>NC_088232.1:14688072-15020572 GCF_036934945.1 Oncorhynchus masou masou
TACAGATCTCCATCCCGACCTAATCCATCAAGTTAGGTCTGACTACTAGGGTACCATTCATTCAACATCCCTATCACATCATTAGCAGCCTACTGTTGACATACAGCTATATCAAGCGGACAGATCGAGAACTGATGAATTAACATAGGCCTACTACTCTTTAACAGTCTAACATAACTTTCTGTGAAGGACGGTATTAGCGGAACAGCCCCCTATTCAATCCCCTCAGCGGCACGCACTGAACTACTGTAACGCAACATGTTTCCTTGCTCGTCAAAGCGCTTGCTCCTACTACTACCACCATTGCGTAGATCATATCATGCGTTATCGCTTATACCTTGATCACACAGACAGCTTTAATGCATTTTGGTACACCAGAAGTACGTTCATTCCCAATTTGAATGCTGCATTGGGTTGCAGAGGCAGTTGCAGTGTGTTCTGTGTGGTGCATGTGTCGGATTTGCCAAACTTAAGCATCATATTGTATGAATAGACGGCTTGACCGAAAAGGTAGCAGAAGGTGAATACTGAACTTTTATTGCACACAGATGATGGTGTACCATTTTTTGAAATTATACTGTAGGTGTGATCGAGGCGCAAGTTATAGTAGACGAAACGCTGTAGCTAACTACATTCATCGTAATGACGCCTTACGCTTCGAACACATTGACTGTGTCCCTGCATCACTGTTGCATAACATTTTACTCAGCTAGGCAACTATATTGATGCAGGTATCTTTTGCAGATGGTCGCATACGGTTGGACACATGGAGGAGAGAATCATTTTTGCAAAATCCTCAAAACCGTGTATTTTTGACACAGCTGCTGATAGCTAAAAGGACAAAAACACACAAAAATGCTGCTTGGAGACACACGTGTCCACGATAGTAGGATTGCCAAGTTAGTTTAGTAGTAAGCTTGTGCTAGATAGCTAGCTAGCTAACCTAGCCAATGAGGTGTGTGTGTATGAAATAGTCAAATAAAGTACCCCTGATAACTTTGCCAAATAATCATATTTGAAAGAGTGAGAGTGTGTATGTCAGAAATAGTAATAGAAATGGTAGATACTACTGTACCCCTGATAATTTGGTCAGATAACCGTGTGTGTGTGTGTGTACAGTAGGTGACATCTCCATGATAGCTATCTTTAACAATAGTTATGCTAGGTAATGGTTTGGCTTATGTTCATGTCTATACAGAAGAAGACTGTAGGAGGAAGTGGAGAGGACTCAGGGACAGGTATCAGAGAGAAAGAGAAGAAGAGGTCTGGGTCAGCAGCTTCAGGCCAGCAGCCTTGGCACTTCTGCCACATTTTCTTTTCTGGATCCATTTATTGTGCCTAGGGCAACGAGTGGCAATTTTACAGCCAGACCCTCTACAAGTGTTGTCGCCACCGGTGCATCAAGACCCTCAACGTCATCTACAAGTGCGATCATCGCCTCCACCAGTGGTGAAACCCTCTACAACATCTACATCATCCACAAGTATGACCACCACCGGTGCAGCCATGGAGGATAATGAAATGGAGGAAGCACCTCTGGATCTAGGACCACCTAAGATTATTATGAACCTCACTGGGGTCCTCTTTGAACAGGATGTGGCCGTGGAGAGAAACCGAGAGAAACAACATCACACCAGGCATCGGAGGTACCAGCCCCCAGAGCCACTCAACTCATTTCAGCAGAGGCTCCTCCAAGCCGTCGAGAGGGATGCAGCTCAACCTGATGCTCACAGGAAGGAGGATGAAGAGACCCTCTTTGCCATGAGCCTGGTGCCAACACTGAAGAGGCTGCCTCAGCAAAGAATAGCAGCAGTCAAGGATAAAATGTATCAGCTGCTTTTCGAAGTCGAGTTTAAAGGTACGTTTTTTTCTCTCCACATAACAGGTCGTGTCATAAGTGTTGCGACAGTGATTTTTAGGTCATTTTTACATGTAGGCTAATTGGTATTTCAGATCAAAGTATTAATGTGGCAAATGTATAGCTGTTTCTGGGTTAGAAAATATCCTAAAACAACAGTTTGCTGTCTAAATATTTGCATGTCATCTTTTTATCTGAAACACACATTCCACGAGTAAACAGCAAGTATTACCAACTTTACCACACTGTTCCAATATTTATGCCACTAATATTTAGTTAAAAAGGTGAGATTTATGTTATGGTGTTATATTATGTTAAGCTTGTATGTTGTTTTTCTTTTCCCTTTCAGATATTGAGTCCATTTAGCCGACCAGCTCACAGGAAGGACAGGAAGAGGAGAGGAGTTGTCTGGTTGTTGTTTTGACCTCCCTCATTGTACCTTTCAAATTCAGTCAATTCATAAAGTAATTTGTTTATAAAGTCTTAGGATAGATTTCTGAATTGAACTCACAGATTCTCTTGTTGGTCTCTCACAAGACTGAAGGTGAATATATTTCTTTCATTTAAAACCACTTGAAAACCAGGGTGTTGAAACTGTTTGAAGTTATGTTCCATCGACTGGTCCATAACGTCCAGGAGCCATTTGTTTGTTTAGCTGTGTTATGGCTACACATTATTTTCTTTTTTTCCCCAGAGACAGAGACACACACCACTCCTCTCTGTACCTCAGATCTCCAGTACCCTGCCCGCTCTCTCTCTATGACCATGTCTGAAGTTCCCCTACTACATCTAGGCTTTGAGTAGTCCCTGTATCTGTCTGCAATTGTGCCAAAAATACATGCTCTTGTTGTTCTCTTGCAGATTACAGGCTACACACACGCACACACCTCTTTCAATAGTGAATTTAAAAATATATATTTTTACAACACACATACCTATTATGTTCTTTCCTGTACTTGAATACTTAAATTGTTTATTAATATCTCGTTTAGACTTACTCTGCTTATTTCTTCCCTACACCTTTGCAGACCTAAGACAAGAAGAAAGTAAAAACACTTCCTAATTGTTTTTTTTTCACCTGTATTTTGTCAGGCCAGTGAACAGGTGGTAAACTGTACTATTTATATGGACCCTACGTTACCCTTTACCATACTAACTGTATGTCGTATAACCTTAATTAGTGCTCCCGCTCATCTGATGTACCATGCCAGGTGTGTATAATACTGACGTTAATGGGCGAGGGAAGGTGTTAAGGTGTGGTCTTTACTCCCAAATTTCACTTAAATATAACTTCCAAATGAAGAGAAACAATGATACATAAAGTAATCTGGGGAAAAAAATGCAATTTTATGGACAACGGTAGATGGTTCTTTAAATAACCTGTGTGTTACGGGGCTCTTAAAAGAGCAGTTTCACTCCACGGCATAGTGCCATGTGACTTCACCTGCTGGCGATGAGAAGTAGGTGGTCAGCTTCTCCCTCACCTGGAGTGCCTGTCTGTGGGCATTGTTGGCACCTGCCCTGGTGACATCAGGTAGGTGACCATTTGCCCTGCCCATCTCCATCCAGAGCGGCTCCTGGAATTACCTCCGCAGGTAGTTGTGGAGAACACGTGGCCTTCACGCATGCATCAACATTTGAGGGGCTGAGACCAAGCACTCTCCGATACATTCTCCACCGGGCTGCCAGAGTCCCAAAGGCGCATTCAACAACTAACCTTGCCCTGGACAGTTGTTTGTTAAAGATCCTTACAGGCTTTGGCAAATGGCAGCTGGCGTCCAGCCTTGGGCCTCATGAGGTAGTGTCTCAAAGGGAAGACCACGCCGCCGACAAAGACGAGGGGAACAGGTCCCAGGTCTTCAGCCCCAGGGAGTGATGCAGGTGGTGGAATCTCCAGGGTGCCATCCTGAAGTGCCTGGCCGAAGGCAGAGTCCGGAGGTTCCTGCCATTACTTCCCTTGCCGTAAGCACCAACATCGACAACACGGAAATAGATGGTATCTACTACAGCCAAGAGTACAACTGAATATGTACCCTTATAGTTGTAGAATTGCGAACCTGAGCACGGTGGAGCCTGGATTACTACAGGTTTCCCGTCAATGGAGCCAAGACAATTGGGGAAATTTCACCTCTCCAGGAACTCAGCAGCGATGGCCCTCCAGTCTTCCTCCTTGGGGACAGGCATGTATTCACCAACCAGACAGTCCCAAATGGCTTGTGCCACAGAGGTGACAATGCCTGCCACTGTGGACCGTGCAACTCGGAAGCTGAATCCGATGGTCCTGTAGGAGTCCCGTCGCCAAGAATCTGAAATATAATTCAAAATAATTACCAGTATTGTGTGTAACTTGTAGCTACCTCATTACTGTTTATTATTCTCTACTAATTATATTGTAATACTCAAACATCATTAACAATGCCTTGAAACAGTACAATTCAGTCTATAACTATATCAATAAACTGTAGCCCAGGCCAACTCTACTCTTAGAAAGAATGGTACTATCTACTTAAAGCTTCTCCGGCTGTCCCCATAGGAGAACACTTTTTGGTTCCAGGTTGTACCCTTTTGGTTCCAGGTAGAACCCTATTGGGTTCCATGTATAACCTTTTCCCAAAAGGGTTATACCTGGAACCAAATAGGGTTATCCTATGTGGAAAGCAGAAGGACACTTGGAACCTTTTTCCCTAAGAGTGTATGCCAGTCCAATAAGAATGTAATGAATGGCGAACTGTCTTGAACAACAAATGGGTCCTGGAGAAGACTAGCCTATCTTCATCAGGACAGAAGGCACCACAACTTTCTTTTCATTTGGTAACATTGCACAATTAAAAAAGGATTATAAACAAACTTTGGGAAAAGGTATTGTCCTAATGAACATTCTGTAAAAGTACATGGATGTCAAATATGGACTATTAAAGCTAGAGAGCCCTTTAGCTAGCTAGGTTGCACATAAAAACAATGTATCAAATATCAATCAATTATGGTATCAAAGGATTTAAAATGTACTTGAATTTAGCTTACCTGAGACAAATCGCCAGGCGTTTAACTGGGCTGATGGACTCCCGGTAGTTGGTAAAATATGGACTATTAAAGCTAGAGAGCCCTTTAGCTAGCTAGGTTGCACATAAAAACAATGTATCAAATATCAATCAATTATGGTATCAAAGGATTTAAAATGTACTTGAATTTAGCTTACCTGAGACAAATCGCCAGGCGTTTAACTGGGCTGATGGACTCCCGGTAGTTGGTATCCATCCGGGCGAACCTGGCTCCAACCATCTGCAGCAGGTGATCGAACTGGCTTTGGTCCAGAGGAAAGTAACTTCGGAATTCCTCTCCAAACAGTCGATGCTCTTGAATGAGACGGTGGAACTCCCCTGCCTGCTTTCGGGACTTTAACCACCTCTGGACCTACACAGACCTGTGCTTTCGGCGGGGCTGGTCCCGGCCAAACAGCGCGATCAAGACCACCTTCCTCAACGTTGGTCTCATTGTTGAAAGAGTCTACTCTACTATCTTGACTATTTATTATTACATTTTGCTCCAAAACTGCATTTGAGGGAAATTATATTAGACTCATCGAATAAATAATATACTTGGCAAATAAATGAATAAAACATGTAAATAAATTCTACAGTCAAACTGTGTTTGTGTTATCCCACATTTTTTTTACTGGATATGTGTGTGCAAAAAAAATTCAACATCCACATTTAGCTACATTCTGCAAGTCTACGTGTACAATTTGATGCATACGTTCGATAAATCCAAGGTATTGTAAAGAAACAGCAGGGGGCAGGACTCCGAACCCTCGACCTTCTAGCCCAAAATCCAGCGCGCTATCAACTGTGCTGCAAAAGCATGCTTGCAACAGCAAGCCAGCTAAATAGGACAAATGTGCTAGCAAGTGCAAGCTAGCTAAATGGGAAAAATTAGCTAGCAAGTGCAAGCTAGCTAAATATGACAAATTAGCTAGCAACAGCAAGCTAGCTAAATAGGACAAATTAGCTAGCACGTGCAAGCTAGCTAGCTAAATTGCCATAAATGTTTAATGCTTTCGACCTGTCCCCAAATTAATATAATTGGTTCAGTTTTTTTTTTAAATATTTTAATCTTCCTGTCGTTATCGCGTTTGGTGCGGGGGACAAAATACACTTATGCACGATGGCCGCACACGCTCAGCCGGTTTGTGTTCCGTGTCACACATCAGTGGTGTCAACTGACGGACGAGAAAGTGGAGATCTAGAGTGTTTTGGCTCAGCTCCCAGCTTCAAACAGTTGATTCAAAAACTACAACGTGCCAACTAGAAGTCTGTTGGTGCATTTTTGGGCTGTTTTTTTGTACCAGTGTAATTTGACCTCAAATTGCGTGCATGGTAAGCAAAATACGTGCAGGTTGGCAGGTCTACAAAATGCAAATGTAACCCCCCTACTAAAATCTGGCTTAAAATATTTGACTCCATTATCCAACCAATCCTTCTGTATGGCAGTGAAATATCAGGTCCACTATTACTGTCAAAATATACATCATGGGACAAAACACCCACAGAAAAACTCCACCAGGAATTTTGCAAAAACATTGTAAATGTACAAAGAAATTCTAAAAACCACGCATGCAGGGCAGAACTTGGAAGGGATACTCTTCTACTGTCCACTGAAAAAGGGCATGCAAATTGTGGGTGCACCTGCCCAATCAAATGAAGGGTCATACAAGCACAGAGCATTTTGGTCAGACGTCTCTGCCCAGAGAGTGACCCTTTAACAAAACTGGCCCCAAAACACTAGGTTGACATTAACTATCTGGCCCCAAGGGCAAAACTTAGACAGCTGGAGGTGAATGCATACATCTACATTTGGCAAAGTGAGGTTGAAGTTCAGAGAAAGATGGAATACTATCGAACATTGGAAAGAGACTGCACTTTAGCGAAATACTTGACTTGTGTAAAAGGCCCCAAAACAAAGGAAAATATTATACAGAATTAGTCACCATTGTCTGGCAATTGAAACAGGACGCCTTCAAAAAACACAGCATGCCAGAGAGGACACACACTATGTCATAACTGTGGGGCGAGAGAGCGAGAGAGAGTGAAGAACACTTTATAATCTTCTTCCCCAAATTCACAATGAAAATGTCTACACATTGTACAGAACAATAAAACAATAAACAATAAAACACAGACGAAGAAGATGTGTATACTTTTGGGGGAAAGGTTTGTTGTGATAGACTTGGCAGCACAATGTCACAACTTGCCACAAGTTTCTTCATGTATTAACATTACAGTATATAGACTATATACAGTGCATTCGGAAAGTAAATCAGATCCTTTTGACCTTTTCCACATTTTGTTACAGCCTTATTCTAAAATGAATCACATTTTTGTCTCATCAATCTACACATGATACCCCAGAAAGACAAAGCAAAAACTGGTTTAGGGAAAAAATCTCTCAGACCCTTTATTCAGCACTTTGTTGAAGCACCTTTGGGCAGCGATTACAGCCTCAAATCCTATTGGGTATGATAATACAAGCTTGGCACACCTGTATTTGGTGGGGTTTCTCCCATTCTTATCTGCTTATCCTCTCAAGCTCTGTCAGGTTGAATGGGGAGCATTACTGCACAGCTATTTTCAGGTCTCCCCAGATATGTTCAACTCTGGTTCAAGTTCAGGTTCTGGCTAGGCCACTCAAGGACAGTCAAAGCCTTGTCCCGAAACCACTCCTGTATTGTCTTGGCTATGTGCTTAGGGGTGTTGTCCTGTTGGAAGGTGAACCTTCACCCCAGTCTGAGGTTGAGCGCTCTGGAGCAGGTTTTCATCAAGGATCTCTCTGTACTTTGATCTGTTCATCTTTCCCTCGATCCTGACTAGTATCCCAGTCCCTGGCTCTGGAAAAACATCCCCACAGCATGATGCTGCCACCACCATGCTTCACCGTCGGGATGGTGCCTGGTTTCCTCCAAAGGTGACACTTGGCATTCAGGCCAAAGAGTTCAGTCTTTGTTTCATCAGATCATGTACTACCTTTTACCGAGGAGTGCCTTCCGTCTGGCCACTACCATAAAGGCCTAATTGGTGGAGTGCTGCAGAGATGGTTGTCCTTCTGGAAGGTTCTCTCACCTCCACAGAGGAACTCTGGAGCTCTGTCAGAGTGACCATCAGGTTCTTGGTCACTTCCCTGACCAAGGCCCTTCTTCCTCGATTGATCAGTTTGGCCAGGCGGCCAGCTGTAGGAAGAGTCTTGGTGTTTCCAAACTTCTTCCATTTAAGAATGATGGAGGCCACTGTGTTCTTGGGGACCTTCAATGCTGGAGCAAAGATCTGTGCCTCGACACAATCCTGTATCGGAGCTTTACAGACAATTCCTTTCACCTCGGTGCATGTTAGAGCAAAAACCAAGCTATCAACTGTGGGACCTTATATAGACAGGTGTGTGTCTTTTCCAAACCATATCCAATCAATTTTTGCCACCGCATCATAATTTACCACAGGTGGACTCCCATCTACTTGTAGAAACGATCTCAAGGATGATCAATGGAAACAGGATACACCGGAGCTCAATTTTGAGTCGCATAGCAAAGGTGGTCTGAACACTTAAAAACAACAACACATACCTCATTTATGTAATACATTTTTGAACATTTCTAAAAACCTGTTTTTGCTTCCTCATTATGGGGATTGAGGGGATTTTTTTTTAATAAGGCGGTAATGTAACTAAATGTGGAAAAAGTAAAGGGGACCGAATACTTTCCGAATGCACTGTAAATACCACCTATCAATTTCATTTTATAATTGCATTTTTATGAATTAGATTCTGAACGTTGACCATTATTACATTTTTGTATTTGATATACAACTGAGTGTACAAAACATTAAGAACTCTTGCCTAATATTGCTTTGGGAAAATTGAGTTATTCATGCCATTAAAGAATATTGAAAGTGTGTGAGGGAGCGCGAGGGAACGAGAGCAAGCGAGCGCGAGACCAGTTCAAACATACTGGGCTGACTCAGTTCCTAAGCATAGCAGCAGCCAGGGCGGTCCTCCCGAAAGTATCATGAGTGAGTGAGTGTGTGTGGGTATGCACACGTGTGCCTTCACTTTTGTGTGTGTGTTATATATACACTGCTCAAAAAAATAAAGGGAACACTAAAATAACACATCCTAGATCTGATTGAATAAAATATTCTTATTAAATACTTTTTTCTTTACATAGTTGAATGTGCTGACAAAAATCACAAAAATTATCAATGGAAATCAAATTTAATAAACCCATGGAGGTCTGGATTTGGAGTCACACTCAAAATTAAAGTGGAAAACCACACCACAGGCTGATCCAACTTTGATGTAATGTCCTTAAAACAAGTCAAAATGAGGCTCAGTAGTGTGTGTGGCCTCCACGTGCCTGTATGACCTCCCTACAACGCCTGGGCATGCTCCTGATGAGGTGGTGGATGGTCTCCTGAGGGATTTCCTCCCAGACCTGGACTAAAGCATCCACCAACTCCTGGACAGTCTGTGGCGCAACGTGGCGTTGGTGGATGGAGCGAGACATGTCCCAGATGTGCTCAATTGGATTCAGGTCTGGGGAACGGGCGGGCCAGTCCATAGCATCAATGCCTTCCTCTTGCAGGAACTGCTGACACACTCCAGCCACATGAAGTCTAGCATTGTCTTGCATTAGGAGGAGCCCAGGGCCAACCACACCAGCATATGGTCTCACAGGGGATCTGAGGATCTCATCTCGGTACCTAATGGCAGTCAGGCTACCTCTGGCGAGCACATGGAGGGCTGTGCGGCCCCCCAAAGAAATGCCACCCCACGACTGACCCACCGCCAAACCGGTCATGCTGGAGGATGTTGCAGGCAGCAGAACGTTCTCCACGGTGTCTCCAGACTGTCACGTCTGTCACATGTGCTCATTGTGAACCTGCTTTCATCTGTGAAGAGCACAGGGCGCCAGTGGCGAATTTGCCAATCTTGGTGTTCTCTGGCAAATGAAAAAATGCACGGTGCTGGGCTGTAAGCACAACCACCCCCCCACCTGTGGACGTCGGGCCCTCATACCACCCTCATGGAGTCTGTTTCTGACCGTTTGAGCGGACACATGCACATTTGTGGTCTGCTGGAGGTCATTTGACAGGGCTCTGGCAGTGCTCCTCCTGCTCCTACTTGCACAAAAGCGGAGGTAGCGGTCCTGCTGCTGTGTTGTTGCCCTCCTACGGCCTCCTCCACGTCTCCTGATGTACTGGCCTGTCTCCTGGTAGCGCCTCCATGCTCTGGACACTACGCTGACAGACACAGCAAATCTTCTTGCCACAGCTCGCATTGATGTGCCATCCTGGATGAGCTGCACTACCTGAGCCACTTGTGTGGGTTGTAGACTCCATCTCATGCTACCACTAGAGTGAAAGCACCGCCAGGATTCAAAAGTGACCAAAACATCAGCCAGGAAGCATAGGAACTGAGAAGTAGTCTGTGGTCCCCACCTGCAGAACCACTCCTTTATTGGGGGTGTCTTGCTAATTGCCTATAATTTCCACCTGTTGTCTATTCCATTTGCACAACAGCATGTGAAATTTATTGTCAATCAATCAGTGTTGCTTCCTAAGTGGACAGTTTGATTTCACAGAAGTGTGAACTTGGAGTTACATTGTGTTCTTTAAGTGTTCCCTTTATTTTTTTGAGCAGTGTGTGTGTACATATATATTTTTTTATTACACACACACACACACACACTCATCATAGACTCAGACAGCCCCCCCCCCATCCAAAACCAGGGCCTCACATCCAGGTGAGGAAGGAGGGGGTGGGAAAAGGTGATGGAGAGCAAGAAGACATGGGAGAGGGGAAGAAGACAAAGAAAGAGGTTAAAGAGGGGACAGGAGAGATAGAGCTGGAGGGAGGGAAAGACTACGGTAGAAACGAGAAAGAGTGAACAAAAAAGGGAGAGAAAAGAAGTGAGGAAGAGCAAGAGAGGAGGAGAACAGAGAGAAGACGAGCAGCCCTGGCCAGGCAGCCAGGCTGAAGGCCTCAGCCCTGCCCAAACCCATCTGTCAAAGGTTATGATTCGCTGGACAGGGCCCTTTCTATATAACACACAGAGAGAGCGAGAGAGGCCGACCATTTGTGAAATCGAGGTAGAGATTGTGAGAAAGGGGAGCAAAGAGGGAGACCAAGAGAGAGAGTGAGAGAGAAACATGACAGCTCTTCAAGCACTGCCTTGCAGCAAGACGCAGGTGTCATTCAATCATTCAACAACGGAAACAGGCACGTTGATGGTACGTGCTTGGCTGTGTGGAAGGGCTCATAAAGCCAAGCAGGAAGCCATAAGGCATAGCTACCTTAGTCACACAATGGGGACAGGATGCAGACCTTTCCACAGCATTATAACCTTCTATATTTTTTTTTTTTTACCTTTATTTAACCAGGCAAGTCAGTTAAGAACACATTCTTATTTTCAATGACGGCCTGGGAACAGTGGGTTAACTGCCTGTTCAGGGGCAGAACGACAGATTTGTACCTTGTCAGCTCGGGGGTTTGAACTCGCAACCTTCCGGTTACTAGTCCAACGCTCTAACCACTAGGCTACCCTGGTTGCATCCACATAACAGAATAAATAATTAGGGTGCTCAAATGAAAATGCTAAAAAGTTATTCTCATATATGCATTACTGTTGAGGCTCTTTGTTCCACTGGGAGCTAAAAAGGAATAAGTGAAGTAACTTAACTCTTATCCACCTCTTGTTAAGAGAACAGTCGAGCCAAATTAAGAGTGTACGTGTGTTGGCGCCATCACTGCAAGTGTGTGTTTCCCTTCTTGAAGTTCCATTTATATTTATGACCTCTAATCCTGTTCCGGGTGTCGGAAGTAGTAGCGTCTGGCTATCTATTGAGCTCAGCTGGACATACAACAAAGTGGGAAACACCTGCTTCTGTCAGTAGCCCTTGAGCCGGCAGGCCTGCGTCCTCTCTCTCGCTCTCTGTGTGCAAGTGAGTGAGTGCAATTCTCTGTGCGTGTGCGTCTCCGTGAGTGTGGTCTCCTATTGTTCATCCAGTCACGATCTACAAACTTTCACGGCGCGCTTTCCACACAGGAAACGGAAACGCGTCATTGCTACGTAAAAGTGTGCTACATCCTTTCCCCTGTAACATTTCTGACTAGAGTGCTTTTCCAGAGAGTGACAATGTATATGATGCTATGTACGTGTCCATTAGTGTGCCTGGAGAAGTGGGTCAATTCAAATTTAGCCAAAAATGTTCCATGAGTTGGGATTATGGTTCATTGTTTACCTAGCTAGCTAGCTACCCGTCTTAACAAAAGACTCCACTATGCAAGTTACCATTTTGGGTGCGTTCGTAAATTCAGTCTGGCCATCTACTCCAATTTCAGAGCACTCATTTAAGTGTGCAGAATAACTGATGAATTCACAAATGCTCAACACCGTTGAATATGGACAGTGCCAGTAAACTTCAGCAAAGAAGCATAATTAAATTCTTGCCAGCAGCAGAGTTACAATCACCAATGCTCTGAATAACCTGAAAACAGCCTAACCAGTCTTGCTTGGGCAAGTAAAATGGTCAGAGTTTGGGTGGGGGCTAAAGCTTAAGAGGGTATGAACGATGCTGAATGGGGGTAGACAAAGAGCTTTCCAGTAGGTACCAAAACATTCAAATGGCCATTTTCCCAAAAGTGAGGTTGTAAGTTGATAAACTTTCAAAGCAGAATTATTTTCCCATTGTTCCTCAAATGCAGTGTATGATATACCATTTTATAGAGCTCCGTCTCGGCTTTTATACAATGTAAAAAACACAACTTGCTACACAAGACCGAATTAAGGTGGTCAGTCACAATTGGGATGAGGTCGGGTGATTGTGGATCATCTGATGCAGCACTCCATCACTCTCCTTCTTGGTCAAATAGCCTTTACACAGTTGGGTCATCGTCCTGTTGAAAAACAAAAAGGTAGTCCCACTAAGTGCAAACCAGATGGAATGGCGTATCTCTGCAGAATGCTGTGGTAACAATGCTGGTTAAGGACTCTCGAGTGGCGCAGCGGTCTAGGGCGCTGCATCTTAGTGCAAGAGGTGTCACTACAGTCCCTGGCTCGAATCCAGGCTGTATCACACCCAGCCATGATTGGATGTCCAATAGGGCGGAGCACAATTGGACCAGCATCGTCCAGGTTTGGCCAGGGTAGGCAGTCATTGAAAATAAGAATTTGTTCTTAACTTGCCTAGTTAAATAAAGGTTAAATAAATAAAAAATAAAGTGTGCCTTGAATTCTAAAGAATCACCAGCAAAGCACCCCCACATGGCGTTTGGAAACTAAAGGACAGATTTCCACCGGTCTAATGTCCATTGCACATGTTTCTGGGCCCAAACAAGTCTCTTCTTGTTAAATGGTGTCCTTAAGTCGTGGTTTCTTTGCAGCACTTCAGCCATGAAAGCCTGATTCACAGTCTCCTCTGAACAGATGTGTCTTATTTGAACTCTATGAAGCATTTATTTGGGCTGCAATTTCTGAGGCTCGTAACGAGGGAAGCACAATATCGGAATTGGCCAATATCTAGTTTAACTTGTTAGGGATAACTTGTTAGGGGCAGCATTTTCACTTTTGATGAATTGCGTGCCCATAGTGAACTGCATCCTACTGTCCTAGATGTCCTAATATATGCATATTATTATTACTATTGGATAGAAAACACTTTGAAGTTTCTAAAACTTTTTGAATTATGTCTGAGTATAACAGAGCTCATAGGCCAGGCAATCTTCCAAACAGGAAGTGGAAATTCTGAAGGCGGGTTGAATTTTAAGTCATTGCCTATTCATTTCCAAACAAAATATATATCTGTCAGCACTTCCTACGCCTTCCACTAATGTCAGCATTCAGTAGAACGTGGATTGAACATCCTAGTGTGAATTTTGACCAAATGGGAGGGGAATGAGTCACTGTCCTGGCTGCGCAATTGTCTGTTGATATCACTTGCGTTCCATTAGACTGCAGACAAAAACGAATGCTCCGGTTGGAACGTTATTGGATATTGGTCCGAGTTGGCCTGGACCAGCGCCAGCTTTTGGGCACGTGAGCTGAAAGTGGTAGCAAATGCAGCTAATTGGACACTAGTAATGGACATTATCGAACAAAACAACGATTTATTGTGGAACTAGGATTCCTTGCACTGCATTCTGATTAAAGATCACCAAAGGTAAGATAATATTTATGATGTAATTTCACATCTGTTGACTCCAACATGGCGGAGAAATACATGTATTTCTGAACTCCGTCTCAGATTATTGCATGGTATGCTTTTTTCGTAACGTTTATTAAAAAAAAAAGTAATTAAAAAAAAAAAAAAAAAAAAGACACAGTGGTTGCATTAAGAACCAGTGTATCTTTAATTATATGTAAAACATGTATCTTTAGTCAAAGTTTATGATGAGTATTTCTGTTGTTATCTGATGTCGCTCTCTGTAATTACTCCTGATATTTTGGAGGCATTTCTGGAACATGCCGTCAATGTAAACCAATATTTGTGGATAAAATATGCATATTATCGAACAAAACATAAATGTATTGTGTAACATGATGTCATATGAGTGTCATCTGATGGAGATTATCAAAGGTTAGTGATTAATTTGATCTCTAATTCTGCGTTTGTGACCATCATTGGCTGGGAAAAATGGCTGTGTGTTTTTTTGGATTTGGTGGTGATCTAACAAAATATGTTTCGCTGTAAAACATTAGAAATCGGACATGGTGGGTAGATTAACAAGATGTTTATCTTTCATTTGCTGTATTGGACTTGTTAATGTGTGAAAGTTAAATATTTAATAAAAATATTTTTGAATTTCCCGTGCCACCTTTTCAGCTAAATGAGGGGGGGGGGGGGTCTTTTAGCAGAACGTGTGTCCTAGACAGGTTAACGCCCCGATGTGCAAAACCGATGTAAAAGCTGACGTGCATACCTATATAACGTAGATACAGTTGAAGTCGGAAGTTTACATACACCTTAGCCAAATACATTTCAACTACATTTTTCACAATTCCTGACATTTAATCCTAGCAAAAATTCCCTGTCTTAGGTCAGGTAGGATCAGCCCTTTATTTTAAGAATGTGAAATCTCAGAATAATAGTAGAGAGAATTAATTATTTCAGCACATTCCAGTCGGTCAGAAGTTTCCATACACTATTAGTATTTGGTAGCATTGCCTTTAAATTGTTTAACTTGGGTCAAACGTTCCGGGTAAACTTCCACAAGCTTCCCACAATAAATTGGGTGAATTTTGGCCCATTCCTCCTGACAGAGCTGGTGTAACTGAGTCAGGCTTTTAGTCCTCCTTTGCTCGCAAACACTTTTTCAGTTCTGCCCCAAATTGTCTATAGGATTGAGGTCAGGGCTTTTTGATGGCCACTCAAATACCTTGACTTTGTTGTCCATAAGCCATTTTGCCACAACTTTGGAAGTATACTTGGGGTCATTGTCCATTTGGAAGACCAAGCTTTAACTAACTGATGTCTTGAGATGTTGCTTCAATATATCCACATAATTTTCCTCCTCATGACACCATCTATTTTGTGAAGTGCACCAGCCCCTCCTGCAGCAAAGCACCCCCACAACATGATGCTGCCCACCCCCGTGCTTCACGGTTGGGATGGTGTTGTTTGGCTTGCAAGCCTCCCCCTTTTTCCTCCAAACATAACGATGGTCATTAAGCCAAACAGATCTATTTTTGTTTCATCAGACCAGAGGACATTTCTCTCAAAATCACAATCTTTGTTCCCATGTGCAGTTGCAAACGGTAGTCTGGCTTTTTTATGGCAGTTCTGGAGTATGTGGCTTCTTACTTGCCTGAGTGGCCTTTCAGGTTATGTCGAAGTAGGACTCGTTTGACTGTGGATATTGATGCTGGAGGAAACAGGTACAAAATAATCTCCACAATGTCCTTTGCTGTTGTTCTGGGATTGATTTGCATTTATCGCACCAAAGTACCTTCATCTCTAAGAGACAGAACGAGTCTCCTTCCTGAGCGGTATGATGGCTGCGTGGTCCCAGGGTGTTTATACTTGCGTACTATTGTTTGTACAGATGAACAAGGTACCTTCAGATGTTTGGAAATTGCTCCTAAGGATGAACCAGACTTGTGGAGGTCTACAATTACTTTTCTGAGGTCTTGGCTGATTTCTTTTGATTTTCCCATGATGTCAAGCAAAGAGGCACTGAGTTTAAAGGTAGGCCTTGAAAAACATCCACAGGTACACCTCCAATTGACTCAAATGATGTCAATTGGTTTGAAACTTCTGATAGGCTATGATATTTTCTGGAATGCATGCATGTATGTATATAACTTCAACTGTATATGACGTAATGACACCACATACAGTGGGGAGAACAAGTATTTGATAACCTGCAAAATCGGTGTTTCCTACTTACGAAGCATGTAAGAGGTCTGTATTTTTTATCATAGGTACACTTCAACTGTGAGAGACGGAATCTAAAACAAAAATCCAGAAAATCACATTGTATGATTTAAGTAATTCCTTTGCATTTTATGCAATGTGATTACACCAATTTTCACTTAAATATGTTGGGCATTGGTATAGCAGAGGTTATACGCAGGTGTACACTGTATACCCACTTTCTTTCAGTGCACATTGCATTTACTCACTTCTTACCGAATCTTATCAAAGTAGTGTGTACGCCATATCAATTATGTAGTACAAGAGAAATCATGTACAAAGTAGCCTACACAATTCCCGTGAAATGTTTGGCCGTATGGGTTTAAAAAGTGCGAGTGAAACCATAGCATATGCGTATATTATTCAGCACCACACAGGCAGGTAATGCGGCTTGGCCGGTGCTGGCTGAGCACACCAAAGCCGGATCAAAGATTTCAGCACCGGACAGCTCCACACTCCACTCTGAGTCCTGAATTCACATTCATAACGAGAATTGTACATTTATTCCCAAGTCTCATGAGTTCTACAATTTAGCCTAGCCGCTTTATTTTGCTTCTCACTAGAAGAGCCATGCTATGAGGTTTAGGGACATGCTATGAGGGACATGCTATGAGGTTTAGGCCAGGGCCCTGACTCGATCCGGTAGCGATCACCATTTCCCCTATAGACAAAATAGCCTAGGCATGCAAAGACTTCAGCCTAGTAAAGTCCTTCAACAATAGTAATGTGGAAACCATGGTGTATGGAATTTAATGTAGCCTAAACCTCTTTTTTTGTAAACGATAAATATCCTCTAGCATAACGCACAATACAGAGATGAATCAGCAGCGACTAGCATCCAAACCTTCAGCTGCTGTGAAGTTAATATCCTGTTCTCAGGTATTGCCCCACCACAAAAAGCGGTTCATTTTCTTACCGCTGCACTTACCTGGTCCCTTTGCCTAACATAATCAACCAAAAGGGCTAGGTCTATTATTTCATTCTGGATACCATGGTGGATGTATTTCGCATTTACATTAATTTTAGGTAACTCAAATTTCTCACACACGGTGCCTTTCATTTGCCAGACAGGCCGTTTGGGAAATCTTTGGCCAATGTAGTGTATTACCCACTTCTCCATGCTCCACAACTACACCACTGATGTCTGGGTTCTTTGCTGGAAAATGTTGCCCCAGTCACTTTTACTCAGGCCCAGCCGCACAGCAATTTTTACCTGCGCCTCTGCTATAACGATGTTTTTCTTTTTAGCTCTCCTAGCTATAGCAAGCACACCTGTAGTTGTTTTGTTTGGAACACAGCCCTGCATCCCCACAATTACTGTTTACACAATCCAAAAACGTCCCATTATAAAATCGCAATCAGGGTCAGGTGGGCATCATTTGAAAGCTTATTTTATTGCCAACATGACGAGCTACATGATCAAATATGATCTTATTGTGTTAGGCTTTCACAGGGCAATTCAGTAAAAAAGATCGTGATAAATGCTGACACTGTATACAACATGAGTTATGATATGAAAATGTGAAGTGTACATTTGGAAATTTGGCTTGCATGAAAGACATCAAAGCGGTATTCATTAGAATCCTCACAACGTCTCATCTTTCACAATAGATAGTCCTATTAATTTACCTAATTCCCACTCAGACAAACATTTTTTTTTGCAAAAGTTGCCTACTTTGCGGGAGGGATGCAGGCAACTTCTTGTCACATGCTCAAATTCAGAACGGCTTTCAGTCAAAACCCATACAGTGCTGTGAAGCAAAGAGCCTGAACTCTGTCATTTATACATTTGTACATTTTCAACTCGTATAGGGGGGTACAAGTGTAAAGGGCTATGACTTTTTCTCCAGTGCGTTTTCAGAAAGGCGGCGAGAGGATGCAAGGAATCAAGAAACAGTTTGAGAAAGAGACAGTCAACTCATTTGTATTTATTATGGATCCCCATTAGCTGCTGGCAAAGCAGAGGCTACTCTTCCTGGGGTCCAGCAAAATTAAGACAGTCAATACAATTTTAAAACATTACATTCACAACACACTGTGTGCCCTCAGGCCCCTACCACTATCTACAGTACCAAATCCATGTGTATGTATAGTGCATATGTTATCGTGTGTGTGTGTGTGTGTGCCAATGTTTGTGTTACTTCACAGTCCCTGCTGTTCCATAAGGTGTTTATTTTATCTGTTTTTTAAATCTAATTTTACTGCCTAAGTCAGTTACTTGATGTGGAATAGAGTTCCATGTCGTCATGGCTCTATGTAGTACTGTGTGCCTCCCATAGTCTGTTCCGGACTGGACTTTGGGACTGTGAAGAGACTTGTGGCATGTCTTGTGGGGTATCATATCCTCTGCTCGCCCCACTCCTGTCCACCGTCACCACTAAAAGTTGCATAGATCACTTCATTACTCCATTTTATTTATAAAGCACTGCAGAAAAAACAAAAAAAACATCCAACCTAACTGACTTCACTGTTAAAATATGACATAACCATCCCTGTGAAACAGGCTGGGTAACTCTCAAGGTTGCACTAGTCCAAACCAATCTAGGTAAATCTGCCTTCAGTTTTAGTGTCCCCCATCTTTTGGAATAGACTACAAAACTAGATCTAGACTCTCTGGTGGATCTAGGGTAGTTTAGGACTTTAATGTCGAATGTGTTGTATAATTGTATTTGTGGTGTTTGAAGCTGTAGGGTTGATTCTGTAATGTGTAGTTTATTTTATTCGATTTTTAGTGATCATTTCAAATTGTTGTATTGCTGTTCAAAGGGCACAATTGTGAATGAGACCCTGGTCTCAACGGGTTCCCCTGAAAAAAATACAGTTCAATAAAATTAAATTAAATCCCCTGGCAATGTGGAGGAGGGTCTAGAGCTGAGCCATAGTAACCAAACAAGTCTGTGCGGTGACTGTAAAATCAATAAGATAAGGGGGGGGGCACTCCCTGACTGCAATTCTAGTCTACAGTACCTGTTGGAAGCTGCCCCTTTGGCGGACTACTTGTGTGGCTCAGAATGTCATAGTCGCAGCTATGCCCGGAATGTGAGCCTGGAGTCTGGTCCAATTGGAGAAGCCCCAGAGCTCTATTTAAGGAAATGGCTGGGGCCCATTTCGCCTACACTCTGTACCCCGACTAGCTCCCTTCCTCAATCATTTGGAGAAGAATTATCATTATTTTCCTCTCTGGAAGAAAGCTCGATTTCCGTACCTGCTGAGAACAGAGAAAGTTAAAGTAGTCGGATTCCGCCGCTGAGGTTAGATAACCACGCAGGTCTGTGTGTGTGTGTGTGTGCTCGCAACAGGAGGTTGGTGGTACCTTAATTGGGGAGGATGGGCTCATGGTAACAGCTGGAGCGGAATCAGTGGAACGGTATCAAATACATGGTTTGATGCCATTCCAACAGCTCCGTTCCAGACATTATTATGAGCCGTCTTTGACAGATGTTCCCTTTCAAGGGCTGGCTACTGTGGCATTACCCAGTGGTTCCCCTATATTAATTTAGCAGCGTCTGAAAAATTGTTGCCGCCACTCCAAAAAATTATTAACACAATTTCAGTGTAAACTTAAAATGACTAAAACCAGATTGGCAGTAGAACATTTTATGGCGCTGTATATTTTATGAGATCATCTTTGTGAACAAACAATCACCAATTGGAGCTAGACAGTCATGGAAAATCTAAAATTCCAAAAATGTCGTGGCATGGTGACCCAATTGATTTTGTTATATTTGAGTCACTCAGATAGCATAAGAACACAGCACAAGCCATGGAAAAAGTGTGTAGAATTGCAGGAAATTAAATAAATAAAAAGCTGCATAATTCTCTCCACCCATGGCTAAATGTGTACAATTGCAGGAAGCTAGCTTTAAAACTGCATTTCACGTTCTTCATTTAACCCCATCACATTATTTTTCACACGGCTAAGGGCTCCACATTGCGTCGTCATACCAATCAGCATTCAGGGCTCGAACCACCCAGTTTATAATTGTAATTATACAACTGGTGGGTCTAATCCTGAATGCTGATTGGTTAAAACCGCATTCCAGGTGATGTCTATTCTACAAGTTACCATCGGCTAAATCTATGACGTTAAAATGCCTATTTACTCTGTTTCAGACTGCAATCCACTGTCTCATCAGCCCAGCCAGGCAATTTATGAAGATGATCTCCACTATAAAAAGCATCTAGACATTATATCGCATATCTTTTAGACTAAAATTTAGTTGTCAACAACGGAAATTTGTATAAACCTTGCCGTCTGAATTTAAATATTGAAACAATGTCGGAGAGACAATCGCATAGTAATGAACGTGTCGTGAGTCGAGATAAGAGACAGGCAGGCAGCTTTCCTTAGCAAATCGAAATTATCAATCAGGATTTTTATGGATATATAAAAATGGAATGGCCGATTAATTAGGGCCGATTTCAAGTTTTCATAACAATCAGAAATCAGTATTTTTGGGCACCGATTTGTCGTTTTTTTTTTTACACCTTTATTTAACAAGGCAAGTCAGTTAACCTGTTGCGTCGCGCAATCCCGGATCCGGGATTCTATTTATAGCCTCAAGCTCATTAGCATAACGCAACGTTAACTATTCATGAAAATCGCAAATGAAATGAAATAAATATATTTGCTCTCAAGCTTAGACTTTTGTTAACAACACTGTCATCTCAGATTTTCAAAATATGCTTTTCAACCATAGCTAAACAAGCATTTGTGTAAGAGTATTGATTGCTAACATAGCTATAAGCCTAGAATTCAGCCAGCAACATTTTCACAAAAACAAGAAAATAATTCAAATAAAATCATTTACCTTTGAAGAACTTCAGATGTTTTCAATGAGGAGACTCAGTTAGATAGCAAATGTTCAGTTTTTCAAAAAAATATTATTTGTGTAGGACAAATCGCTCCGTTTTGTTCACGTTTGGCTATGAAAAAAACCTGTATACAGTTATAGCTGTATACAAGCTCATTAGCATAATGTAACGTTAACGATTTCTGAAAATCGCAAATAAAATGAAAATAATGCGCCTGCTCTCAAGCTTAGCCTTTTCTTAACAACACTGTCATCTCAGATTTTCAAAATATGCTTTTGAACCATAGCTATTCACTAATTTGTGTAAGAGTATGCTAAGCTAGCTTAGCATTTTGAGTAGCATTTAGCACGCAACATTTTCACAAAAACCAGATAACCAAATAAATAAAATCATTTACCTTTGAAGAGCTTCGAATGTTTTCAATGAGGAGACTCTCAGTTACATAGCAAATGTTCAGTTTTTCCTGAAAGAATCTTTGTGTAGGAGAAATCGCTCCGTTTTGTACATCACATTTGGCTACCGAAACTAAACGAAAATTCAGTCACCAACAACGTCAAACTTTTTCCGAATTAACTCCATAATATCGACCGAAACATGGCAAACGTTGTTTGGAATCAATCCTCAAGGTGTTTTTTCACATATCTCTTCATTGATATATCGTTCGTGGAAGCCTGCTTTCTTCTCTGAATTCCATGGAAAAATACTTGCAGCTGAGGTTTGCGCACCAATTTCGGCGCAGGACACCGGGCGGACACCTGGTAAATGTGGTCTCTTACGGTCAATCGTCCAATCGCCTACAAATACGTCACAATGCTGCAGACACCTTGGGGAAACGACAGAAAGGGCAGGCTCATTCATCTCGCATTCACAGCCATATAAGGAGACAATGGAAAACGGAGCCTCAAAATCCTGCTGATTTCCTGGATGCCGTTTCATCTGTAGCTCACGTTCTAGGGCACGCACAGAGAATATCTTTGCAGTTCTGGAAACCTCAGTGTTTTCTTTCCAAAGCTATCAATTATATGCATAGTCGAGCATCTTTTTGTGACAAAATATTGTGCTTAAAACGGGCACGTCTTTTTATCCAAAAATGATATAGCGCCCCTAGAGTTTCAAGAGGTTAAGGACACATTCTTATTTTCAATGACGGCCTAGGAACGGTGGGTTAACTGCCTCGTTCAAGGGCAGAAAGACAGATTTTCACCTTATCAGCTCAGGGAACCCAATCTTGCAACCTTAAAGTTAACTATTCCAACGCAATAACGACCTGCCTCTCTCTCGTTGCACTCCACAAGGAGACTGCCTGTTACGCAAAATGCAGTAAGCCAAGATAAGTTGCTAGCTAGCATTAAACTTATCTTATAAAAAACAATCAATCATAATCACTAGTTAACTACACATGGTTGATGATATTACTAGATATTATCTAGCGTGTCCTGTGTTGCATATAATCTGACTGGGCATACAAGCATCTGACTGAGCAGTGGTAGGCAGAAGCAGGCACGTAAACATTGAAACAGCACTTTCGTGCATTTTGCCAGCAGCTCTTCGTTGTGCGTCAAGCATTGCGCTGTTTATGACTTCAAACCTATCAACTCCCGAGATGAGGCTGGTGTAACCGAAGTGAAATGGCTGGTTAGTTAGCGCGCGCTAATAGCGTTTCAAACTTCACTCGCTCTGAGCCTTGGGGTTGTTGTTCCCCTTGCTCTGCATGGGTAACGCTGCTTCCATGTGGTGGCTGTTGTCGTTGTGTTGCTGGTTCGATCCCGGGAAGGAGCGAGGAGAGGGACGGAAGCTATACTGTTACACTGGCAATACTAAAGTGCCTATAAGATCATCCAATAGTCAAAGGTTAATGAAATACAAATGGTATAGAGGGAAATAGTCCGATAATAACTACAACCTAAAAACTTCTTACCTGGGACTATTGAAGACTCATGTTAAAAGGAACCACCAGCTTTCATATGTTCTCATGTTCTGAGCAAGGAACTGAAAAGTTAGCTTTCTTACATAGCACATATTGCACTTTTACGTTCTTCTCCAACACTTTGTTTTTGCATTATTTAAACCAAATTGAACATGTTTCATTATCTACTTGAAGCGAAATTGATTTTATTGATGTATTATATTAATTTAAAATAAAGTGTTCATTCAGTATTGTTGTAATTGTCATTATTACAAATACATTAAAAAAAATAATATATCGGTCGATTAAATCGGTATCGGCTTTTTGGTCCTCCAATAATCGGTATCGGCGTTGAAATATCATAATCGGTCGACCTCTAATACACCACAAAGAAATGTATCAATAGAAAACAGGTAAAACAAAGTGCAGCTAGTTTGCGGTCTTTCCATCTTCAGTTTGAAGTGATCATGTAAGCTGTACTATTGGCTAGCTCTCAAACAACAGTGTCCTGACCAGAGAGAACATTTTCTATTCCAGGTGAAATCGCACCTCATTAGCTCATTGCTATGGATGTAGCCAAATACATGTCACCAGAAAACAGCTTATGAAAATGCAGCTACTTTGTTGTTATTCTGGCTGCACTTTGATGTGACTGTACGTTAGTCATAGTTGGCTACCTAGCAAACAAGGGATAAGAATGTTGCCAGCCAGTATGGCAATAGAACATTTAGAACGAACGACTAGGAATAACATTGACGAATACGGTGACTGAGTTCATCAAGAACTGTATAGGAGATGTTGTACCCACTGACTATTAAAACCTACCCAAACCAGAAACCGTGGATAGATGGCAGCATTCGCGCAAAACTGAAAGTGCAAACCACTGCATTTAACCATGGCAAGGTGACTGGGGAAAAACCTGAATACAAAAAATCTTGTTATTCCCTCCTTAAGGCAATCAAACAGGCATCAGTGGAGTAGCAATTCAATAGCGCAGAAACAAGACGTATGTGGCAGGGTCTACAGACAATAATGAACTACAAAGGGAGAACCAGCTACGTCACGGACACCTCTGTTTTGCTTCAGGACAAGCTAAACCCCTTCTTCACCCGCTTTGAAAAGAACACAGTGCCAACGACGCGGCCCACTAGCAAGGACTGTAGGCTCTCCTTCTCCACGGCCGCCGCGAGTAAGACATTTAAGTGCGTTACCCCTCGCAAGGCTGCCGGCCCAGACGGCATCCCTAGCCGCGTCCTCAGAGCATGCACAGACCAGCTGGCTGGGTGTTTACAGACACATTCAATCTCTCCCTATGCCAGTCTGCTGTCAACCACCTGCTTCAAGATGTCCACCATTGTTCCTGTACCCAAGAAAGCAAAGGTAACTGAACTAAATTACTATTGCCCCATAGCACTCACTTCTGTCATTATGAACTGCTTTGAGAGGCTAGTTAAGGATCATAACTTACCTGACACCCTAAACCCACTTCAATTTGCTTCCCGCCCCAATAGATCCACAGATGATGCAATCGCCATCGCACTTCACACTGCCCTATCCCATCTGGACAAGACGAATACCGATTGAAGAAGTTTTTTTTACTACAGCTCAGTATTCAACACCATAGTACCCTCCAAGCTCATCATTAAGCTCGGGGCGCTGGGTCTGAACCCCGCCCTGTGCAACTGGGTCCAGGACGTCCTGACGGGCCACTCCCAGGTGGTGAAGGTAGGAAACACCTCCACTTCACTGATCCTCAACACAGGGGCCCCACAAGGGTATGTGCTCAGCCCCCTCCTGAGACTTAGAATTACTGGCCAGTATAATATTGGAACACCAGTCACTTTGTTTACATACCGCTTTACTCATCCCACATGTATATACTGTATTATATTCTACTGTATTTTAGTCAATGCCACTCCTGCATTGCTCGAT
The DNA here is from genome assembly GCF_036934945.1 of Oncorhynchus masou masou. NCBI lineage: Eukaryota > Metazoa > Chordata > Actinopteri > Salmoniformes > Salmonidae > Oncorhynchus > Oncorhynchus masou. The sequence goes on from NC_088232.1 coordinate 14,713,037, forward strand.
CTAATGTTTGTATATTTCTTAATTATATTATTTTACTTTTCGACCTGTGTATTGTTGTGAATTGTTAGATATTACTGCACTGTTGGAGCTGGGAACACAAGCTTTTCGATACACCCGCAATAACATCTGCTAAATATGTGTATGTGACCAATGAAATTTGATTTGGGTCGCATCCATATATCCAGAACAAAAAGACTGAACGACTGGGTCGTGTCTCTGTCAACCGAACCAATAGAACGAATGACCAGCCGGTTTAGGTAGCAACACTAGATTCATGTTGGGACTATATCTTGTGGAATAGTATGAATAAATTCAGAAAAACAACATTTGTAAAATATGTAACTAATTATTTGAATAGGTTGGTGACCCGTTGTGTAAAAAAGTGATTACCCATCAAGCCAGTGTTTGGAGGATATATTGGCACGGTTTGCTGGCAGGCCAACTTCATCTCGGGCCTAACAATCCCCATGCCAATATAACCTCCAAACACCGGCTTCGAGGGCATTATCACTTAAGGACACAACGAAGAGAGACCAGACCGGAGCCTTGTGAGTCACTCACTATTGTTCACCACGTATCAGGTGATACAGTATCATATTTGAGAAGAAACAATCCCTAAATGTTTGCAGCTGGATATCTTATGTAAGGGATAATCAACAGGAGTGGAACTAACATTTCACGGAGTTGCATTATTTTAAGAGATCGCATAGAGCCCAGAATTGATTATCCCTTTTATACCATGGCTATAATTTAACACATTTACCACTAGAAATGTACTCAAAGTTCACTGAAGTAGCTAGTAAGTTTACTAGATAGCTACAGTGGTTGCCTTGGTAACCAAACAAACATACTTGCCAGCTTAGATAACCATCAGTCCTAGCTTGCTATTATGAAAATCGAATTCAACAAATGGCAATCATGTTTCCATTTCGACTTTTTCTTTCAAAAGCAGATCAATGGAGTTCCTTATCAAAACGTTATTTGAATAGACTAAAAAAAACATAGCTTGAGGACTAAAAAAATGAGAGAAAACAAACAATATCAATAGCCTATAGAAAAATCAAATGACAAGTTCTCCAGAGTCCAATGAACTTGTGGATACCATTTTTATGTCTCTGTGTCTCGTGTGAAGCATGCGAGCAGATACCCAGACTTCCAGTCATTGTGCTGGTAAAAAAAATCTGCGTGGCAAGTAGATTTTTAATTATAAACTGGGTGATTATAAATTGGCTGACAGCTGTGGTATATCACACCATAAACTACAGGTACGACAAAGCATTAATTTCTTCTGCTCTAATTACGTTGGTAACCAGTTTACAATAGCATTAAGGCACCTCGGGGGTTTGTGGTATATGGCCAATATACCACGGCTAACGGCTGTATCCGTTGTGCATAAGAACAGCCCTTAGCATTATACCACACCCCCTTGTGCCTTATCACTTAAAATATACCTGCCACAGTGGCTGGTGGACCAAAAAATAATAATTTTAGGCCCTGCATCCGACTCTGGGGAAATAGAGAAAGGGCTTCATTGGCAAAATTTCAAAGTATGCCTTTAAAACTGCAACTTCTTGGGGCAACCTGATAAAAATGTTGCAAAAATATTTGAGTTAAAGACATGTCATTCTCATTGAAAGCAAGTCTAAGAAATGGTAGATATGTTCAATGTGCACCATTTCTATGCTTCCCGTTCTTAAAAGCTTAATTGTTGCATCTTTTACACCAGCTTCAATTTCTGGTTATGGAAAATGCATTTTACAGCGGATTACAGTACCAGTCAAAAGTTTGGACACACCCAGTGGTGTAAAGTACCTAAGTAAAAATACTTTGACATCCGGGCCTCCCAGGTGGCGTAGTGGTCTAAGACACTGCATCGCAGTGCTAGCTGTGCCACTAGAGATCCTGGTTCGAGTCCAGGCTCTGTCGCAGCTGGCCGCGACCGACAGACCCATGGGGCACAACTAGCCCAGCGTCGTCTGGGTTAGGGGAGGGTTTGGCCGGCAAGGATGTTTTTGTCGCGTCGCGCACAAGCGACTCCTGTGGCGGGCTAGCAAAAAGCATGCTGACACGGTCACCAGTTGCACAGTGTTTCCTCCGACACATTGGTGCGGCTGGCTTCCGGGCTAAGCGGGCATTGTGTCAAGAAGCAGTGAGGCTTGGCTGGGGTGTGTTTCAGAAGACGCATGGCACTCGACCTTCGCCTCTCGAGTCCGTTCGGGAGTTGCAGCAATTAGACAAGACTACCAAATTGAATACCATGAAATTCAGGAGGAAAAAAAAATACAATTGGTTTAAGTACAACTTAAGTAGTTTTTTGGGGTATGTGTAACTCCAAAAAAGAATGATGTACTTTTTACTCCTTAGTTTCCTTGACACCCAAAAGTACTCGTTACCTATAATTTAGCCCAAACAACTACCACTTTCCCTACTGTATTTAATTTATTTTGCTCCTTTGCACCCCATTATTTTTATTTCTACTTTGCACATTCTTCCACTGCAAATCTACCATTCCAGTGTTTTACTTGCTATATTGTATTTACTTTGCCACCATGGCCTTTTTTTGCCTTTACCTCCCTTATCTCACCTCATTTGCTCACATCGTATATGGACTTGTTTATACCGTATTATTGACTGTATGTTTGTTTTACTCCATGTGTAACTATGTCGTATGTGTCGAACTGCTTTGCTTTATCTTGGCCAGGTTGCAATTGTAAATGAGAACTTGTTCTCAACTTGCCTACCTGGTTAAATTAAGGTGAAATAAATCAAATAAACATTTTGAATGCTTAGCAGGACAGGAAAATGGTCTAATTCACACACTTATCAAGAGAACATCCCTGGTCATCCATACTGCCTCTGATCTAGCAGACTCACTAAACACAAATGCTTTCTTTGTAAATTATGTCTGGGTGTTGAACTGGGCCCCTGGCGATCCGTAAATATATAAAAAAACAAGAAAATCAAGTCTGCTTAATGTAAGAAATGTTTAATGATTTATAGTTTTGATACTTCAGTACATTTCAAACCAAATACTTTAACTCAGTATTATTGTACAGGGCGACATTCACTTGAGTCATTTTCTTTAAGTGATCTTTACTTTTACTCAAGAATGAAAATTAGGCACTTCTTCCACCACTGGACACCTACTCATTCAAGGGTTTTTCTGTAATTAAAAAAAAAATTCTACATTGTAGAATAATAGTGAAGACATAACACATATTGAATCATTTAGTAACCAAAACCAGTAAAAATCTAAATATATTTTAGATTTTGCAAAGTAGCCACCCTTTGCCTTGATGACATGCCAGCTTTGCACGATCTTGGCATTCTCTCCAACCAGATTCATGAGGTAGTCACCTGGAATGCATTTCAATTAACAGGTGTCCCTTGTTAAAAGTTAATTTGTGGAATTTCTTTCCTTAATGCGTTTGAGCCCATCAGTTGTATTGTGACAAGGTAGGGATGGTATACAGAAGACAGCCCTATTTTGGAAAAGACCAAGCACATTATGGCAAGAACAGCTCAAATAAGCAAAGAGAAATGACTGTTCATCATCGTCAGTCAATCCAGAAAATGTCAAGAACTTTGAACGTTTCTTCAAGTGCAGTCGCAAAGACCATCAAGCACCATGATGAAACTGGCTCTCATGAGGACCGCCACAGGAAAGGAAGACAGAGTTACCTCTGCTGCAGAGTTCATTTGAGTTACCAGCCTCAGAAATTGCAGCCCAAATTAAATGCTTCAGAGTTTAAGTAACAGACATCTCAACATCAACTGTTCAGAGGAAACTGTGAATCAGGCCTTCATGGTCAAATCACTGCAAAGAAATCACTACTAAAAGGACACCAATAATAAGAGACTTGCTTGGGCCAAGAAACACGAGCAATGGACATTAGACAGGTGGGAATCTGTCCAAATTTGAGATTTTTGGTTCCAACCGTATGACCTTGAGATGTGAGATGCAGAGTAGGTGAATGGATAATCTCAGCATGTGTAGTTCCCATCGTGTAGCATGGAGGAGGTGGTGTGATTGTGTGTGTGTGGGGGGGCTTTGCTGGTGATACTGTGATTTCTTTCAAATTCAAGGCACACAACCAGCATAGCTACCACAGCATTCGGCAGCGATACGCCATCCCATCTGGTTTGTGCTTAGTTGGACTATTATTTGTTTTTCAACAGGACAATGAGCCAAAACAAACCTACAGGCTCTGTAAAGGCTATTTGACCAAGAAAGAGAGTGATGGAGTGCTGCATCAGATGACCTGGCCTCCACAGTCACCCGACCTCAACCCAATCGAGATGGTTTGGGATGAGTTGGACCGCAGAGTGAAGGAAAAGCAGCCAACAAATTCTCAGCATATGTGGGAACTCCTTCAAGACTGTTGTAAAAGCATTCCTCATGAAGCTAGATGAGAGAATGCCAAAAGTGTGCAAAGCTGTCAAGAGGCAAAGGGTGGCTACTTTGAAGAATTTAAATACTACATGATTCCATATGTGTTATTTCATAGCTTCTCTTCACTATTATTATACAATGTAGAAAATAAAAACCCTTGAATGAGTAAGTGTCCAAAATGTTGACTGATACTGTATATGTATTTATAAATAATTATATACAGACAATACCCCATAATGACAGTGAAAACGTTATTGAAAATGAAATACAGGAATATCTAATTACGTAAGTATTCACACCTCGGAGTCAATTACATGTTAGAATCACCTTTGGCCGAGATTACAGATGTGAGTCTTTCTGAGAAGTCTCGAAGAGCTTTGCACACCTGGATTGTACAATATTTACCCATTATTTGTTTATAAATTCTTCAAGCTCTGTCAAATTGGTTGTTGATTACTGCTACACAACCATTTAAAACTAACTAGGCCACTCAGGAACATTCACGGTCTTTGTGGGAAACAACTAGTGTATAGTTGGCCTGTGTTTTAGGTTATTGTCCTGCTGAAAGGTTCATTCATCATCTCCCAGTGTCTGGTGGAAAGTAGACAACCAGGTTTTCCTCTAAGATTTTGCCTGAGCTTAGCTCCATTACGGTTCTTTTTTATCCTGAAAAACTCCAGTTCTTAATGATTGCAAGCATACCCATAACATGATGCAGCCACCAACATGCTTGAAAATATGGAGTGGTACTCAGTATTGTGTTGTATTGGAAATGCCCCGAACAATTTCTATTCAGGACAAAAATTGAATTGCTTTGCCACATTTTCTTGCAGTATTACTTTAGTGCCTTATTATTAACTTATTAATTAACTTCACCATGCTCAAATAGATATTTCATCTCTGACATGAGGTAGTCATTTAAAAACCATGTAACACTATTATTGCACACAATAACTATATTTGGCAAGCTAAATATTAGTAGCATAACCAAGAGCAAGCCACGTTTAATTAGGTGCTCGTCATTCACACGACAGTCAAATTTGGCAAAGGTAGCACACATCTAGTTGCAGATGATATATAAACAGTACGAGGTGTTTGCAGCAGTGCTAGTTTCTGTAGAGAGCACACCAACACAGAAAAAGGGTACCTTGTTTTTAAACTTTGTTTGAACACCTCAAATAGACAAGTCACCAGTCCATGGCTAGGCAACTTTGATATGAGAAGGGCCACAAAAAAAAATCTGAACTCATCATGAGGGGCCGCAGTTGCTCGTGGGTCTGTGTACTCACATCCATTGAACTGGCCAGTTGGCCATCCCTGCACTAGACAATCAGACCTTAACACACGTCACCTTTCAGCACAACTCCAGCTCAGATTCGGTAAACCTCCCGAGTTCACCTCTCCTTTGAGTTTGTAGGACCGCTGAAGGAACCGAGTTTGACAAAGTTTGTGGGGGTTACTTTGACCGAGATAGTGCTCTCATGAGAAAATGGCATTTGGGCAAGATGGCATTTGGGCAAGACAATTGGCCCAGTGCATCTCAAATTGTTGTTCCAGTTACATTTCGACAAGAAATACAGAGGTTGGCTCACGATGGTAGTATGGCAGGCCATCTTGGGGTCAGGAAGACATATGATCGTATTGTGATTAACTTTTTCAGGCCAGGTCTGAAACAAGATGTTGTGGCTTACTGTAAATCCTGTTAGGTTTGCCAGTGGACAGAAACCGAACCAATCTGTACCGGTTGCACCTTTACAGCCTATTCCTGCTTTTGACAAGCAGGGTTCTGGTAGATTGTGTTGGTCCTTTGCCCAAAGCAAAGAGTGGTAACCAATCTCTTGACCATCATGTGCCCTGCCAATTGTTCCACTGACGAAAATCACAGCTCCTAGTATTGTTAAGGCACAGTGGCGTCTGTTCTTGGACACCAAGGGAAGCCAGGCTTCCCCACATTTTAATTACAAATAAGTTATCTTTTGTCTCGCTATGTTTCATAATTTTCCTTCAATTCGCAAGAGGTTGAATGGATCTCACAGGAGAAAGCATCCGAGCAAGCGAAACAGCGCCCCTCTGTCTCTCTACGTGTAAGGCCATCTACCTGATACTGTCTGGTCCAAACGAGGATGGCATTGCTGCCCCCCATAGCATTGAATGCAAGGGAAGCCAGCAAGCATTTGGCCTCACTTGACAAAAAATATATATATTAAAGAAATTGCCAATCAGCTTTGAGAGCATACGTCATTAACAGAAACAACTTGAATTGTTGCATCTCGTTGTGTTGTCCTCCTTTGGACTTGTGGTTTTACTTAATTTTCCATACTGGCCTATGATTATAACGGCAATTCAGATCCAACCATTAATTCATACATTGTTGTGCCCCTGGCCTGAGAGGATGGAAGATGAATATGTACAGTAGCTAAATGTAGAAGGCTAATGTTAACTAGCTAACGTTGCCAATTAAATGGAAGTTAGGCTAGCAAGCATTTTAGCCAGGTAGCCTAGGGCGCAAACAGAAATCAGAACCATGGACAGCCACATTATATTTAGTTTCAATTGTTTTTGGTATATTTTAATTGTCACTGTATTAGACTAAGCTGTATTGTGGACTTCAGACAGAGGTTGCTATCCGATTCTGTGATAAAACAAAGGTGTGGTTGAAATTATTCTGACACGGTCTTCTTATTGTCTCAGCCTTTAGGCGCATACACATCAAGGTCGCAAGGCATATGAATTAACAGAAAACAATGGAATTATCACAACACATACACTACCGTTCACTTAGAAATGTCCTTGTTTTTGAAAGAAAAGCACATTTTGTCCATTAAAATATCAAAATTTAACAGAAATACAGTGTAGACATTGTTAATGTTGTATATGAAGATCTCCCTTCACAGAACAGCGCAAACTGGCCCTAACCAGAATAAAATGAGGAGTGGAAGGCCCCGGTTCACAACTGAGCAAGAGGACAAGTACATTAGTGTGTCTAGTTTGAGAAACTGACCCGCAAAACACCAGTCTCAACGTCAACAGTGAAGAGGCGAATCCGGGATGCTGGCTTTCTAGGCAGAGTTCCTCTGTCCAGTGTCTGTGTTCTTTTGCCCATGTAATTTTATTGGCCAGCCTGAGATAAGGCTTTTTATTTGCAACTCTGCCTCGAAGGCCAGCATCCCGAAGTCGCCCCTTCAAGTTTCTTGGCAATTTCTCGCATGGAATAGCCTTCATTTCTCAAAACATGAATAGACGGATGAGTTTCAGAAGAAAGGGCTTTGTTTCTGGCATTTTGAGCCTGTAATCGAATCCACAAATGCAGATGCCCCAGATACTCAACTAGTCTAAAGAAGGCCAGTTTTATTGCTTCTTTAAAATCAGCACAACAGTTTCCAGCTGTGCTAGCATAAATTGCAAAAGGGGATTCTAATGATCAATTAGCCTTTTAAAATTATAAACTTGGATTAGCTAACACAACGTACCATTGGAACACAGGAGTGATGGTTGCTGATAATGGGCCTCTGTTACGCCGACGTAGATATTCCATAAAATATTTAAAAAGATTCTGCCGTTTCCAGCTACAATAGTCATTTACAACATTAACAATGTCTAACATTGTATTTCTGATCCCTTATGCTATTTTAAATGGACAAAAAAAGTTATTTTCTTTCAAAAACAAGGACATTTCTAAGTGACCCCACATTTTTGAATGGTAGTGTACATTATTGGTTGTAATGTTGTTGTTTTTTTTGGGGGGGGGGTGTTACCTACACACCACTACTTTTAAGGCCCAGGTTAAATTCTTTTGAACATTTGGACTTCCTCAGATAGTGCAATCAGACCACGGTTTGAATTTCATGTCAAAAGTCTTCCAGCAAGTGCTACAGCAATTGGGTGTTAACCATTGCCCCTCTAGTGCCTTTACAACCCAGAGTCTCAAGGTTCTTGTGAGACTTTATCAGACTTTAAAGTCTATGTTGAAACCTTACCGAGTTGCGTTTGAGAAAAGGGACCCATTCATCCCAGTCTGTGTTGTTTGCAGCGTGGGAAGTTGTTCAATAATCTCTTGGTTTAAGTTCGAATGAGCTCATGTTTGGATATAAAGTCAGAGTTCCTTTGAGCTTGCTGAGAGACATTGTTGCAGGACACCACCTTAAACAAAAACAAATCTGTGGGGCGCACAGATTAGTGTCACCTCGTTAGTCAGTATGTGTTACACCTGTGCTGGTTGTCCATCGTGTTAGGCAGAAGGTGTGTCACCTGTGCTGGCCCAGGTGATATTTAACAGTGGCTGGCACAGTGCGCCAGTTGTCTTGAGAGATGTTAAAACTTTTAGTTGGCTCTCCCTATTTGATTTCTAGAAAAGCAATCCTTTATCGGACCTTCCCTGTTTGGGATTTGCTCTTCTTTGGTGTGGGTTTTACTTCTGTTTGCATCTTGGTAAATTTAGTGGGCTCTCATGGTGGGTGTCTTAGATCCAAGAGGTTGTTGCTATTCAACTTTTAGTGGACACCCCATGTGTCTTTCAGAACCCCTCTTAAAACTTGACCTGTTATGTTTTGGTTGTGGTTAGTAACTCGTTAGGTCCACCTTTTTGAATAACAAATAGTTTCTCGCTGGGGACACTTTCTGTTGTGTGCAGAGGGTCCCTGGTTCCAGCCCAGGTTGCGGCAAGGAAAGGGACAGAAGCAATATTGTTACATTGATGCTGTTGACCCAGATCAGTGGTTGCTAAGGTCAAAGGGTGTGAGTGGAACTGGTGTGAAATGGCTAGCCAGTTACGCTAGTAGCGTTTCAATTGGTGGTGTCACTCGCTCAGACCTTGAAATAGTTGTTTCCTTTGCTCTTCAAGGGTTGCAACTTTTGTGGAGCGATAGGTAACGATGCTTTGAGATTGTCTGATGTGTTCAGAGGGGCCCTGGTTCAAACGTAGGCTAGGGCTATGAGAGGGAAGGAAGCAACACTTACTCCTCCTCCAGTCTCTGGAAGGAACCAGTGAGGTCACTAACAAGCTACCGGAGTCAAAATCCACTCTTGTGCTCATCACACGGGAAACAGCTGCCGTGGGCTTGTACTCGCCTGCTGATGTCATCCTGGCACAGCACAAGAGTGACCCCGTGTCAGCCAATCAGCTCTGTCAGGGAGTAGTCATGGACTATAGGGGCGCTTGGTCTAGGCTGACACCTTTCAGTGAGGGGAGAAGGATGTGGCTGGCAGCGATGCAGTGAGAGAGTTTGTTGTGGGGGTGGGTGTAGTCTGTGACAAGCATGTCTTTCTAAGTGCTAAATCCATCACTAAAATAGTCTATCCCAGTTTGTCCAACTCCATCAAATCGCTTGAATTTACATCGATGGCACTAATGTCTCCATCACATTCTGTATAGTGGGCCCCATAAGGCTGTTATACTATCCTGTCCCTGGCCAACCCCATGTCATGCGTGCTGTGCCTAGTGCTTTGTGTTCCCTTGTCTTCTTGATGCCTCAGCAGTGCCTGCACACAGTTGGGACTGGATGGCACCCAAGCCTCTGTATACAATGACATGCACTGTTTAATGCCTCCAAAAATGGCCAGCTGCCTCAGGAGGAAGGGAGGGTAGGAACTATATAGGGAAACACCAAATGGTTTGTGGTCTGCTGCCTATTCATCAATGAGGTTAACAATGTGTTTCACCTGTCCAGACAGAGGGTGGAGCCTGAATATTACATGCCACAGTTTCAGGCACCAAGTGCTGACGGAGCATCTATTCACACCTTTGGTCAAACCACATAACTGCTAAAAAGGGGATAGAGTGACTTGGAGGAAAGTTTCCGCAATCGTAACTTAGGCGGGGTACCCCTCAGTTGTTCCATTAGTCTCAACCTAGAAGCTTTGCGTCAGCAGCTCAAGGTTTAAATCGAAAGGGTTTGAGGCCGAAATATAGTGGGAGGGAGAATCACATACACCGTCTGACAATCTGCTGCAAAATGGAGCTGTGTTGGCTTGTGGGTTCTTAACACATCACTCACTGCAGAATGCTGTGTTGAATTCAAGAAATTAGGTCTCCCGAAATCCATACCTGTCCACTGGTGATAACTCATCAAATTAGTCCACAACACTAAGCACTGCTTCAGTTATAACACTTGGCTGCATAAACCATGCAATACAAAACTCTACATGGCACTCAAAGCCAGGGGTTGGAACCAACAATTTTCCAATCCAAAAAATAAATTCTGAACCGGTTCGAACCCCAAAAAACTACCGGTGTATATTGTTATTTTTTTAACCCGTGACATCAACAGGTTTTTACATTTAGCTCATTAAATTACTTCACCACCAGTGTGGCTAGAGCAAGCAAGCTAGTTGTTTACATGCATGACGGACAGAGAAGTGTAGCCTATGGCGCAAGATGTGACTGAAATGTTGCGTGTGGGGAAGAGAGTGAGAGGGTTCAGGAGGAGGCTTGAAGCGCTGGGCATCTTGTTATGTACATGCATTACCGAAATCAGGCCCACAGAATTATACCGACAGTAGGAGGAACGGCTTCTATTGAGGAACTTTGTATGTTCTTTGAGCTAGCTAACAAACTTGTGTGTGCAGGGCGGCACCAGAACAAAAAACACGTCTTACATTTTTGTAGTTAATAAATCCAACATGAAATGTGATATCTGAGCTATAGTATCCTTAACTTAACTTGCCTAAACACGCACAGGAAAAGATTTTCAGCTTGCAGGTTAGACACTGGAATATGTTTGAGTGACGGAGTGGCTTTGCATAGGCGCTTTCTTGCATTTTGTTGTGGGACTAGGAAAAAAATGCCTGGAACGTAAAATAATGCTATTAACCAGTTCCCCTGCTTTTAAAATAACAGTTATGTTCTGGAACAGTATGAATTACTTTCGTTACAGGTTCCGTTCTGTTTCCTGAACTGGTTCCAACCCCTGCTCAAAGCTGGAATAAAGAACTAGCCTTGCACAAGCCTTAGCTTGAAAAAAAAATAATGATGCGTGTGTAGGCAGATTAATTCAAATCAATTACCTATTTTGTACTAGAATTAGAAACTATGACGCTCATTCAAAATGTCTGACTTGACGTCGGTACAAGTACCTTAATTCAGGCTCACCTAGTGGAAGTATGGTCCCTAATGAAGTCAGAGGAGTTTCAAAAGCTTCCTCAGTCACTGTTTCTTTCTTTCAGTGAAGTCCAGACTTTGTGTTGCCGTTAGTGTTGGGAAGGGGGAAAAAGTGGCGTTTGATTCCGACTGTTCCGAGGGAGACTGGGAGGGATTTTTTTTTGGCAGGTCCTCAGTCTCCCCATTCCTGTGGTTCCGTATGAGTTCACGGAATACGGAGCCGAGTGGCCAGAAATAAACTGTTTGCTCATGCGTGGGTGCAATGAAATAGTTCAACACCCAAACGAGAGACAAGGACTCTTTTCTCTTCTGCTAGACAGGACGAGACAGGACAGGAAAAAGCAGCTGGAAGAAGAAGGAAGGTTGAGGCTGGGGAGACCTGAGCAAATCTGGAGTGTTGGTCCAATGGGGGTGTCTGGGAAGGGGTGGTGGTAGTAGTAGTTTCTGAGCAGGGGTGATGAGGTTGGAGGTTCAGCTTCAAATTCCACTTCAGCCACTATTATGTTTTCTACTAATCTATCCCGTATATGTCTATCTTGGATGAAATGTAGCTTGTATCAAAGTTAATTTTATAAAAAACAATATCCTGTTTGGACACTGGAACTTTAGGGGTTTGCAGTAGCAATGATTTGAAGCTGTTCACTAGTGCAGTGCAATACACTATTACCCTGGTAAATTGTACTAGGTAGACAAAAAGGGCACCCCTAAAATACAAGACATTAAAGAGTTCCTAACATAACTTCATATTATTTTCCTTCATCATCATATCCTTCACCATTTCTTTGTTCTTCATTTGGAAAGCCCTTTTATATCCTCTGCTGTTACTTCCCAACTATGTTCCATGCCCACATTCCTAGACAATATCCCCATCATTGGAATCCATTTACGACTACAGCAAGGAATGCCGTTTTCCGTCAATGGTTTTTCATCAGCGGTGAACGCAGGGAAGCATGATGTTTGGCCTGGACGATATGGCCTAAAAATCTATTTTTTTCCAAACATGGGAGATTGGCTAGAAAAGAAAAAATAAATCTCTAAATAAGCTTTGTTGCACAACTAAAAGGTGACTGCATCTACAACAGAAATCAGGGCTTATATAAAATTATACCTAGGCTAAATAAACCAAATATTTTCTGTTTTTTTGCAATAAGTAGGTCTATAAAATGCCATTTTTGTTCCAAATTTAACCAGAATTATGCACATCCACTAATGACCAATTTCTTATAGCAGAAAATTAACACAGATCTCATAAACAATCTCAAGCACAAGCCCACCTGCTAGTAAGTAGCCAGCTGATCTTTATATTTCAAGTCTAGCCAAATTGGATCTATTTGCTTGCTAACAAGGTAGAACTGTTTTGAATACATCCTCCAGTCCATTTGAACAACATAGCATGTTCAGTTTGTTTAAAATATGGAAATCAAGTGGCCTACGTGGAAAATATGCTAATTTATCATATTGAGAACAGGTTGCCAATTCCTCATATAAATGTGTATTTTTATGCTCATTGCAAATGTATAAAACAGACAGCTAGCGCATAAGTCTGTGGCTAAAATGCTGCTAGAGGTATGTGGTACGCAATGACGCTCGTGACAGAAACAGAGCATACATTTTTCACAATCATGTTCATTATTACTCACGTTTTAGTAGGGTCTGCTCTGTTCTACATTTTCGGAGTTCAAACATAAAAAGTGTATCATTAGAAAGGTTGTGTTCTCTACTATTACAGTAAAAGAATGTCTCAATACGTTTTGGCGTCCATATGACCGATTCTGTTGGCTCAAATGCAAATAGTGGGTTTAAACTGCTTATTGTCAGAGAGGAAGTGATTATTTTAGGTTTGTTGTGAGTGGCACAGGGAGAGGCTTGATGTCTGTGTGCGAGTGGTAAAAGTGCACAGAAGGAGCGAAGGAGACGAGGCCAAAAAGATAAACATGCATAAAAACCTTAATTCTTGCGATACAGGCATTTGGAAAAATCGCGCTAAAACTTACATTCAAATGGATTTGATATAAATCGTCCAACCCTACATGACATCTGAAATGTGGTGACCAGCAGCAGACTATTATTAGGCTCCAACATGCAGTGAACAAATCTATTGAGAAAGGTGCAAAGAGATGAGCCTGGTCCCAGGTCTGTTTGTGCCGTCTTGCCATTCTGTCGTTGGAATCACAATGACCATAGCATAGGAGTTAACAAGACAGCACATACAGATCTGGAACGAGGCCAGAATAAGATCAGACACGACCAGTTCCTGACAAGTCCTCATGATATGGACAGTGTGGTCCTTACAAGTAAAGACACTATGGTCCTCATAATGCTACTTGACAGCTCCCTGAGGTGCCTATGCCATCATGTCTGTGCCACACTGAATCATCATCCTCCTCGTCTCCCCTACTGTTGAATGAGCAAGTGGCGCTACCAACACTCAACCAATCCAGCTACTCGTCCCTAGCGGTACTAGAATGGTGAAATGACACTGCAGACAGTCTCAAATACGACAGCCCTCCATTTTGCCCATAAAAGGTGACTATGGTGTTCTTAGCATTGCTTCTTAGTCCTGACCAACAGAGCACCTGTTCATTTTGAAGTGGATATTCCTTGACATATAGACACTGATATTAGCCTAGATAGTAATAGGCTGAACATGACAGTGGTGGATAATGGGATAATGGAACGTGTATGTGTTGCATTCTCTTTTTCAATAAGAAAAATAGGTCTGCTGTGCTTATCACACCGGGAGGGAGATTGAGAAAAAGATTCTGAGCATGAAGGAGGGAGGGAAGAGAGAGGGTTAGGAGAACTAGAAAATAACTGAAAAACATTTCAGGACTGAGCAGTGCCACAGCACAGAAAAAAACAAACATTTAGGCAAAATTACTTGAACCGAGGTAACTTCCAGATTCGATCAGCACAACAATAGGTTTGATAATCTTACGTAGAAATTTAATGATGGAATCGCAATGAAATGTCGGTAAAACTTTATTTGGATTGTTAGTTTGTAGAGAATCTACAGACTATCTGCTAGCCCTAACCTTAAACCTTACCCAGGGTTTTCTAAACTCTGTCCTCCGGACCCCAAGGGGTGCACGTTTTGGTTTTTGCCCAAACATTACACAGCTGATTCAAATGATCGAAGCTTGATGATTAGTTTCTTATTTGAATCAGCTGTGTAGAGCTAGGGCAAAAAAACAAAATGTGCACCCCTTGGGGTCCCAAGGACAGAGTTTGGAAAACCCTGTCCTAACTTTAACCCTTACCCTAACTCTTATTGTAAAACTAACCGTTATCTTAACAAGCAGTTGCTCATCAACAGATAGTACGACCATCTTTAGAGCATCTACAAATGGTTTATCCAAATAAAGTGCGACCTCATCCAGTGACTAAAATTAATCCCCCTCTCCCTTACCCTAGTCACACAGTCACACACTGATCATCAGTCTTTTGACTCTTGACTTGCTGTGACAAGCAGCAAATAAGTTGCATCACTTTGTTCAGGGAACAAAGCAGTCTCTTCATGCAGTGAAATAAGTAGGTAATTCTGGATTCCTTTTATTAGTACAGTACATTCCAAATAGCTGCGCCTTTCCACTCAACTTAGATCTTCCAGCTACAAATTAACCCTGTGAGGGCCACACACATCAATTTCTACCACAAATAAGCATATTTTTCCAACCTTCTCACAACAATAAAATAGATATCAAAGACTTGAATTCATACATCTTAAATCTGCCTGAGACTTTTTAAATGCATTTAACCCACCATCCACACTTCTGCGTCTGAAGAGATTACAATGAACATAATGTGATTCAGACAACCATACACTTGATATCAGTGTAGACAGAAAGAAACACCAGGATTGTGGGTTTGATTCCCAGGGCAACCCATACATAAAATAAGCACGACTACAAGTCGCTTTGGATTTTTTTTTAAAGCATCCTTTGATCTCTGACAGTGTACATCCAACTAGGGCTTGGTAATGACCAACCTAAGAACTTTATACAGTCCATCATTAATGTTTCCAAATTTATATTGAACAATAACAGGGGCTGTACTGCATTAAAACATTCTCAATATAACTGGGAGAACACAGTGCAAAGAGAGGCTGAGAGAGAGACAACCACTGCCCACTAGAAACTGATGGGAATCCCATGTTGCGGTGTCTGTATGCGTGTTGTGTAGGGGAAAATGATAACATATCCATCATTACAGACGGTTTCTCAATGTGTATTAAGGCAGTGCCGACCAACAGATGTGGTCCTGGCTATACAGCTGTAGACATTGGATCAGTACACACACACACACAGAGGCAGTGTTTTTTCTCATCATCACTAGCCAGAGCTCCACTATTTTTCATGAGCCGGTTTGGTTGCCAGGGTGTTTGTTTCCATGACCACATACCAGCCTGATGCAACAAACCAGACCACCACCACCCCTAACCAATTTAACCCCACAGTAGAACACTGGAATTGTGTATGATCTGGTGTCCTATTCAAAGATGCCAGGCCAGATAATGCGATGACTTCATTGTTGCCATGCCATATTACACCGACTCTGGCAATGGGCACGGTTAACCCTTCGCTGTCTGTGGAAGGACTAAGAGGTTAATACCTTCAAATGTGTGTTTGTGTATATGTGAATTGGCACCAGTGCCAAAAGCACTAATTCTCTTCGGCCAACTTCAACAGAGCATCACCATTATCAACTTAGATGGACAGTCAAGATGGAGATGGTGTGTGTGTCGGTGTGCCTACCTGGGTTATTGGCCTCTCCCTCCAACACGTGAAGCTCGGTGCAATCAGCCAGGCTGTGCTCCAGACACAGCTGCAGGAAACGAGCCTGGGTCTGCGACACCCGCTTCAGCAGCGACAGCAGAGCCACCGTCTGCTCACACTCGTTCCACCCCTTAAACCAGCTTCCCAGGATGCCCACCTGGTCGCGAAACATCATGGTCTGGGGCACAGGCACCAGGCCGAACGTGGAAACTAGTTAGTGACCTTACTGGTGTCACGAGAGAATTGAGTTAAATTGGTGCTCTAGTGGTTAAACTTTGGTCAAAGCTTGTGTTGGATGTGCTCTTCTTGTGGTCTGTTTTTGTTGTTGATGTTGAGTGGAGCAGAAATATGTACTTTGAGCAGGAGGGATTTGAGCTGTGGTGCTCAGTTCAAGTGGCGTAGCATCATCCAGGCTTTTACAAAAGCAGGTGTACTGTAGTTTCAGCTTGAGGGGAGTGGTGGCAAGGTGCTCTCCTAGGTGCATCTGCACAAGGGGTTTTTAACATTCAGACAGGAGAGTCGGCTTTCCTCCTGCACTCTGCGCTGTCACACCAGCATTACTTTTGTTGGCATTTTCCACAGGGATCCCATTTATCTGAAATGATGAAAATAAATGGTTGGGAGACACTGTCACACATGGTCTGTCAGTAACACACACACAGCTTGGCATCCAAAATCCATCTAGTAAAGTCTTTACCAACGGTGAACGCCAAATGCAGAGGAAATGTGACCAACACTGCTCTCTGCAGACTTGAAATAGACTGTTATTTTGAAAAACATTTTACATTGAAACCAGGAGATTAGTGACACCCATTGCCTACTGACAAAGCCTGTATGCCTCATACTTCTCATTTAAAAGTAGGCTATTTCCAAAGAGAAAAGCGCCGGTCCCTTACGTTATAATGTTACATGTTCAAAGGGTCCCTGGTGTAAGCTTTATGATAAAGCATAAATGATTGCTTTCCACCACACATTGCTTCGAAAATAGCCTGTAGACTGTATAATCGGTAGACTGCCAACTACGCGAAACTGAAAGTCCCCAGAATGAAAAGACTGCATTCTTTTTCAAAATATTGCATTAAAATAGGTCCATGTCAGCACTAACAGGTCTCCAAAACTGTCACTTTGCTTCATCAGCACTGGGGCAAACATTGCCCTATATGAGCACCGAGGATAGGCTAGATATTTTGTAAAAATGTGGAGGTGATGCGATTCGGAGCGAGGAAAATTAATAGGGATCTACATTAAATAATTGAGGAGTCTCAATGCGCAGTCTAGAACATTTCCAAAATGTGCCCAATGCAAAGCTATGTTACACTGTAATGCAATACACATTCAGTGTAGTTTCCATAAACTCCACAGAGCCAGGCCCGAGCGTTAACCATTTCAAGGCAAATTAAAACGTCCAGCAGGACACATTTTATTCCCCCTATTAAGACGTTTAAAAAACGGTGATACAGTAGGCTAAGTTAGCATATTTTCTCTATTACCAGTGTAGCCTACTGGACAGACAACTCAGCGAGAGCAGTTCAGACAAAATAATCGACAAAAACATATTCCAGAACTTTGGTTAAAAAAAAAAGTGGCAAAGAAAATGTGTAAAACGTTACTCACTTCCTTGCACAACTGCATCGGTGGTGTGGATCGCAAGACGGGTGCGTAACAAAGTTTGAAACTGTGGGCAGCGGTGCCCCTTCACTCTGCATCTGTGCGTTTTGCCATCTTGACTAACTTTTCCTCCGGCAGTTAGGCTCCTCTTGTTTTACCAAGAGGAGAGATTCGGCTTTGCTTTCCACATGCGAATAATTAACACGAAGCATTACGTCAGGAAGCACAAAAATAGATCATGGGGTTAGGGACAGATCACGTAGCCTACCAGCAACCGAGACGACAGAGGCATTAACATGTTTTACAAGGGGGGGAAATCAAAACAAGAGTGAAGTTGTGTGTGTATATGAAACAAGGGCGGGAGTTGCCTCAGTTTGTCCCGTTCACTTATCTGTACAACACTTTCACCTACATTTGCCAAAAGCAGGTCGATAAAATATGAATACGTGGCGAAAGATACCTTTTTGTCAGAGTTGATCATTTGGCAGTGTTTACATTACAATCACATGACGAAGAGAAAGATTCTATCAACGACACCAGTGTGCCTCCCTGTCCCTGAATTTCTTTATTGTACATTTAGATTCAATGTGTGCGTTCCATACAGCAGAGGGCCTCATCCACCCTACCGTCTGGTCTGGTTCAAATCAAATGCAAAATAGATATTATTAACATTGTTTCAATTTTAGTAACATTAACAGTGATGCATTGTATCATGTTATAGCA
Organism: Oncorhynchus masou masou; assembly: GCF_036934945.1. Lineage (NCBI taxonomy): Eukaryota > Metazoa > Chordata > Actinopteri > Salmoniformes > Salmonidae > Oncorhynchus > Oncorhynchus masou. The sequence goes on from NC_088232.1 coordinate 14,731,632, forward strand.
ATACAGCAGCTGATACAGTGTTTCGAGTTACAGTATCAGTGAGCAAAATAAGAATGAAATGCTTCTGTGATGCGTGATGTTACCAATCTTCCCGGAAATACAATTTGATATTTAAATTTGATGCAATTGGTATTTTATGTTTTATGTGTAAACCTTGATGGTTTTTTTTTAGCATTGACAGTTTTCCGTTGTATTTTTAAAATTCTCTAATACATCCATTAATGCATCTAAATGTGCGCAGATGTTACGTTAGAACAAAAGTAAAGGAATAGTTGCGTAAAAAAAATTATGATTGGGAAAAATATATCCTTAATTGGGCCTCTTTAGGGAAGGCTGACTGGCAAGGCACACCACTGAAACATCAGTAGGACCTCAAATATATTATCGGGCCATTGTTTAACAGCAGTGTCCTTTTCTGTCACACAATGCACCGTTGCCTTCAGCTGAGTGTGCTCAATATTGACTCTAAGTGGAAGGGGGGGGGGGGGGGGGGGGGGGGGGGGGGGATAGACGTCCAACCACAGTGGGATAACAATGAAGAACTTCAGCTTCTTGAGAGGGGTGTCATCTGAAAGGAAGCATATTAAAGAAGGGGGGTTGTGACAAGGACTCATAATCCACAGACGGATGCTTAGATCCTAGATGCTGTCCAATAATGGTAATTAGTTCATGTGTTGAAACAGAGCACAAGGAGAGGTCTATTGGGTTTGTTGGAAAGTGGACAGTTCTCTTGAATCAGTCAAAAGCTCAACCATCGCAAATTGGATTGAAAGAACAACAATTACAGTTGACCTCTGTGTTGAACCATTATAGCATGAGAACTACAGTGCATTCGGAAAGTATTCAGACCCCTTATTCTAAAATTGCTATTTTAATTATAAAAAATGTATCAATCTACACACAATACCCCATAATGACAAAGCAAAAACAGGTTTTTAGAGATGTTTGCAAATTGAACGTTTTTTTTTTTACTGAAATATCACATTTACATTAGTATTCAGACCCTTTACTCAGTACTTTGTTGAATCACCTTGGCCTCGAGTCTTCTTGGGTATGATGCTACAAGTTTGGCACACCTGTATTTGGGGAGTTTCTTCTCTGCAGATCCTCTCAAGCTCTGTCAGGTTGGATGGGAAGCGTCGCTGTACAGCTATTTTCAGGTCTCTCCAGAGATATTCAAATCGGGTTCAAGTACGGGCTCTGGCTGGGCCATTCAAGGGCATTCAGAGACTTGTCCCGAAGCCACTCTTGCGTTGTCTTGGCTGTGTCCTTAGGGTCGTTGTCTTGTCTGAGGTCCTGAGCGCTCTAGAGCAGGTTCCACCACCATGTTTCACCGTAGGGATGGTGCCAGGTTTCCTCCAGATGTGACACTTGGCATTCAGGCCAAAGAGTTCAATCTTGGTTTCATCAGACCAGAGACTCTTGTTTCTCATGGGCTGAGAGTCCTTTAGGTGCCTTTTGACAAACTCCCAGGGGGCTGTCATGTGAATTTTACTGAGGAGTGGCTCCAGTCTGGCCACTCTACCACAAAGGCCTGATTGGTGGAGTGCTGCAGAGATGGTTGTCCTTCTGGGAGGTTCTCCCATCACCAAAGAGGAACTCTGGAGCTCTGTCAGAGAGACCATCTGGTTCTTGGTCACCTCTCTGACCAAGGCCCTTCTCCTCCGATTTCTCAGTTTCTCAGCTCTAGGAAGAGTCTTGGTGGTTCCAAACTTCTTCCATTTGATGGAGGCCACTGGGTTCTTGGGGACCTTCAATGCTGCAGACATTTTTTGGTACCCTTCCCCAGATCTGTGCCTCAACACAATCCTAGCTCGTAGCTCTATGGACAATTCCTTCGACCTCATGGCTTGCTTTGGGATCTGACATGCACTGTCAACTGTGGGACCTTATATAGACAGATGTGTGCCTTTCCATATCATGTCCAATCAATTGAATTTGCCACAGGTTGACTCCAATCAAGTTGTAGAAACATCTCAAGGATGATCAATGGAAACAGGATGTGTTCAAGTTAGAGTCTCAGAGCAAAGGGTCTGAATACTTATGAAAATAAGATATTTCTGTTTTTATTTTTTAATACACTTGCAAAAAAAATCTAATAACCTGTTTTGCTTTATCATTATGGGGTATTGTGTGTAGATTGATGAGGGGGAACAATTATTTAACACATTTCAGAATAAGGCTGTAACGTAAATACATTTGGAAAAAGGGAAGGGGTTTGAATACTTTCCAAATGCAATGTATATATAAACTTCATTTTTAGGGGCACTCAGGTCATAAATGACCAGATTCATTTGAATTTAATACTTATAGGATCATGGAATGCATTTGTTCTGGTTGAAATATCAAGGTAATTGTTTCAGGTGGCAGAACAATAAGGCATTGGCAGTTTTGGGGAAGCTACTCTAAAGAGATAGCACACCAAGCTACCAATTACTTCTCAACAACATAAGTTAGGCTACATTAAAGTTTCCCCAACAAAAAAAGATAGTTAAATAAACTAAAGTTACTTTGAAAAAATAGATCACTACATCCAATCTACTTTGTGAAAAAATATCATAAAGTTGAAATCGGAAGTTTACATACACCTTAGCCAAATACATTTAAATTCAGTTTTTCACAATTCCTGACATTTAATCCGAGTAAAAATTAATTGTCTTAGGTCAGTTAGGATCACCCCTTTATTTTAAGAATGTGAAATGTCAGAATAATAGTAGAGAGAATTATTTATTTAACTTTTATTTCATTCATCACATTCCAGTCGGTCAAAAGTTTCCATACACTCAATTAGTATTTGGTAGCATTGTCTTTAAATTGTTTAACTTGGGTCAAACGTTTCGGGTAGCCTTCCACAAGCATCCCACAATAAGTTGGGAGAATTTTGGCTCATTCCTCCTGACAGAGCTGGTTAGGTTTGTAGGCCTCTTTGCTTGCACATGCTTTTTCAGTTCTGCCCACAAATGTTCTATGGGAATGAGGTCAGAGCTTTGTGATGGCCCCTCCAATACCTTGACTTTGTTGTCCATAAGCAATTTTGCCACAATTTTAGAAGTATACTTGGGGTCATTGTCCATTTGGAAGACCCATTTGCGACCAAGCTTTAACTTCCTGACTGATGTCTTGAGATGTTGCTTCAATATATCCACATAATTTTCCTCCTTCGTGATGCCATCTATTTTGTGAAGTGCATCAGTCCATCCTGCAGCAAAGCACCCCCACAACATGATGCTGCCACCCTCATGCTTCACGGTTGGGATGGTGGCTTGCAAGCTTCCCCCTTTTTCCTCCAAACATAACAATGGTCATTATGGCCAAACAGTTCTATTTTTGTTTCATCAGACCAGAGGACATTTCTCCAAAAAGTACGATCTTTGTCCCCATGTGCAGTTGTAAACCGTAGTCTGGCTTTTTTTATGGTCGGTTTTGGAGCAGTGGCTTCTTCCATGCTGAGCGGACTTTCAGGTTATGTCGATATAGGACTCGTTTGACTGTGGATATAGATACTTTTGTACCTGTTTCCTCCAGCATCTTCACAAGGTCCTTTGCTGTTGTTCTGGGATTGATTTGCACTTTTCGACCAAAGTACCTTCATCTCTAGAAGACAGAACGCATCTCCTTCCTGAGCGGTATGACGGCTGCGTGCTCCCATGGTGTTTATACTTGCATACTTTTGTTTGACAGATGAACATGGTACCTTCAGGCATTTGGAAATTGCTCCCAAGGATGAACTAGACTTGTGGAGGTCTACAATTTTTTTCTGACGTCTTGGCTGATTTCTTTTGATTTTCCCATGATATCAAGCAAAGAGGCACTGAGATTGAAGGTAGGCCTTGAAATACATCCACACTTACACCTCCAATTGACTCAAATTATGTCAATTAGCCTATCAGAAGCTTCTAAAGCCATGACATCATTTTCTGGAATTTTCCAAGCTGTTTAATGACACATTCAACTTAGTGTATGTAAACTTCTGACCCACTGGAATTGTGATACAGTGAATTATAAGTGAAATAATATGTCTGAAAACAATTGTTGGAAAAATTACTTGTATCATGCACAAAGCAGATGTCCTAACCAACTTGCCAAAACTATAGTTTGTTAAGAGAAATTTGTGGAGTGGTTGAAAAACAAATTTTAATGACTCCAACCTAAGTGTATGAAAACTTCTGACTTCAACTGTATGTTTTATGAAGGTTTTACTTGATGAATGAATGTATGTATATCTGAAATGTCAGACTACAAATTGCAAGAGGAGATTAGGTCATATGTTAACAAAATGTGTAATTTAGCCTATTAAAAACTAAATCTATGTTTCAAGTGAGAATTAGGCAGGCCTGAAGCCGAAAAGAAAGGAAATGATTGCCTACTTCACCCATATTTTATAGGTTTTTTTTGCAGAAAAAAGTAGTGTGTTGTTTCAGTATCTAGCTACACAACTAGAGGGCAAAAAACATAATTAACTACTAAAAACACTACCTAGATTTGAATTTAGTTGAACTACCACCAAGCTACTCTAAAATGTAGTTAAATTACCAATTGAACTTCCTGTATAGTGCCTTCAGATAGTACTGTATTTACACCCCTTGACTTTTCTACATGTTGCTGTGTTACAGCCTGAGATTTTGTGTCACCGGCCTACACCATAATGTCATAGTGGAATAATATTTTTCGAAATATATACAAATTCATACAAAAATGAAAAGCTGAAATGTCTTGAGTTAATAAATATTCGCAGAGTACGACCCTGCCTCACACAGGAAGCGGCGCAGGTCCTAATCCAGGCACTTGTCATCTCCCGTCTGGATTACTGCAACTCGCTGTTGGCTGGGCTCCCTGCCTGTGCCATTAAACCCCTACAACTCATCCAGAACGCCGCAGCCCGTCTGGTGTTCAACCTTCCCAAGTTCTCTCACGTCACCCCGCTCCTCCGCTCTCTCCACTGGCTTCCAGTTGAAGCTCGCATCCGCTACAAGACCATGGTGCTTGCCTACGGAGCTGTGAGGGGAACGGCACCGCAGTAACTCCAGGCTCTGATCAGGCCCTACACCCAAACAAGGGCACTGCGTTCATCCACCTCTGGCCTGCTCGCCTCCCTACCACTGAGGAAGTACAGTTCCCGCTCAGCCCAGTCAAAACTGTTCGCTGCTCTGGCCCCCAACGGTGGAACAAACTCCCTCACGACGCCAGGACAGCGGAGTCAATCACCACCTTCCGGAGACACCTGAAACCCCACCTCTTCAAGGAATACCTAGGATAGGAGAAAGTAATCCTTCTCACCCCCCCTTAAATGATTTAGATGCACTATTGTAAAGTGGCTGTTCCACTGGATGTCAGAAGGTGAATTCACCAATTTGTAAGTCGCTCTGGATAAGAGCATCTGCTAAATGACTTAAATGTAAAATGTAAATGTATTCATCCCTTTTGTTATAGCAAGCCTAAATATGTTAAAAAACCCGGATGATTCTGGGCCAATTGTGCTGTAAGTCGTTTTGGATAAAAGCATCTGCTGAATGGAATTTATTATTATTAATATTATTATTATAATAGTTCACTACTCCCCAACACTGCATATTGGTTGCTGAAAAGTATGTTGGTTCTGAACAATACAATCATACAAATCTTGATCAGGCCATTATCAGGCCTATGTTCTGTGATTTTTCCAGTGCAGTTCATTTTGGAAGATATTTTTGGTGCACATCTCTTTCAACCTCCAAACAAGCATGTTTATAATATCCAGTAAAATTGTACTTCTTCATTAAAATAATGACAGTATCCTAGTATGCAGTGGACAAAGGCCTACCTTAGTGTTAATTTACCTCAATGGATGAAAACTCCAAAAAGCCTCTGAGGTTTGGTCGCCATCTTGTGGGTATAGAACTTATCAAAGTCCTCTTTACCTGGCAAGTGAAACAGTAGTTTAGTTGGTTACATAGACCTATTTGTGGTGTGATGAGTGGGTCTGAAACTTTAGTTTCAGAAAACATGAGGAATATAATGGCCCAGATACACCACGCGTAAAATCGACGTCGGCAAGACTTGCGTGATATGGAGGTAGGTGACTCACGGGCTGTAGGTGCCCCAACCCCTGGAGGTCGCCCCCCCCCCCCTCTCCACAGGTTGGATTTGAACACATCAAAAGTCATGGCATAACAAAAATAGAATTACAGAAAAGTAGCTGTAAAACTAATTGCCTCATGGCAGAATGTATAGAATTGCAGCAAATTTACTTTAAAAATCGAATATTCTCTCAGATTCATTGAAAGATGTGTAGAATAGCATGGGAATACCTATATAACGGCTAACTATCTCTCTGCCCCATGGCAATATGTGTAGAAATGTAGGAAATTAGCTTTAAAACAGTAACATTTTTGATCAGCCACATGGCAAAATGTGTAGAATAGCATGAAATTAGCTATACAACTGCAAAAAAATAATTTTGCATTATGGCAAATGGCAAAATGTGTAGAATTGTACAGTTGAAGTCAGAAGTTTACATACAATTAGGTTGGAGTCATTAAAACTTGTTTTTCAACCTCTCCACAAATTTATTGTTAACAAACTATAGTTTTGGCAAGTCGGTTAGGACTTCTACTTCATGCATGACACAAGTAATTTTTCCAACAATTGTTTACAGACAGATTATCTTACATATAACTCACTGTATCACAATTCCACTGGGTCAGAAGTTTATATACACTAAATTGACTGTGCCTTTAAACAACTTGGAAAATTCCAGGATATGATGTCATGGCTTGAGAAGCTTCTGATAGGCTAATTGACATAATTTGAGTCAATTCTGTACAGCACTTTGAGATATCAGCTGATGTAAGAAGGGCTTTATAAATACATTTGATTTTATTTGAATTGGATGTGTATCTGTGGATGTATTCCAAGGCCTACCTTCAAACTCAGTGCCTCTTTGCTTGACATCATGGGAAAATCAAAAGAAATCAGCCAAGACTTCAGAAAATAATTTGTAGACCACAAGTCTGGTTCATCCTTGGGAGCAAATCAATCCCAGAACAACTACAAAGGATCTTGTGAAGATGCTGGAGGAAACAGGTACAAAAGTAACTATTTCCACAGTAAAACGAGTCCTATATTGACATAACCTGAAAGGCAGCTCAGCAAGGAAGAAGCCACTGCTCTAAATCCGCTATAAAAAGCCAGACTACCGTTTACTACAACTGCACTTGGGGATAAAGATCGTACTTTTTAGAGAAATGTCCTCTGGTCTGATGAAACAAAACTAGAACTGCCATAATGTCTATCGTTATGTTTGGAGGAAAAAGGGGGAAGCTTGCAAGTCGAAGAACACCATCCCAACCGTGAAGCATGGGGGTGGCAGCATCATGTTGTGGGGGTGCTTTGCTGCAGGAGGGACTGGTGAACTTCACAAAATAGATGGCATCATGAGACAAGAAAATTATGTGGATATATTGAAACAACATCTCAAAACATCAGTTAAAGTTTGGTTGCAAATGGGTCTTCCAAATGAACAATAACCCAAAGCATACTTCTAAAGTTGTGGCAAAATGGCTTAAGGACAACAAAGTCAAGGTATTGAAGTGGCCATCACAAAGCCCTGACCTCATTCCTATAGAAAATTTGTGGGCAGAACTGAAAAAATGTGTGCAAGCAAGGAGGCCTACAAACCTGACTCAGTTACACTAGCTCTGTCAGGAGGAATGGGCCAAATTTCACCCAACTTATTGTGGGAAGCTTGTGGAAGGCTGCCCGAAATGTTTGACCCAAGTTAAACTATTTAAAGGCAATGCTGTCAAATACTAATTGAGTGTATGTAAACTTCTGACCCACTGGGAATGGGATGAAATAAATGAAAGCTGAAATAAATCGTTCTCTACTATTATTCTGACATTTCACCTTCTTAAAATAAAGTGGTGATCCTAACTGACCTAAGACAGGGACGTTTTACTAGGATTAATAAGAGTTCTACTGTTGTCAATGTTAGGCTACATGCTACACTGGTGCATGGAGACTATTTTTCTCGGATCCACCCATGTAAACAGCATAACAAGTGCCTGAAATAATTGGTGTAAATCCTTTTTTGACAATTAAAACATATTCACTCAGCTTCATAGTAATACAAACAGTGCTAACGTCCTGTTCACGGTTGTGCATGCATAATCCAGGTGTAGCTCCTCTGTAATTTATATACACTACATGTTTATTTTAATAATTTATTTATAGGGGACAATTTACATTAATTAACATCAATATTACAATAACGCAAAATCCATGTAAGTGTGCCGGGGTTAGCCAAAAGCTAATTTGCACCCTTAGCACCAGGGCAAGTAAGAGCAATTACACAACAGTACAAAATACAAATACATTACATTGAATAATATATAATTCTAACAACAACTTATTTGTAATAAAAACACTATCATCAACTGTCGTCTTACATATGAGGACAACTTGTGTACAAGTTTTGATATTTCATTCCAGTATATTGTAGCTCTAACAGAGAAGACCGATTGACCAAATGTACTGTGTCAAAGTGACAACGCAATTCCCTGTAGTTACTGCCCTTGTTGTCCTGGAGTTGCTTTCCTTGAGCATGCTATGCAGGCATAGGGGTGGAGGGGCAAGACAGTGCAGGATCTTAAAGACAAGGCTTGCATCTACATACTGCTTAAAGCTATCCAGACTGAATAAATTATGTTTGTGAATGATGTGACAGTTGTGGTAACAGTTTGGTTTGTTATCAAAAATCTTAAGTGTTTGTTTGTAGAGTGATTCAATTGGTTTCAGAATATTAGCTCCTGTTTGTGACCAGCATGTGAGGCAATATATCAGATGTAAGAAGATCATAGCCTGCATATATAGTTTGGCGGCCTCCATAAGAAGGTAAGGTCTTATAAACCTAAAATTTGAAAATTGTTAACCACCTTCTTCACATGTTTCTTAAATGTCAAGTTGGAGTCCAAAATGACACCAAGATACCTGAAGAGTTAGACACAACTTTCAGATTCTCCCCATTAACAAGAACAGCTCATTGGGAAAAATTCATAAATTTTTTTGAGAAGTACATTACAAACAGTCTTGTCAATATTTAAATGCAGGTAAGAATCAGTCATCCATTTGGAAACGTGTACCATAAGTTAACTGAAGCTGTTTCCAACTTGATACAAGGTGTTCAAAGGGCACCCCGATGATTGGTATGGGGACCAGTGGGTTTTGGAAGTGTGCTTTTGGAGCAGTGATTTGACACTCCGGGCAGCTGCGACAATAGTCTTCCACGGCCCTACTCATCCCAGGCTATTGGAACCCGGCTCTGATCTGTTCCTGGGTCTTCTCCATTCCCAGGTGTGTCCCCAACAGGTGAGTGTGGGCGAGCTGAAGAACGGTTCCCACACACCGTCGGGGCAGCAACACTACCTGTTGAAGTTCCCCCTGTTGGTGTGACACCTGATACAAAAGGTTATTATTGATTTGGAAATGGGTTTATCACCAGTCATTCACCCCCGGAAGTAGCTGTCTATCCACCGCTTTCACTTGGGCTGCGGCGGCTTTTAAGTTCGGATCCTCCCAATGGGCAGTCCCGAATTGTCCCCTCAGTTGGCCCCCCGCGTGTGTCTCGACTGGTCCCTTGAAATTGAGGAGGGGGAGGATGGGCTCCTCCTCCAGTGGGTCACTCAGACTCCGGACTTGTAGATAGAGGTTTGTCATCCGCTTGGTTCCGGGCCGCGCAGGCGACAGGCCGTCTTCGGCCGACTCATACCTTTTTCCTCAGATCATGCCTCCACAGTGAACATCCCGCGAACAGCAGGTCAATCTCGTCCCACGAGGAGGGGTATCCGCAACTCCGGTACAGCACCCACTACCATTTGGCAGCACCCTTGTGGCGTCACGATATTGGCCCATATGGTTGGATACCGCTTTGTGTCACTGAGGACACAGGAAATGGACATCTCACTACCACGTTTGGTCCCCTGGTTCAGCAAGCTCGTGGTTATTAGCATTTCTTCTGGAGTCTAATAGAGCTTCCGTGTCGTGTCCGTCAACCTCCACCGGGACCATGGGTGCCGTTGATTTGTGGTGCGCCCAACAGGAGGTGACATAGTTCACTGCGTGGCCCACCTCGCCTCCGGGGCTTGCTGATGGCATCGACTTCTCTCGAGAAGGGCAATTACAGGCAAGTTGCCCCCAGGCGCCACAATCAAAAAACCTCCTTTGGTCTCCATCTACCTGAGGTCATCGGTGGCGGGTCGGCTCTACCCCAGCCGTCTCTCCATGGGTATGCGATCCTTTGGCCCTGCCGACTGTCGGTTCGGGTTACACAGTGGTAGGGCTGTCCTTCCGTCCCTTTGGACAGGTCCCGACTCGGTCATGCTTGATTTTTAAGGGAATGGAGAAGTGCAGTGAATAGTGCCAGTTTTTAGAATGTCAATATAAATTAATGTAATTATGGTTGTTTGTAATTTTGTCTTGCCTTTTAATCATTATATGTGTTATTGTTTTTACCATCGAGGACCACTTTGGAAACAAGCGTTTTAATGCTTTCAAGTGATATCCTCTGGGTCCACATTGTACATTTTGTTGTATGTCTGTTACCCAAAATAAATTAAATTCAATGTCAGGACTTGAGGATGACTTTCCGCAACATATCCAGGATAATGGGCTGTGTTAAGTGAGTGAACCGGAAAGTTCCCTTAACTCTGTGTATGTGTATGTGTGTGTGTGTGTGTGTGTGTGTGTGTGTGTGTGAGGGATATTTGACTGCTCAGAAACATATTGTTGTGATACAAAGATCTATTTTAGTTAGTGAGGTAATAGTGTGGTTATACTGTGACCATTAGGTGACACAGGTGACACTAGGTCAGTGGAGACTTCTCAGATGAGGAAGGGGAGGACCATTCTCCTCAAACAAAATACAAATATAATACAAATATATTAAAGTCACCAAATCATTAATTAAAACTCACTGTTTTGCAATGAAGGCCTACAGTAACCTCCACAGCACCGTAGGGTAGCACCATGGTGTAGCCGGAGGACAACTAGTTTCCGTCCTCCACTGTGTACACTGAAATGTGAAAGTCCTGACAAGTGACTTACAAGGGATGCAACAAAACAAATAAAGGAACATGGACCGTAACCAATACTGTTTCAGCTACATGGCACTTTGATACTGTATCAGGGTAAAAAAAATATACTTTGCACCATTTTCCTTGCAATAGCTTTTCATAATCAATTTATTGGTGAATGGTGAATGTTACTCACATGAAATATTTTGTATACACATGTAAAACGTGTTGACCAATCATTGATAGAATGTGTACACTTCTCAGGGCCTTTCGAGGTGCTTATCCAATCTTTCTCAATGGCAGATTGGCTGTAAGGTAACTGAATGTAATTTGATGTAGAGATTGTTTTCTATGACTGAAATAAATATAGATCTGTACACAATCTGTTAAGTAAAAACATAAAGAACACACACCCTTTTGGTGAGGTGCACACTAGCGAAAGATACTATACAAATAAAAAATAAAGTCGCACACTCATCTCTTCTTGCTGTAAGAGTAAATAGCTTGCCCAATCTCCTATTCCTGTAGCATGAGGCTGCTTAATGTAAAGTACACCCCATGGTCAAGAAGATGGTCTATCGCACGGCCTTATGCTGAGTGCCAAGCAAAGAGGTGTTGAGTCTTCTTTGGTTATGACTCACCTGGGGATTGAACCCCCAACCTTCCAATCTTTAGGCTAATCTCTGAGTGGCGATCAGTTTCACGGTTTCATATAAGTCTCTTAAATCAGGGTGAAATCCTCTGATGAAGGCTTTTTAGCCAAAATGTTAGTAAAATAAAGAAGAGATGAATGTGCGGCTATCTTTTCCCTATCAAGGTCAGTAGCCTTTGAAATGATACACATGTATCATTGTCATTTCCAATCCTCCTCCAGCACATCAAGGATTATATACTTTACATGCGCCATCACTAGTACACAAACATGTTTTTTAATCCCAAAAAAATACACTTTCATAATGGATTTCACTGCCTATCTGCTGCTGGTTTCCTCTGTTCCAAGTGAGGCAAAACACTGGCTTTGATAACTCCTCACACTGACCGTTTTGACCACATGCTTGAGCATCCTCGTGAATATTGGTAAAGGCAGAAGGGTGTTGATTATGGATCAACTGTGAAATCAACATCAGTTGCATGATTAGATGCAAATCTGTGAAGCCAAATCTTGATCATACATCCTAAATCAGAGATGAGTGGGAATACAGTGGATTGAACAGTCTTGTCAAAACACACAAGAGCTCAAACCTGATCTGCTTTAAAACACGTATAATTGAATCGTAGTCGAGGGATCGGCCAAGACACAAAACCCAATTTCGACATCGTCGTTCACAGACCAGAGAAACCTCTGTGAGCTTGATAATGTTGGTCATCAGGATTTAGGAATGCAAACCAACTCTTAACGCACTGGTTATGGTTTGCACCATCAAAGAAAGTGGGCAATTCATATTTATGTTTGATTTATCAATTGCAGTCACATTGTTAACCAGAGGGTTCTTGAGCCTTCAGAGAACTGGACTGTGTTCATTGTGTTCAAAACACAACGAAACAGGGAGAGACTACTTGGACATCCAATAATCCCATCCCATTCATTTTCTGTTGCAAAACAATTTAAAACGGTGTCCATTGCATGTTTTGATAAACATGCCCCCTCTTTGTTATTTTGCTATGTATAGAGTACCACAATGTGAGTCATAATATCCATAAAACCTAGGGAAACAGGGAAATTGTTCCAATCAATTTCCACCATTTTAGAAACACTTAAAATAAAGTCTGTGTTTCTTGTAGGCGTACCCTGGCATTATGTGTTGATAACTGTGTAAATCTCTTCAGGACAAGGTGACTTTTATCAATAGATTCGTCTGTATTTACCCCCCCAAATAGAAATACTAATTAGCTGCTAATGTGGCTATCCTAAAAAAAAACTACAAATGCCATGATGATCTGGATGAGACCGCCAAAATCGAGGCAAAGGTAAGAATATCTGGATGAACTATCTATAGCGGGAGTAGACGTGACACTATCTAATGTTAGCTAAATGTAGTAATGAATAAATTGGCTAAATTTCTTTAAATTGAAAATTCTGCAAACTGTCTTGTGCACATTTTAAATCGACACAATACCTGTTAGCAAAGGTGTCCGCTAGAGATGATGTGCAGCAGGAGTTTGCAGGGATTTGTAGTTTTTCATGATGTCTACTTTGACACTAATTAGCATATTCGAATCAGAGTAAATAGAGCCAAATATATTGACGAAAGTCACCTTGTCTGAGAGATTTACATGGTTATAAAAACTTCAAGCCAGGGTATGCCTACATGAAACACAGCCCTTATTTTAAGTGTTTCTAAAATCCCCTATGGGAAAAATGAAGGGTGGAAAACAAATGGAACCATTTCCCTGTTTGACCGCTAGGTTTTTGGGGTATTATGACATCTCCACAGTGGGGCTCTATCATGCCCTTGAATGCAGCCTCTAGTTCTGCAGAGGACTTTTGTTATACCTGTTCAGATGAAAAGCTTTATTTTAACAGGGTAGTGCTTGCAAACATTGTTAGTGATCTATGAAAGATGGGTAAACGTGTTACATTCATTGGCCACCAATAAGACAATGAGACAACTTATAATTATTATAAAAGGCTAAACCTGCTCTTTGCTAGACACAAGAGCTTATATAGCAATAGATTTCACAGAAACAAAATCAGCAAAATAATACAATACTTTCAACTCATACATTTGAACATAAGTTGCTGTTAAACAGATAGTTGAATGTTTTTGCAAATAAGCCCTTTATTTACTTCCCCAGAGTCAGATGAACCCATATGCATACCATTTTTGTGTCTCTGTGTTCAGTTTGAAGGAAGTTGCCGACTAGCGATAGCGTAATTGCTAACTATAGCAATAGTCTATTGAACTAACGCTAGCTAGCATTGGCTCACAAAAATAGCTCTAACTCCCTTCATACTGGACGCAAAGACATACAAAATGTTATCCACGATTTCATCTGACCATCTCTTAAGTAATGATAATTTGCAATCATGCCAGAGATGTATGTTCTTGGATATAAGGGTGAAAATATCAACATTTGCCAATATTTTCCCATTGATTATAGCGGTCTGCTCGCTTTTGCTTACTGACAGAGATTTGCTGCAACCATCACACACGTATGCAACTTAGTTTGAGACTCCAAAGCAAATTAAAGGTAAGACAACCATCTGTTTGTTCGTACACCCAAATCCATTACCCTGCAGAATCCACCTCTAAAATTATTATTTTTTTTAAGGAAAAGGGGGAATAAAATACAATAAAAATCTTTAAAGCAGTTCCCCTGGCTGGCCGGAATTGGCTTATGGCCCGGGGAGGGTGAGAGGAAGTTCAACCTGCGGGTATACTATAGAGATAAATAGAGGACTCATATGTGTATCTGTGCCATTCTAGGGTAATAGACAGCAGCTCCATTAAGGCTATCTTTTAAAATAGTACATTTTCAATTGGCTCATCCCTACTAATGACCCAGTTGGAAATGACTCCAACCGGGTCATCAGGAAGGATCAGCTAATGAAGATGGAAGTCCCACCCAATTGCCTACATTAAAAATGGGGGAAGCCCTCAATGGCGGTGTCCATGCTAAAACAGCCTTTTGGCCACTAGAGGCCTCTAGTGTGGGTTATACGTTTTCACTTCCTGTCGAACTGGACATTTCCTGTATGACCACCACAGCACCAAAGGTCAATAGGTGACATCAGACATATGATGCAATGACAGTCCCAAACACAGGGATGTTGGGAGAAAATAGCATAGAATATACATAAAAAGCCTCCCGAGTGGCAAAGCGGTCTAAGGCACTGCATGGCAGTGCTTGAGGTGTCACTACAGACCCAGGTTCGATCCCGGGGTGTGTCACAACAGGCCGTGATCGAGAGTCCCACAGGGAGGCGCACAAGTGGCGCAGCATCGTCTGGGTGACAGGAGGGTTTGGCTGGGGGGGCTTTACTTGGCTCATCGTCCTAGCTCCTTGTGGCGGGCTGGGAGCCTGCAAGCTGACCTCGGTTGGAGTGAAATTGAATATACTTAAAATATGATTGCATTCGTCAGCAGATATTAATTGACATAACTCGTATAACGTCAACAACGACAACACTTGATCTCAGACATTCATGGAAGAAAGGAAACAAGAAAAGAATGGCAAAATAAAACAAAACTAAAAATTAAATATGATTTAGAAGGCATATCAAATGTGTAGAGAGCAATTCCTCTTGCCCTCTCTGAACAGGTTTTTGCAAACACAAAACTCTGTTCAACAGTAACAAACAAAGAAAAGTGTCACATCTGTGCCCACTACACCCTCTGGTGTTCATCCGGTGTCTTCCTAACCTTCAGTTCTCCCCCTGTATACACTCTCCATTGGTGTGATTGTGTGGTTGGAAACAGGTGTGCTGGAGTCAGAGCTGATCCCTACCAGCTGCAAATCATCCCATAATCAAGACCTCTACTCAGCCAGATCGTAATCTCTGCTCAGTCCGTTATCACGCTAGCCTTTTGTCTATTCTCAAGATCCTGTTACTTTGCTTTGCTCGTTTTCCTCCCGTACACAATTTTTTATCCTCTCCTTGCAGTTACCGCTCTGTCTCTGGCTCCTGCTCCACATCTCACCACCAACCACGTTGCTCTGGATATCACTCACCACTATTACCTCGGATTCCCCTCAGGACCCGTTCCCCTGTTCGACCAACTCCAACCTCACTCTACACTCCTGGTTTTTGCAACTCATCTGAGCTACCCCGGTTCTGCACTCCACAATTCTCTGATCAATAAACCTTTTTGTGCATTCATCCCGGCTTCCTCTTCCGAGTCCGCTCTTGGGTTCCCCCCCTTCGCTCATTGTAACAGGAAAGGAAAGACAATCAACAGTTTTCTTACCTCCTACCTAAACACTTTCTGTGCATATAAGCATGTTTAGCAAACACATTCACACACATACTCGCCCTGTACACCTGGGCCGTACCACTATCCCGACATGGAAAAGTCCAAACTAGTAGCCATGGAGTATAAAAAACAAACATAGAATCCAGTTAAAAATTAAATAAGTAGGTGGTCATAAAGCTTATTAATAATTTTCGATATATACAGCATTTTGTGCAAGACTCACTTTACTCGGTCCAGATCAGAAAATTCATTCAGAAACATATTGCTTCCTCACAGTCTATGCTCCATTATGGGCCTCGTCGAAACAGAGTTCCCAAGGAGCTAGGAAAGCTGGAGGCTCGAGACTACATTTTACGCCCAACTCTCGATCTGTGCCCTCTGGCAAAAGTGGCCTTCCTCTTCCACACAGTCTTTGACAGTGTGAAAAATTCAAACACACAAAGTATTAACCCTTCCCACAGTGTCCCAGTGCACGAATACTGAGAGCATTGCCCATGATTCTAGCCCCATTTGGTGCTGGTTTAGAAGGACATGGTCATGGATGTCTCATTGCTCAGATAACAACTGGTCTTTACAGGAAAATGAGACATGGTCCAGGGAAGGAACACAAAGTCTGAGATTGTATAAAGATCCAAGTTTACATTAAAGCCAGAGTCTTGTCCTCAGAATGTGAAGTGAGGGGATTTTTTCAAGTGCAAATGTCACCTCCAGACTCATGGAGGGGAGTCTGTGTGCAGGGGGTAGCGGGGAGAACTTCCCACTGGACCAAAGCAAAATAGGACATTTGGGGTGCTGGTTCATGTACTTGTCTGGTCCTTGAAAGAGATAGAGGACTAACTTTTCTGTTTGATGTCCGACAAACATAGAGTTTGTGTGTGTGGAAAAGCTGAGAAGCACAATCCTTTCCTTACAAACACTTCTTAGGAATAGTACAATGTTCCAGGAAGAGCCCTGCACGGACAAGAGTGTAAAGCCCGAGCCCTACCCATGCCCACAACATTCCCACCCTACACTACCCAGGCCCAATTGCTTCTGCCAAATTTAATGCCCTGCCAAAAACCCCAAATCAGAAATAACTTCCTCAGTTTGTAAATCCATTAGCTGCTCCTCCGTCTGTCACTCGCTCTGCATCCGCTCAGCTCATGGTGGCTCTGAGTCTGAGTATCCATAGCAATGGCTCTGCTTGGGCTACTTTTCATCCCTCTAAACTCCTAAAAAACTTAATAAGGGACATTATTATTTTCTGTGAAATAATCTCTCATGTTTTATATGTAATGCGGTTGAAGAACTTAGTTAAATATGACTGTACTGCGCAGCAGAGAACACACATGGTTCAGCTTCAAAATGTTAGTGATCAATCTAGTGATACCCGAGCCCTGCGCGTTCTCTAGTTATTGACGAAAAAAAATAGACCCTACCTGGCCCTAACCCGATGTATAATGTCGGGGGCCGTTGGGCTCGGGTTGGGTAGCAGACCTTTTTTGTTTCAAGACTGTGATAATAGACATGTTGGAAAGCTTTTTTAATAAACAGAATATCACTCAGCTGACCATTCCCTAACCACCACTGACCTCAAATGATCTCCCCTCGTCTGGCCCTAGAAATCCCAATGGTCGTCACCATGCCTACAACAAGACGGGTAGTTAAGTTGCCCTGGTGGGGTGGGACCGGGTCGAAAGCTGGAATGAGGGAGGCGTGGCCACACACCACCAGTCACAGGATCGCCAGGGTAACCCAGAGAGTCGTAGCCATGTAGCTGAAGGTCAGGAGCGCCCCTTTCCTGAGTGTTTTCTGGATTACTTTCAGGGGTATCTACTGGGGATGGCGGGGGTGGTTAGTTCTGAGGGGTGCAGTAGTGATTCTGGGGGGTAGAATAGTAGTTCTGGGGGTGGAATAGTAGTTATGGTGCTGGCTGGTCTGGATGTTGCCGTAGGCTAGGAGAAGGGGTGCAGTGGAGGTCTGGGAGCCGGTGGGGAGATGGGGGATCCCTGTAAGGCTGCCGTTCCTCTGGGTGGAGCTGTACCAGCTGGGGTCCAACTGGGGCGTCGAGGACAGGAAACTACTGTGGAATGGAAGGGACAGGCATAAATCAGCATTGTATCTGTATGGGGGATATAAGACGTTAGGTTGACTGGGGGATGTAGAATGTTATATGTGACTGTGTAAAGGGAATATAGGAAGTTATATGTGACTGTGGTGCATATACAGTGTTTTGAGAAAGTATTCACACCCCTTGACTTTTTCCAGATTTTGTTGTGTTACAGGCTTAATTTAAAATGTATTAAATTGAGGTTCTGTGTCACTGGCTTACACAAAATAGTGGAATTATGTTTCTAGAAATATTTAGAAATTAACAAAAAATGAAAGGCTGAAATGTTTTAAGTCAAAAAGTATTCAACCACTTTGTTATGGCATGCCTAAATAAGTTCAGGAGGAAAACAATAGTTTAATTCACAAAATAAGTTGTATTGACAATAATAGTGTTTAACATGATTTTTGAATGACTACCTCATCTCTGTACCCCACACATACAATTATATGTAAGGTCCCTCAGTCGAGCAGTGAATTTGAAACACAGATTCAATCACAAAGACCAGGAAGTTTTTCCAATGCCCCTATTTGTAGATAGATAAAAGAAAAGCAGATATTGAATATCCCTTTCAGCATTAATTACACTTTGGATGGTGTATCAATACACCCAGTGACTACAAAGATTTCTAACTCAGTTGCCGGAGAGGAAGGATACCGCTCATGGATTTCACAATGAGGCCAATGGTGACTTTAAAACAGTTACAGACTTGAATAAGTTTAATGGTGGTGATAACTGAGGATGGATCAACAACATTGTAGTTACTCCACAAAACTTACCTAAATGACAGAGTGAACATGCATCTTGTTTGCAATAAAGCAAAACATGTTTTTTTTAAATGGCAAAGAAATTACATTTATGTCCTGAATACAAAGCATTATGTTTGGGACAAATCCAACAAATCACAGAGTACCACTCTTCACATTTTCAAGCATGGTGGTGGATGCATCATGTTATGGGTATGTGTGTCATTGGGAAGGACTAGGTATTTTGTTGTTGCTGATCAAATGAAATGGAATAGAGTTAAGTACAGGCAAAATCCTAGAGGAAACCCTGGTTCTGCTTTCCAACAGACACTGGGAGACAAATTCACCCTTCAGCAGGACAAGGCCAGATATACACTGGAGTTGCTAACCAAGAGGACATCGATTGTACCTGAGTGGCCTAGTTACAGTTTTGAATTAATTTGTCTTGAAAATCTATGGCAAGACTTGAAAATGGCTGTCTAGCAATGATCAACAACCAATTTGACAGAGCTTTAAGAGTTTTTCAAAGAATAATGTGCAAATATTGTACAATCCAGGTGTGCAAAGCTGTAGGATGTTAGCTGTAATCACTGCCAAATATGATTCTAACATGTATTGTACAAACAAATATGAAAATGTATGTACTCACTACTGTAACTCACTCTGAATAAGAGTGTGTGCTAAAAATGTATTAAATGTATTGACTCAGGTGTGAATACTAAAAACATGGTTTTCACTTTGTCATTATGGGGTATTGTGCGTAGATGGCTGATATTTTTATTTATTTAATCAATTTTGAATTCAGGTTGTAACACAACAAAAATGTGGAATAAGTCAAGGGGTAGGAATACTTTCTGAAGGCACTGTAGGTTGTTATAGATGACTTTGTACAGGGGAAATATGATGCTATAAGCGACTGTATAGCTGGAATGTAGGATGTTAGCATTGTGTACACAGGATATAGGATGATATAGGTGACTGTGGGGGTTAAATAATGGCAATACAGTATGGTTTTAGGTGACTGTATACGGACAATATAGGATGCAATATAGGTGACTGTGTACAGGGGATACAGGATGTTATAGGTGACGGAATTTACAATATAGGATGTTATAAGTGATAGAGTATCCTGTTACCCACTTCGGTCGATCAGCTCTGGAGTTGTTGCTCCTGGACAGGTCATCATCGCTGTCGTACCTCCGGGGGTTATCAAAAAAATAGGCCTTGGAACTGAAGCTGTGACTGTTGATCATTCCTCCTGGTGCCTGGGGAAAAGAACACACTCACAACTTAATAAGTAATATATGACACGAAAAACATGCTTAAAGACTTTACATGAACTTATACCATAGTAATAAGACTGGAAATATTCTTGTAAGTACATGTATTGTGGGACTAAATCATTTCCAATGGGTCTCATGTGTCTCAGTTGGTAGAACATGGCGCTTGCAATGCCAGGGTTGTGGGTTCGATTCCCACGGTGGACCAATAGGAAAAAGTAGCACTGCTAAATGACTAAACTGTCATCCTTTGTGTTTCAAAGTCAGTGTGGTTGTAGCTTCCACCTGTCTGATAAATGAATGTCAATTTACAATGAGCAAAAATATAAAACGCAACAATTTCAAAGATTGTACTGTGTAACAGTTCATATAAGGACATCAGTCAATTTAAATTAATTCATTAGGCTCTAATCTATGGATTTCACATGACTGGTCACAGATACCTTTAAAAAAAGTTATGGGCGTGGATCAGAAAACCAGTCAGTATCTGGTGTGACTACCATTTCATGCAGCACTTCACAGAGTTTATCAGGCTGTTGCCTGTGGAATGTTGTCCCACTCCTCTTCAATGGCTGTGTGAAGTTGCTGGATATTGGTAGCAATTGGAACGTGCTGTTGTACACGTGAATCCAGAACATCCCCAAATATGCTCAATGGGTGACATGTCTGGTGAGTATGCAGGCCATGGAAGAACTGGGACATTTTCATCTTTCAGCAATTGCATATAGATCCTTGGGGCATATTTGTGCATTATCATACTGAAACATGAAGTGATGAATGGCATGACAATTGCCCTCAGGATCTCGTCACGTTAGCTCTGTGCATTCAAATTGCCATGGGGCACTCTGACATCAGCAAACCGCACGCCCACATGACACCATACGTCTGCCATCTGCCCGGTACAGTTGAAAACGGGATTCATCCGTAAAAGCACACTTTTCCAGCGTGCCAGTGGCCATTGAAGGTGAGCATTTACCCAAAGAACGCCGAACTGCAGTCAGGTTAAGACCCTGGAGAGGATGACGAGCACACAGATGAGCTTCACTAGGATGTTTTCTGACAGTTTGTGCAGAAATTATTTGGTTGTGCAAACCCACAGTTTTATCAGCTATCTAGTCTCAGACGATCCCGCAGGTGAAGAAGCTGGATGTGAAGGTCCTGGGCTGGTGTGATTAAATGTGGTCGGCGGTTGTGAGGCCGGCGGTTGTGAGGCCTGTTGGACAGACTGCCAACTTCTCTAAAACGACATTGGAGGCAGCTTATTGCAGAGAAATGAACATTACATTCTCTGGCAACTGCTCTGGTGGACACTCCTGCAGTCAGCATGTCAATTGCAACACTCACTCAAAACTTGAGACATCTATGGCATTGTGTTGTGTGACAAAACTGCACATATTAGAGTGGCCTTTTATTGTTCTCAGCACAAGGTGCAACTGTGTAATGATCATGATGTTTAATCAGCTTCTTGATATGCAACACCTGTCAGGTGGATGGATTATTTTGGCAAATGAGATGCTCACTAACAGGGATGTAAACAAATGTGTGCACAACATTTGAGAGTCATTTCTGGGATCTTTTATTTCAGCTCATGAAACATGGGACCAATACTTTACATGTTGTGTTTATGTATTTGCGCAGTATAGATGTACTGAGGTAGGCAAATATTTGACTAATGTGCATTCAAACACATATGATTCATGTGAGCTCCTTGTAGGGCTGGGCAATATATCCAATTCATTTGAATGTATGTTTTTGCGCGATATTCCAAATGCCCGTCTCGCAGAATCAAGTTTTTGAAAATATTTTTCAATTTTATGAGCGTTTATGTCAGCTTGTTCACATTGTCTTTTTGGTCTCGCTCCTTCTGTACTGTGCACCTTCCCATTTACACCAGAGATCTGTATATAATGATGAGATGCTCATGTCTCTGCCCTAACAATGGGAGTCATTGTCCCAAAAGGTAGGAAGGCAGACCTTTGGGACAATTCTAAATAAGCCCATTGGGCTTATTATTGACAGACTTTTGCGAGAGTGAAACCTCTCGCTTCTCATCTCCTTGCCGGCCAAACCCTCCCCTAACCCGGATGACGCTGTGCCAAATTGTGCGCCGCCCCGTGGGACTCCATGTCGCGGCCGGCTGCGATAGAGCCTGGACTCGAACCAGGATCTCCAGTGGCACAGCAGGCACTGTGATGCAGTGCCTTCGACCACTGCGCCGCTCGGGAGGCCTCGACAAATGGTTTTAACTCGCTATTTGCATTTGACCATATACCACGTATCACTAGCGGCATTTTAGTCAGATGAAAATATACTAGATGTTTAGTCTGTGTTTTATAAATGCGCAATAAGCATAAAACAATGATATAAGGAATTGTCAACTTGTTCTCATTCTGAGAAATAAGGTAGTGATTTCAACATCTGAACACAGAGGACAGGCTAGCATGCTGTTCAAACATTTGGAGACGGACAGAAGGTTGTTCACAACAATTCAACTGTTTTGCCTTGTTACCTAAATTCAGAGCTTGTGTAATTAAACCTACATCCAAGTTGGCTATCCTTGAAATATAAATATTAGCTGGCTACTCACTATCATGTGGGTTTGTGCTTGAGAGATTGTTTATGAGACCGGTGTTCATTTTCTATAATTCCTGCTACATTATTAGTGAATGTGCATTATGCATGGTTCTGATTAAATGTGTAACATAAATGGCATTTTTATAGACAGACCTGAAAGCCAGATCAGTGATTATTGCAACAACAACAAAAAGCAGGTACAACTATGTTGATCAAATAATTACATCATTATTGGGTCTTATGGTTGTGGAAGGCATACTTTCTTTATTTTTTTAACTAGGCAAGTCAGTTAAGAACAAATTCTTATTTACAATGACTACCTAGGAACAGTGGGTTAACTGTTCAGGGGCAGTACGACAGATTTGACCTTGTCAGCTCAGGGATTCGGCCGAGCAACCTTTCAGTTACTGGCCCAATGCTCTAACCTAGGCTACCTGCCAACCCCGCATATATTCAGCCTAGGTATAATTTCACAAGCTCTGAATTCATTAGATTATTGCTTACTGTTTTAAATGCAGTATATTTTACCTTCAATTGTACAACAAAGCTTATTTAGAGAAAACATAAAACAAATCGAGATACAGTATATATCGTGAGTCGCCCATAAGGTTGAAAAAATGTTAGCTATTAGTTTTAGGCCATATCGCCCAGCATTAGCTCCTTGATTGACTGGTATACAATCGTAGCACGCGCTCCAGCAGGTATATCTCACTGGTCACCCCCAAAGCCAATTCCTCCTTTGGTCGTCTTTCCTTCCAGTTGTCTGCTGCTGCCAATGACTGGAACGAACTGCAAAAATCTCTGAAGCTGGAGACTCATATCTCCCTCACTAGCTTTAAGCACCAGCTGTCAGAGCAGCTCACAGATCACTGCACCTGTACATAGCCCATCTGTAAACAGCCCATGTATCTACCTACCTCATCCCCATACTGTATTTATTCATTTAACTTGCTCCTTTGCACCCCAGTATCTCTACTTGTACTTTCATCTTCTGCACATCTTCCATTCCAGTGTTTAATTGCTATATTGTAATTACTTCGCCACCATGGCCTATTTATTGCCTTAACTCCCTTATCTTACCTCATTTGCACTCACTGTATATATTTTTGTTTTCTTTTGTTCTACTGTATTATTGACTATGTTTTGTTTATTCCATGTGTAACTCTGTGTTGTTGTACGTGTCAAATTGCTATGCTTTATCTTGGCCAGGTCGCAGTTGCAAATGAGAACTTGTTCTCAACTAGCCTACCTGGTTAAATAAAGGTTAAATAAAAAGTAAATAAAAAAATACCATCAGGAAGTAAATGGTCTTACTAGGTTCTGATTGGGCCTCTGTACCCTGAAGAAGACCACGACTAGACTGGTGGGTAGCAGCTCCCAGAAAAAGAGGATGATCCCAAAGATGATGTAGGCCTCTCCACTGATCTTCTCTATGTCTGCCTGGAGGGAAAACACATACAGATCCAACAATTAAAGAAATGAAACACAGAAAAAATACACACATGGAGACACGCACAAGTGCACATAATAGTTTGTAGGCCAGACAGTTCGGAAGCTACAGACGATCGGTGGATGTGGTGGATTGAGATGCATTCCAATGCAAAAAACATATCTCTAGTTTAAACTATACATATACAGTACCAGTCAAAAGTTTGGACACATCTTCTCATTCAAGGTTTTTTTTTTTTACATTGTATAATAGTAGTGAAGACATCAAAACTATGAAATAACACATATGGAATCATGTAGTAAACAAAAAAGTGTTTAACAAATCAAAATACATTTTAGTTTTTGGATTCTTCAAATTAGCCAAATCAAATCAAATTTTATTTGTCACATACACATGGTTAGCAGATGTTAATGCGAGTGTAGCGAAATGCTTGTGCTTCCAGTTCCGACAATGCAGTAATAACCAACAAGTAATCTAACTAACAATTCCAAAACTAATATCTTATACACAGTGTAAGGGGATAAAGAATATGTACATAAAGATATGAATGAGTGATGGTGCAGAGCAGCATAGGCAAGATACAGTAGATGGTATCGAGTACAGTATATACATATGAGATGAGTATGTAAACAAAGTGGCATAGTTAAAGTGGCTAGTGATACATGTATTACATAAGGATGCAGTAGATGATAGAGTACAGTATATACATATACATATGAGATGAATAATGTAGGGTATTTAAACATTATATTAGGTAGCATTGTTTAAAGTGGCTAGTGATATATTTTACATCCTTTCCCATCAATTCCCATTATTGAAGTGGCTGGAGTTGAGTCAGTGTGTTGGCAGCAGCCACTCAATGTTAGTGGTTGCTGTTTAACAGTCTGATGGCCTTGAGATAGAAGCTGTTTTTCAGTCTCTCGGTCCCAGCTTTGATGCACCTGTACTGACCTCGCCTTCTGGATGATAGCGGGGTGAACAGGCAGTGGCTCGGGTGGGTGTTGTCCTTGATGATCTTTATGGCCTTCCTGTAACATCGGGTGGTGTAGGTGTCCTGGAGGGCAGGTAGTTTGCCCCCGGTGATACGTTGTGCAGACCTCACTACCCTCTGGAGAGCCTTACGGTTGTGGGTGGAGCAGTTGCCGTACCAGGCGGCGATACAGCCCACCAGGATGCTCTCGATTGTGCATCTGTAGTAGTTTGTGAGTGTTTTTGGTTACAAGCCGAATTTCTTCAGCCTCCTGAGGTTGAAGAGGCGCTGCTGCGCCTTCTTCACAATGCTGTCTGTGTGAGTGGACCAATTTAGTTTGTCTGTGATGTGTATGCCGAGGAACTTAAAACTTACTACCCTCTCCACTACTGTTCCATCAATGTGGATAGGGGGGTGTTCCCTCTGCTGTTTCCTGAAGTCCACAATCATCTCCTTTGTTTTGTTGACGTTGAGTGTGAGGTTATTGTCCTGACACCACACTCTGAGGGCCCTCACCTCCCCTGTAGGCCGTCTCTTCGTTGTTGGTAATCAAGCCTACCACTGTTGTGTCGTCCGCAAACTTGATGATTGAGTTGGAGGCGTGCCTTGCCGCGCAGTCGTGGGTGAACAGGGAGTACAGGAGAGGGCTCAGAACGCACCCTTGTGGGGCACCAGTGTTGAGGATCAGCGGGGTGGAGCTGTTGTTGCCTACCCTCACCACCTGGGGGCGGCCCGTCAGGAAGTCCAGTACCCAGTTGCACAGGGCGGGGTCGAGACCCAGGGTCTCGAGCTTGATGACGAGCTTGGAGGGTACTATGGTGTTAAATGCCGAGCTGTAGTCGATGAACAGCATTCTCACATAGGTATTCCTCTTGTCCAGATGGGTTAGGGCAGTGCGCAGTGTGGTTGAGATTGCATCGTCTGTGGACCTATTTGGGCGGTAAGCAGATTGGAGTGGGTCTAGGGTGTCAGGTAGGGTGGAGGTGATATGGTCCTTGACTAGTCTCTCAAAGCACTTCATGATGACGGAAGTGAGTGTTACGGGGCGGTAGTCGTTTAGCTCAGTTACCTTAGCTTTCTTGGGAACAGGAACAATGGTGGCCCTCTTGAAGCATGTGGGAACAGCAGACTGGTATAGGGATTGATTGAATATGTCCGTAAACACACCAGCCAGCTGGTCTGCGCATGCTCTGAGGGCGCGGCTGGGGATGCCGTCTGGGCCTGCAGCCTTGCGAGGGTTAACACGTTTAAATGTTTTACTCACCTCGGCTGCAGTGAAGGAGAGACCGCATGTTTCCGTTGCAGGCCGTGTCAGTGGCACTGTATTGTCCTCAAAGCGGGCAAAAAGGTTATTTAGTCTGCCTGGGAGCAAGACATCCTGGTCCGTGACTGGGCTGGATTTCTTCTTGTAGTCCGTGATTGACTGTAGACCCTGCCACATACCTCGTGTCTGAGACGTTGAATTGAGATTCTACTTTGTCTCTATACTGACGCTTAGCTTGTTTGATAGCCTTACGGAGGGAATAGCTGCACTGTTTGTATTCGGTCATGTTACCAGTCACCTTGCTCTGATTAAAAGCAGTGGTTCGCGCTTTCAGTTTCACGCGAATGCTGCCATCAATCCACGGTTTCTGGTTAGGGAATGTTTTAATCGTTGCTATGGGAACAACATCTTCAACGCACGTTCTAATGAACTCGCACACCGAATCAGCGTATTCGTCAATGTTGTTGCCTGACGCAATACGAAACATGTCCCGGTCCACGTGATGGAAGCAGTCTTGGAGTGTGGAATCAGCTTGTTCGGACCAGCGTTGGACAGACCTCAGCGTGGGAGCTTCTTGTTTTAGTTTCTGTCTGTAGGCAGGGATCAGCAAAATGGAGTCGTGGTCAGTTTTTCCGAAAGGGGGGCGGGGCAGGGCCTTATATGCGTCGCGGAAGTTAGAATAACAGTGATCCAAGGTTTTGCCAGCCCTGGTGGCGCAATCGATATGCTGATACATTTTAGGGAGTCTTGTTTTCAGATTAGCCTTGTTAAAATCCCCAGCAACAATGAATGCAGCCTCAGGATGTATGGATTCCAGTTTGCAAAGAGTCAAATAAAGTTTGTCCAGAGCCATCGATGTGTCTGCTTGTGGGGGAATATATACGGCTGTGATTATAATCGGAGAGAATTCTCTTGGTAGATAATGCGGTCTACATTTGATTGTGAGGAATTCTAAATCAGGTGAACAGAAGGATTTGAGTTCCTGTATGTTTCTGTGATCACACCACGTCTCGTTAGCCATAAGGCATACGCCCCCACCACTCTTCTTACCAGAAAGGTGTTTGTTTCTGTCGGCGCGATGTGTGGAGAAACCCGCTGGCTACACCGCATCCGAGAGCGTCTCTCCAGTGAGCCATGTTTCCGTGAAGCAAAGAACGTTACAGTCTCTGATGTCCCTCTGGAATGCTACCCTTGCTCGGATTTCATCAACCTTGTTGTCAAGAGACTGGACATTGGCGAGAAGAATGCTAGGAAGTGGGGCACGATGTGCCCGTCTCCGTAGTCTGACCAGAAGACTGCTTCGTTTCCCTCTTTTACGAAGTCGTTTTTTTGGGTCGCCGGCTGGGATCCATTCCGTTGTCCTTGTTGAAAGGCAGAACACAGGATCCGCTTCGCGAAAGTCATATTCTTGGTCGTACTGATGGTGAGTTGACGCTGATCTTATATTCAGTAGTTCTTCTCGACTGTATGTAATGAAACCTAAGATGACCTGGGGTACTAATGTAAGAAATAACACGTAAAAAAACAAAAAGCTGCATAGTTTCCTAGGAACGCGAAGCGAGGTGGCCATCTCTGTTGGCTCCGGAAGTTGTTGCCCTTTGCCTTGATGACCCTTTGCCTTGATGACAGCTTTGCACATGCTCTCAACCAGCTTCATGAGGTAGTCACCTGTAATGCATTTCAATTAACAGGTGTGCATTGTTAAAAGTTAATTTGTGGAATTTATTTCCTTCTTAATGTGTTTGAGCCAATCAGTTGTGTTGTGACAAGGTACGGGTGGTATACAGAAGATAGCCCTATTTGGGATGATTAGGTCTGTTCAAACTTTTGACTGGTACTGTATACTTTTCGTGGCCAAAAGTTTTGAGAATGATACAAATATTAATTTTCACAAAGTCTCTCCTGGCTCAGTTTGTATGATGGCAATTTGCATATACTCCTGAATGTTATGAAGAGTGATCAGATGAATTGCCATTAATTGCAAAGTCCCTCTTTGCCATGCAAATTAACTGAATCCCGAAAAAACATTTCCACTGCATTTCAGCCCTGCCATAAAAGGACCAGCTGACATCATATCAGTGATTCTCTCGTTAACACAGGCGTGAGTGTTGATGAGGACAAGGCTGGAGATCACTCTGTCATGCTGATTGAGTTTGAATAACAGACTGGAAGCTTCAAAAGGAGGGTGGTGCTTAGAATCATTGTTCTTCCTCTTGTCTTTCATGGTTACCTGCAAGGAAACAGGTGTCGTCATCATTGCTTTGCACAAAAAGGGCTTCACAGGAAAGGATAAGATTAAGATTAAGATTAAGAGTAAAATTGCACCTAAATCAACCATTTATCGGATCATCAAGAACTTCAAGGAGAGCGGTTCAATTGTTGTGAAGAAGGCTTCAGGGCGCCCAAGAAAGTCCAGCAAGCGCCAAGGACGTCACCTAAAGTTGATTTAAGCTGCGGGATCGGGGCACCACCAGCACAGAGCTTGCTCAGGAATGGCAGCAGGCAGGTGTGAGTGCATCTGCACGCACAGTGAGGCGAAGACTTTGAGGATGGCCTGGTGTGAAGAAGGGCAGCAAAGTAGCCACTTCTCTCTAGGAAAAACATCAGGGGCAGACTGATATTCTGCAAAAGGTACAGGGATTGGACTGCTGAGGACTGGCGTAAAGTCATTTTCTGTGTTGAATCCCCTTTCCGATTGTTTGGGGCATCCGGAAAAAAGCTTGTCCGGAGAAGACAAGGTGAGCGCTACCATCAGTCTTGTGTCATGCCAACATTAAAGCATCCTGAGACCATTCATGTGTGGGGTTGCTTCTCAGCCAAGGGAGTGTGCTCACTCACACAGCCATGAATAAAGAATGGTACCAACACATCCTCCGAGAGCAACTTCTCCCAACCATCCAGGAGCAGATTGGTGACGAACAATGCCTTTTGCAGCATGATGGAGCACCTTGCCATAAGGCAAAAGTGATAACTAAGTGGCTCGGGGAACAAAACATCGATATTTTGGGTCCATGACCAGGAAACTCTCCAGACCATTGAGAACTTGTGGTCAAGCCTCAAGAGACGGGTGGACAAACAAAAACACACAAATTCTGACATTGATTATGCAAGAATGGGCTGTCATCAGTCAGGATGTGGCCCAGAAGTTAACTGACAGCATGCCAGGGCGGATTACAGAGGTCTTGAAAAAGAAGGGTCAACACTGCAAATATTGACTCTTTGCATCAACTTCATGTAATTGTCAATAAAAGCCTTTGACACTTATGAAATGCTTGTAATTATACTTCAGTATTCCATAGTAACATCTGACAAAATATCTAAAAGCACTGAAGCAGCAAACTTTGTGGAAATTAATATTTGTGTCATTCTCAAAAGTTTTAGCCACGACTGTAGACTGATGAGGGGGTAAAATAATTGTATCAATTTTAGAAAATAAGGCTGTAACGTAACAAAATGTGGAAAAAGTCAAGGTGTCTGAATACTTTCCGAATGCTCTGTATATATACTGAACAAATATAAACTCAACATATAAAGTGTTGGTCCCATGTTTCATGAGCTGAAATAAAATATCCCAGAAATGTTTCTCTCAAATTCTGTGCACAAATTTGTTTACATCCCTGTTAGTGAGCATTTCTCCTTTGCCAAGATAATCCATCCTCCTGATAGGTGTGGTATGTCATGAAGTTGATTCAACAGCATGATCATTACACAGGTGCACCTTGTGCTGGGGAAAATAAAATGTGCAGTTTTGCCACACAACACAATGCCACAGATGTCTCAAGTTGAGGGAGTGTGCAATTGGCATTCTGACTGCATGAATGTTCACCACTGCTGTTGCCTGCGAATTTCTCTACCCTAAGCCATAATTAGAGAATTTGGCAGTATGTCCAATGAGCCTCACAACCGCAGATCACGTGTAACCACGTCAGCCAAGGCCCTCCACATCCAGGTTCTTCACCTGCGAGATCGTCTGAGACCAGCGATCCGGACAGCTGATGAAACTGAGGAGCATTTCTGTCTGTATTAAAGCCCTTTTGTGGAGAAAAACTCATTCAGATTGGCCGGTGCCTGGCTCCCCATCCCTGCACCCCTGCCCAGTCATGTGAAATCCATAGATTAGGGCCTAATTAATTGATTTCAATTGACTGATATCCTTATATGAACTGTAACTCAGTAAAATCATTCAAAATTGTTGCATTTATATTTTTGTTCAGTATTGTTTGGGACTACTCAACAGAAAAAAATCTTGGCCAATCAACAACCTACCAACCAACCAATCGACCATTCGACTAAATGGGGTCAGCCCTCAACTGAGCCAGAAACAGACTTTAAGATAATTTCTCAGATAATCCCAAATGCAAACACAAACCGACATAGATAGATTAGATTGTAGACATAGAAACAGAAACAAAGACAC
The DNA here is from genome assembly GCF_036934945.1 of Oncorhynchus masou masou. NCBI lineage: Eukaryota > Metazoa > Chordata > Actinopteri > Salmoniformes > Salmonidae > Oncorhynchus > Oncorhynchus masou. Next base: position 14,762,386 of record NC_088232.1, read on the forward strand.
GTGAGTGTGTGTGGGTCTGCGAGTGTATGTATTTGTGACACACTTACTCAAGAAGACACATTTAAACCAATAAACCAAGACAGACAGTCACCCAAACACACACAGTGGCCCAAGACTAGCCTAGGGAACTAGGAAAACCTCCAGTACAGGGCCGTCTGTCTCAGGGTTTGAGACCAGATCTAGGTCACTAGCACCAGGCAGTCCTTTGCTGTGATCCCCCCTCTCCTCGCCTGGCCTAGCTGGGTTATTTATAGACAAATGAAGACCTTTCCCCCACAGAGCCCATATCCTCCCAAATCCCCTCAAAGGGATTGTTGCTGCAGAAGCCACATTGCTCTCAGCCACTCAGCAAACAGATCTGGATAGAATGGCTCTGTCATCAATGTCTTCTGGACGGATTGAACTCAAGCCAAGTGTCAATTTAGAAGGGAGACTATGGAGAATGGTCGTAAACATGAGATGTATGCACAGATACACACAGAGGGACTCATACACACATACACACATACGGTACATATAGTGCTCGTCCTTAAAGATGAAACAACCGGATTTTGTGGATAGATGAAAAAGTATGAATTCAGTTATCAAAATGAAATTATAATTGAAAACATGTTATTTCTATCAGTACATGTGTGCTTTAGTGTTGTTTCTTTGGCAACTGTTGTATAAGTGGAATATACACTTAAATATAGAGTCATATAAAAGAGCTTAGTGTTCACAGGCACAAACAACACATGCACGCACACAAACACAAACGCTTATCGGAGCGTACGTGCGCACAGACACACACACAGAGTCATGTAAAAGCAGAACACACACAGACGGGCACATACATATCCACATTGTACACACATTGACACTTAAATTGGGCATACTTGTGTGCACAGTTGAGACAGAGAAAACCAAAAACAATGTGTGTGAACTATCATCTATGCAACTAACGCAGAATGGATGTGACTGCGGATTAGTTGCAGACATAGCCTAATCATACAGACACACACACACACAGTGTTTGCAGACTGATCAGCCCTATAATAGATGATTAATTATGTCAGACACCCGGGGTGAGTGTTTGGCTGGCAGAACAGCAAGCTTTGAATGTCTAGGACAGCAGAGTTCACTGAAGGTTTAACAGGTCTGACCCATATGCCCCTAGTCCTCTCAGTGACTTAACACTAACAATCTTCATGATCATCGTCAACATTTTACGCTTGTGTGTATTCCTAACGACGGCTATCCTACCTGGTCAGAGACGTTGTACCAGCTGTAGTTAAAGGCGCTGGGACGGTTCTCTGGAGAGAGAGCCACCACCACCAGGTTATAGCTGGCCCTGGACGTGTAGAGCAGGATGACTGCAGCACCTATGACAGTAGCTTGGCACACTGACGTACCCTACAGCGTAGGTAGGGAGAGGGTGAGAGAGATATTGTATACATTTTTGGGGATTTTAGTCATTTAGCAGACACTTGTCCAGAGCGCCTTTCAGGACCAATTAGGGTAAAGTGCCTTGCTCAAGGGCACAGACAGATTTTTCACCTAGTCGGCACATGATTCGAAACAGCAACCTTTCAGTTACTGGCCCAATGCTCTTACCCGCTAGGCTACCTGCCGTATGGTGTACCTCTAGAGCACTAAGGGATGATTAATCAATGAATTGATTGATTAAGTAACTGATTGGTTAGTTGGCTAATTGGTTAAGTGACTTATTGGCTAATTGATTGATTTAATGCTTGATGGACCGCCCAGTACCTTGGATTCGAGGTAGACGTTGGACGAGGACATCTTGGCAATCTTGAAAATGCACAGAGCCAGCGAGATGGCGCAGAGTACGAAGAGGCTGTCGTTGACCAGCACCCGGGCCAGCACCACCTGCCGCACCTCTGCCTCGCCTGCCTCGCCCCCCATGCCACCCCCTATGCCCCCCTGCACCAGCATGGCGCATGTCAGGTTTACTACGAGGAAGAAAAGGCTGGCAAAGATGAACGCCAGACACATGGGCAGCCTGTGGGAAAAAAACACAATTATAGGTGGTACAAGAACTAGCTTCCAATACACAACATTACAATAATTATATGCAACAATAAATGAATAAAGCTTAAAACACCCAAAACCTCATTCCATTCTACTGCATTGGCTCAGTCAATCTTCCCAGTTCCCCCTTCTCCACCTGCTCTTCTCCTCTCTTCCTTTACCCCCTCCCCCTTGCAGGATGTGTGTATGGGTTGTGTTTGTGAATGTGCGTGTGTGTGCATTTGTGCATGTGTGTGTGCCTACGTGTGTGGTGCTGGGGATTGTAGAGGACTGGGATGGAAAGGGGGGAGGAGGGTGTGTGGTGGATTTGGGGATTTGAGCTTGCAGCTTTTCATTTCGCATCAGACATTAATCGGCTGGGTGATCAAAGTGTTTATTAGTCCAGAAATTCAGACACCACCTTCCCCCGTCCACATCAAACAGTCAAGGGTGGAGACAGCTGAGACGAAGCTCAGAGGCATTATTAGACTTCATCAAGGTTACTGGACAGTCCGTTCCACTGTATCTACAATAACACACTCTAGGCATACAGTGAAAGTCAATCATTGATACTGTACAGAGCTTGGCCAACTTGGTTTTGTAACTAGGGCTCTGAGTATCTGAACGAGAGCCATGTTGTCACCAAAGGTTTGATCGATCCCATTCTAGTAAGAACGCACTAGAGTGTCGTTTTCATGTTATGTTATTCCCATTGAGTCATTTGCAATTGGAAGAAATGGTAGCAACTGCAATGCATCAACCCTTTTCACTTAGTAACAGATGACAGTGAAAGTACTGGTACCCCATTAATAATTTCATAGTAATAACACACTATCTTACATGATGGTGCCCAGTGTGAGGAACTCAGTAGTCCATAATAGTTCAGCATTATAGACGGACGGAGAGTAAAAGGATGTTCAACATTGTTCAACATATGACATTAAAACGACACCTCGCTACAGATGACCGGTACATTCCGGAGGTTTGGGGGGGGGTTTGACAAAGTCCCACCATAAGACTTTATTGTGTGTCTTTTCAAACAGCCATGGCATTTCAACTTTCATGGCATCGTTTTAAGAAAACACTGTCCATTCCCATACACCAGCTTTCATTTGGGTTATTGGCCATTTGAATCCCTCCTGCCCAACATTCTCTCCCCTGCTTTGTCCCTCGCCTCACCCCAATCAGTATAAACTCAGTTAGACTAACCCAGACACGGAGTCTGCAAAAATTCCACTAACTTGTATTTGTTGAGCTCCGGAGAATACTTTGCTTTGGCTTTAAACATTACCTGGGGAGACAGAGAAGGGACACATTGTTAATAACAGTTTACTCATCATTAAATATTCACACATTGATATTGCTGAGGAGCACAGAAATGTAGTGGCAGCAGTGTCACTCAAAACAGATAGAAATAGACGCCAACATGAATCAAAGGTGGGTGCCCTGCTGGTGGGCTTTGAAAGGGGGTAAAGCATGAATACATGCAATCAGTATTAGGTCTTCAAAATACTTTTCACACTACCGAGCTGAACAGAGCCGAGCCCAACCAAGCTGTACTGAGCTGCCCTGATTACACAGCCACGGTCCACCACGACAAAAGAAAATATCCAAGCCAATACAGTTTGGGACAGCACAATAGTGTGAAAAGGGTACAATTCTGGGGACAAAGGAGACCCCAACCGTTCTGCAATGTCTGCGGACTGACTGTTGGGGGATGCAGACGCCGATGGGGTTAAGGTCTCTAGTGACAGTGCCTTGGCATTCTGCCACAGAGGCTTGTTGAGAAATGATCAGTCAGCGTCTACAACTGAGGCGTGCCCAGATAGGCCTAAAATCTTGGCTAAATTTGTGGGGCTGGCTGGAAGCCAGATGAAGAGAGGGGGAGCAGCGGGGGAGATAGACTCTTCTCCTCTTCCCTCTGCTCTTTATTCTCCTCCACCTCTGAACCGCTGTGTCCCTTCCCTTCTTTCTAATCTTCACTGATGAAGCAGTCCCAGAGCAAAAAGAGTAGAGCACAGAGCCATCATGGGGCCTATTAACACATTCCTCGATACAGCAGTTTACACAACATGAGGATAATGTTAACAAGGCAAGGAAACTGTCCTCTATGTGTATTTCTAGTCGAATGTGGCTGTCTCTGACTGTGCCATGTGACAAAATAGAAGCCTTTAAAATTCTGGGGGTGACATTTTTATAGTTTCATCATTTTTGCGCTATGCACAATTATTTTGCATTATGGCAATGTTGCCCGGAATCTCTAATAGAGATTCTAACAAAACATCATCAAAAAGGATACTGCCATAGAAAATGCAGCCATCATGATGAAAGAGATCCAGAAAACATTCTCTCACAGATGCTTCTCCCATATCAATGGTCTTCAAAGCAGGCCATTTCACACTGGTATTATCAGCATCACTGGTCACCCTAGCGGAGCTCTGTCTGGGGGATCTTTGATATCTGACTTAGTGGTGAAGTGCCTGTACAATGGGTTCCCAACACTTCTTCCCCTGGCAGAGCTATATCTCTCTGTGTGTGTGTGCGCGAGAACAATATAGAGAGAATGAGAGAGAAAAATCATGTGTGAGCAAATAAGAGGGAGAGTGCTTGTCATTGACACTATGGACAGTTGAGTGACACGCCTTACTAGATATGACACATTTTGAATGAATCAACGGCCACTGCGAATCAAGAATTATAGCAAGCCACACACACAAAAACACGCACCTTGAAGGCTTCAATATTCACACACTAAGTATAAAACAAACAGGTAACACTTTATTTGGATAGTCCATCTGTACTCTTGTTGACAGCTTTGCAAGCACTCAGCTCTCTTCATTGTGTATATGTTTGTGTTTCTCTAGATACTCATCCTCTTGCAAGGGACCGTGATTCTAATTAGAATCTACAAACTGACTTCCGTACAAAAAAAGTGCACAAAAATAGTTTGTCTGGCATTTATATTCTAACACTTATAGGGGTGTCCAGTGTTTACATTACTGTCCCGATTTGTTATGGGAATGCCCAGCACAACCAGAAACTGAACTCTTCTTGCAAAGGAACCTCAAATACTCTTTTCACAATACTAAGCCGAGCCAAGCTGTAGTTCGCTGGCTTGCACACATCCACCATAGTTACTGAAATCATGCTGGAAAGTATAATATGAAGCAAAAACGGAGTCAGCACAATAGTGCGAACTCGGATCAGCACAATAGTGCGAAAATAGTCAAATAGGGGCACAAAACACCCGTATCCTCAACAGAATTCCCTAAAAATGGAAGCTAGGACCAGGGCTGAAGGAAGTTCCAAAATGTGGAAAGGGTAGAAGAGTGGGTACGTGCTGAGCTAGTCCACTTAGGGAACAACTGTGAAATTCAGTCTGTGTCGAAATTCCCTGACACCTTTGGGAGAGAAGGAGAGGGTTCAGATTCCATGGCACTGAACTCTACACATCACCTGATGCTGACAGTTATTTATTGGAGAGGGCATCGTTAACTGTTTGTGTGTGTGTGTGTGTGTGGACCTAAAATGTTGTGTGCTCTAAAATACATACCTTGCAAATGACCAGGTTCAGAGCTCATGAGCATGCATTGTGTGTTGTGTGTGTGTGCTATGTAATAATGTGTTGAAATATTACCCAGTTCAGAGAACTGGACTAGTTTATGGGTCTGTATCTGAATGTTCCTGTACATGTCTGTGTAAGTGTGTGTGTGCTATGTAATAATGTGTTGAAATATTACCCAGTTCAGAGAACGTGTACTAGTTTATGGGTCTGTATCTGAATGTTCCTGTACATGTCTGTGTAAGTGTGTGTGTGTGTGTGTGCATTGAATTTTCCTCTTCATGTCTGTATCAGAGTGCTTGTGTCAGTCAGTGTCAGTGTGTTGAGGGGGGTTTGGGAAAGGATTAACACCTGTGTAGTGGAGGTTTCCCAGTCTCTCCAGCCTGCCAGCCAGTCAACCAACCAGGCAGAAAGCCTGAAGCTAATCTGATTGCAGACTAAGGCTGGACTGGGCCAGATAGAGAGAGGGCTGATGGGGAGGCAGACAACAGAGCTGGGAAAGGAGGGTTAGTAATCAGGGCGTCATGCACCCTAAAAATCTGTGGGGGCACAAAGTACGTGAGGATGACTCGGCGGGGCTAGGCCCGTGTCCTTAAATTGGCAAAAAAACAACTAATGTAAACACCCTTCTCCTGCACGCTAGAGCCATAATCATTATGCTTAATTCCATGTCAAAAATGTTGATCTTTCTGCATATCTAAGCATACCTCGAGCGGTTTGTATCCTCCTGACTGGTGTTTATTTTTTACATTTTTAAAGAAACTAAATATGCTTCTCTACAACTCTGCTAAAATCTGGGTGAACGATTGAAAGTAATGGGAGTCTTATTCAGTACATTAAACAATGGCTTGCTTCTACCATGTCTACCAACCTTGCCAGCAGGCATGCTAGCTAAGATAGACAAGCTTGCCACTCTAACATCATTGGTAACCTGAAATGGCTTACTGGTAGCTAGTTATGAGATTGGGAGATTGGGAACCTATGTGGGCAAGCTAAAGTCAACTTCATAAAATTGCTAGGTGGCTAGTAGTATTACAGAGAAACCCCCAAAAATATATATCTTTTTTTTTTTAACAGGACAAATCTGAACAGGACACATTTTTTAAACATGCTCCCTATGGCATGACACCTTTGTTAGTCATTCCTGCTTGTCCCCTCGAATAGCTACCCGGGAATCCACACTGATTTTTGTTCACCACTCCATTTTGAGAGTGAAACAATTGCGAAAAGGAGCAACATTTAGTTTGTATTTCAGCCTGATACTAAATTCTCCGACTCCTGGGCTAGGATTACTTGTCTACAACACTGGGTATTGGTTTGTTAATGTCTGTCAGTCAATCTAAGTCACCTGATTCTTAGCATAGATGGTAGGCAAGGTAAAGATATTTTTTTTGTCTTAAAGGGGCAGTGTTGTATTTTGAGACAAGCTTGAATAACCGAAAGGCAGAGGGTAGCATAATTTGTCTGATTCTCTGTAAAATAATTGTATGGGAATAATAATGCATTTTATTTTGTAAAGTGGTTTCTTCCATTAAAAAACAACAACATTTTCAGTTACCTCCTTGTCTGAAGGACAAGTGGACAAACAGGTTAATGTCAAGCCCTGCATGTTTTTTTCAAAAGTCTCATGGAATGTAGGTCTACTGTACATTGAACACCACACATTGGCTGCTACTGTAGGCTGAATGATAGAATAGCTATTTCCATGTTAAAATGTTATGGGGTGCATTTTCTCCATTGTTTTTGATGGTAGGTGTCACAAGTCTGACCGAGGGTGGCTCCCCTTCCCGGTCGGGTGGCGCTCGGCGGTCGTCGTCGCCAACCTATTAGCTGCCACTGATTGTCTTTCCTCCCCCTCCTTGTAATGTTTATTGTTAGCACGTGTTAGTGAGTCATTAGTTGGGCTTTATTAGACAGCCGGCCCGCCTATATCTTTGTGCGGGATTAATTATTGTGACCTTCAGTTATGCAGTAGAGGAACGTGTTGGTTCCTGGTCGTGTATTCTGCTGTACAGTTTTCGTCCCCTGTGTTTGGGGCATTTGGTTTTGAGCACCCAGTGTTGCGTGAGTGCATTAAAGGGCACAGTATTGCACTCTCTGTTTTCTGCGTCTGACTCCACACCCACTACACCCGGAGCGTTACAGTAGGCCACTCTGGTAGGCCTACATTATGATCAAACAGCTACAGTATCCTACTTGGCAAATGTTAAAATTGTAACAAAGCGGGACCTGGAATTTGCTCAATGCCAAAAAAGATTAGAGGGAACATTGGTGGTAGGGTTTTTTTCTTGGGTGTCTCATTGGAAACTAAAACATCCTGCGCAGATGCATGAGAAAGCACCGCTTCTAGGATGGTAGTGAAAAACAGAATTGTAATTGGGTCATAAGAGAATTGGGTGGGTAGAGTGGTCAGTCACTCTTAAAAACAGATTTGTTTTCTCAATGAGACTAAGTCCGATAAACAGAAGTTCAATAGAAAACAGACAGCAGGGAGGTCAGAGAGATGTCAGGATTCAGGAAAGTGTTCTAACTCTAGAACAGTGGTACCCAACCTTTTTTTTGAATCGTGGAACACCTTGATGGATCTATGAGTTTGATAGTTGCCATGGCACCATAGTAGCAGCCTCGGCAGAGAGCTCCTGTAAATGTGTATTGTTTTTAAGTATTATTACGTCTTTTTTTATTCATTTATTTTGTTAGCTTATTTAGTATTGTTTATAAATATAATCGATCCACGGTTTTAAGACTGGCTCGTCAGTTGGTGTGCTAAGATAACTGAGATGCCAGCTAACTAGCTACTTAGCCATTGTTTTAATTTGAAAAACAGAAGAATTTGCTTGGAGATTGTAAAATCTTGTTGAAATTCTGCAGATCTCCAAAGTGGTTACTCCAAGACTTTTCCAGTAACTGATGTGCAGTGATCCTTTGGCGACATAGCAGCGCTTAGCTGGCATCACCCAGTTGGGTGCTACACGATGTTGGAGGAATAGTTTACCACAGACCCTACAGAGACTCTGGGGATGGCAAGGAGGTGCCTTGATCACCGGCTCCAGACGTGTCTTCCTGACCTCCAACATGATTGGAACTACTTTTATTGATCCCACATACCACAGCTGGTTGGACAGGAGGATGGTACAGTGCTGGTGGAAAGCTATGGCTGGCAACAACACCTGACTCCGTACTTCAGGACGCTGCCACAGATGAAGCAGTACCAGGACCTCAGGTGAATTTCATTTTCATTGAATTGTATGAGGTTATCCTTCTTACTCAGTTTACTCTACTTAAGTTTCTTACAACCACATAAATTCGGCCTTTAACTTGTCATGGTCTCAACTCACTGGGTCTGGATCATGGGATCATTGTCATGGTAGAAATCTTGGTCTTGGCATGACCCTGAATATTAACTTAGTCTTTGGTTTATAAACCATAGGCAATCCAATTTGAAGGAGAAGACAATATTCACTGACAACCCAGTTGACGACTCTTGAATGTCCAATGCAGGCATTTGTTTTCTCTCAAGTACCTAGCAAAAAATTATATGTTTCTTTTTCATCATTTTGATTGAAAATAATCAGTAAGGTACTTAATTGTTACCCAGAAATGATTTGATATTGAGATAAAAAAAAATGGCTACATTGGGCATCAAAATGATCACTACTGTGCATGGTTCTCCCTTTATTGCAACCTTTTCACTATGTTGTTTCGATATTGACAAATTTAGTGGGGTGGTAAGGAATTCAGGTAAATATTTCAAATATGCAACACAAACTAAGTGTGTGAGTAGTATTTATGTCTACCTGACATATGATGGAAGATGTGTGCTGATTTTGTGGGGGATAAAAATAGGATAAAAATGTGCATCACTTCTGTATAATGGCCCATATCTACTGAAATAAAATAATCTTCGATCAATATTATATAGTAATAGGCCTCCCATGTGGCGCAGCAGTCTAAGGCACTGCAGTGCTTGTTTGAAGCATCACTACAGATCCAGGTTTGATCCCGCGCGGTGTCACAGCCGGTCGCGAACGGGAGACCCATGAGGCGAGACACAATTGGCCCGAGTCTGTACGGGAGTTGCAGCAAGACTGTAACTACCAATTGGATATGACAAAATTGGGGAGAAAAAGCAGTAAAAAGTTAAAAAAATATATATTATATAAAATGTATATATTGCATAGTAATACAAACACAAAACAGTTACCTACGCCTCGGCAGAAAAATGCCTTCTCTCAGGGTTTCCCAAACTCGATTCTCGGGACCCAAAGGGATGCACATTTTGTTTTAGGCCCTATCACTACACAGCTGATTCAAATATTCAACTGATTATCAAGCGTTGCCCTATCTTATATTGTGTCACTAGGCAGGGAGTCTTGGCATAACTTTTATATAACTATGGTTTAACTGTGAGAAAGCCCACATACACACTCTTGGTAAATCGTCCGTCTGATGACTCAGCTAAAAAAAAATAAGCTTCTTCAACTAAATTACCCTCTTTATCCCTGGCAGTCTCGGTGGTTCTCTGGCAGATTTACAGGGGCTTAACACATCATTTCCTGTTGACCTTTTCCCTCTCTATGAGGATGAACAACCCATTCAGAACTGCAGAAGCATCCCGTAGCCCTTTACACTCACAGCACCTGTCATCTTGTACACAGGTTAAAAATGGCAGATTTGGTCATTGAAATGTGCCTCAATTGGAACACAGTGGCTGTAGAGTAACATACTATATATATATATATATGATGTCAGAGCTCAGTCTGTCCGCTTTACAGGGCTGTATGGGTTTCAACTGAGCCATTCTAAATGTGTGTACCAAGCGCAACAAAAAGATGCCTCCATCCCCATTGCTACTATCTGAGTGAGGGCAATGCAGTAAATCGAGAGGAGTTGATGTGTTCTGAAAGATGAGACATTGAGGATTATAATAAATACCGCTTTGATGTCATGCAAGCAAACACCGGTGAGTACAAATGTGTATTTCACATTTCAAAATTGAAACTCATTTAATTTATAGTATAAACATTTATGATCGCTTGGAATGATGTACAGTCAATAGAATGACATGCGTCATACCCTGGGTTGTACTGAACAGAATGAGCAAGAAAGTTAGTCGCGGAACACGCACTTGAATGCCCTCATGACTCCGTTAAGTACCTTGTGAAAGCCTAACATTGTAAGGTCTGTAAAATACCATAAAAAAGATTGTATTCTATAATTTAGCTAGTCATGTTGGCAATAGTTGAAATTATGCCCACCTGACCCAGATTAAGATTTATAATGGAATGTTTTTGCATTGAGTAAACAACAACAGCAATTGTGTTATGGTGGGGATACAGAGCTGTGTTCCCTACAAAAAAACGACAATGTGCTTGTTTCAGTTCCTGAACAGCAAAGCTAGTAGAGCAAAAAAAAAAAAGCCCCTTATATTTTAAGGTTCTTTCTTTCCTCGAGTCATAAAAGTGCATTAAAATTACGTAGGAACTGTGCCATTTGGAGAGGTGTGTAGCCACTTGGAGAAACCAGTTAGTCCTCTCACTCAAACCCTTGTAATAGTTTTTTTCTTATGTTGCAACTACCCCACAATTTCAAGGAATATTCTTATTATATTACTGAATGTATCCAGAGTATTTTCAGATTTTGTTATTAAAAAATGCTTCAATAAGTACAGTGTAAAATGCACATAAAATCAACAGTGGAATCTTTGGTCTAATAATTTCCCCATAATCTCCAAAGTGCATTTTCTATTTATTCTGTTAGAAACATTTAAATGTTGCCTTATCCATATATGCCAATTTCCATGAGTGTAAAGGGTTAATGTAATGTAATCCTTCAGTCAATCACAGTGGACTACTCTCAACTTTTGCCCTCAACTGAAAGCTTCTAAAGTTGAGATGTGTTCCTCTGTGTCTTAATTGGTAGAGCATGGCGCTTGCAACTTCAGGATTGTGTGTTCGATTCCCGCAGGGGCCACTCATACAGAAAATGTATTCACGCATAACTGTAAGTCACTTTGGATAAAAGTGTCAGCTAAATGGCATATATTAATCGATATTATTTATAAAGCTGTTACTACAATCATAATAACTTTTTTTTAATAACATACGTTTTTGAGAAATCTGCGTAGACACATCTCCCAGATTTGATACCTCAGTATACATTTATCTTTACCTTAGAGGAGAAAAAAGTATTTTGAGCATAATGAAGGATACTATGGCACTGATGCAATAGGAAAGGAAGCCCATTGGGTTGATACATCTGGGTTGTGTTCAGTATGGCACACTGTCACTCAACACTTTGCATTAAAAACAAACAAAAAAAGCAGTGTTCTTATTGGAGAAGTTTCATAACATTTTGTCCCTAATGAATGCATTGCAGATTTCAGCAGACAGATGTTTATATGGGAGAGTTCAAACCGTAGGTTATATGAGTTCAGTATTGTGAAGATATGCAGGGTCATGACTTCAAGTCAGAGGAATGCACCATTCTATTGTGTCCTCAGGGTCTAGCGCTGGCTTTGACAACGTCACGACTGGCCTTAACCCAGTTTCATTCATGACTTGGGGTCAGGCTGTAAAAACCATTTGACTGGAACTTGAACACGATAATCTGACAGACAAAAACACTGAGACCTGGAAGGGCCTCTGTTTTCATTGCATGGTCCTCTTGCTACCAAGAAAGACCTGTTTGTCCAACCGGAGGCAGACAAACAGAGACAAACAGACAGGCCCCGTTTCCCAGCCTTCTCTCCATCACTCACAGAGGGGAGAGAGAAAAAGAGACACTGGAAGAGAAAGAGCAAGAGAGAGAGCGAGAGAGTGAGCGACTAAAAGAGGGAGTGAGAGAAAGAGATCGAGACTGGGAGGGAGAAAACAACAGAGATAGACATTCGAAAGAAAAAAAGGAGATTTAGGTTGTGAGGAACAGGAAACTCATGGTGGAAAGGTTGTTGAGTCAGATGCAGATTACGCTCCACACATGGCCCATACTGTCTGAGTCACAGGTCACATGCACATGACGGGTGTAATGTTACACAAACGTTTGTGCAACACCTGCGGCCAGGCAGTCACATTCATGCCACTCTCGGGAGCATAAGTAGAGGCTACCAAAGAGGTAGCAGAGACATGCACCTATATGGCCGATGTAGCTAGCCTAACTATCCTATCCACATCCTCACAAATTGTAATAAAATTGTAATCAATGCTTTTCATTTGCAATCACGACAGAAGAAAAACCGAAGGACGGACAATTTCTTGATTTCATTGATAACCACATTCAGGCAAGTCCAGGGGAAGAAACAAAACAACATTCCGGAATCCTGGTATTCCGAAAGGAAACTAATGATATTGGTGAATAAGAGCTCTGTTGGACTGGTCTGGTCACCTACTTCCACTGTGTATGTAGGGTGAAGTTGCCCCAATACACACATCTTGGGTCAATTTAGCGTTTTCCCCAGATTTGGATTGGGGAGGGGAAGCTGATCTTAAAATGTAGGGTAGACTTCACCCCGGAGCGTATCCCACAGTCAGGTCTGTAGAATTCATAGGGCTTTGGCTGCCAATACTGTGCCATAGTGCCAACTCTGGCCTAGATAGTTAAACATTACGACACCGTACTACGTTCAACACCTCTCTGGTGTTCTGGTGCAGAAATCTTCATGAGACCACTTGTCTGTGTTGGAGTTCGAGTAGTCTCCTGTTTTTCTTCAATCTTCCACTCTCAGATCATTTATATCACCAGGGCTTGCATAGCGATATCCAGTCGGAACGCATTATCCTTGCAAGGACACACCAGCTAACTTGTTACACACTTGTTTATTCTCAGGTGTTTGAAAAAGAGTGAATCCCCTAAAAGTTGGAATCAATATTTCCCAGTTTGGGCAGAGAATGACACACCTTTTGATGACAAAGAGTCTTTAGTCAAGATGGTACCATTTTGCTGTCTCTCTCTCACCTCCCCCTCTCTCTCCCTTGTTTTTTCTCTCTGCTCTTTTCACTGTTGCATAAGTCACATGTCAGTTTAACTGTAATATCACACAGCAGCCAGCCAGGCTCCGGCAATGCATGCATTAGACCAGACAGCAATTTGCACAGATCACATGCATCGGGGAATGGTTGTTTAATGTAAACAGTTGGTATTCAAGGCACAGCAAGCCATAATGTGTTTTTTGCCACACAACCAGGAGAGTTGCTGAAAGTGTAATCTGACAAATTAATTGTTTATCACTTCGCCCCCATCTCCTGGGATGAGGTGGGAGGGGAGGAGGGAGAGGAAGTATGGATGGAGGTAGACTTTTACAAGGGGAATACAAAAGCACATGACACCTCATGCATGGCTGTGTCATCGGAAAAGAGGACAAAAAATCCTTGACACCTGACTTGTCTGTGAAACAGTCAACACACACACCTTATGGCAACAACTCCAGACCTAGCCTCCCCTTGATGGAATGCCATGTCAGATAGGGCTGTGACGATACCAGTGCTGCAATATTTTTTCCATGGCAAAAATACGAAGCAGACCTCAGAACTCTTTGGTCCTTCAAAACCAGGAAAATAAATAACTGACTCTGGATGAGAACATAATGAAGTGTGTTTCCGACATTAGGGGCTGTTTTCCTAAAGAAGTTAAATACACTTCGTGTTTTGTTTCCTTGTCGCGATACTGATATCGTCCCGACCCTAATGTCAGAACAAAGAAAAAATTTGCAAATCACCAACTTTACTGAATTACCACAATTACCTAGGTATATTATAGTGTTACCCACAGAGGACCTATTTCAATCAGAACTGTCATCATGATGCACCATACGGACTGTAAACACAAATCATCAACTAATTGGGGCATGTGTTATTTGAAAATTGCAACAGCAGGTACTAAGGGATATCCCACGGATTGTCCTCATAAACTAATGACGAACATACATTGAACAGATGATGAAGGTCACTGCCAAAGGTAATCGGATGCTTCCAGGTGCGATCCCCCATCTCCCTCACACAACAACCCCTCCAATACACTATGACCATCCTCATCCATCTTTACAAGAAAGGGTCTATATTTGGCAGATACATTTGAGAGACTTCAGATGATCTATGCTATATGTGAGGCAGAGGGCTAGAGCGCTTTGCTCCTATACTGCTCGCTGCCTACAAACCCCTTTTTGTGTGACTGGAATAGTACTGGACAAAGAAAGGGGTGATGTTATGCTTCTGATAGGCTACCGTGTTTAAATGCCACCTTGTGGCAGTATCAGTGCACTTGCAGCCTTTCACTCGAGCAGGAGAAGCTTCGCTTTGCTGAGACTTGGGGAGAGAAAAACATTCACACACCCCTCTCTTTGCTCCTCTCCAAGCGATGGACATATGCCACACAGAGGATGCCAGTACTGCTCTGGGACACAGTAGGGATTGTCTTACAGGTTTGAGGGTTGTTGTTGCTGCTGTGCGCAGTGAGTAAGTACACAGTGGAACAAAGACAAGAGAAAGGGTGCATGAGAGTGACTGCTGTAGCCTACAGTGTGAAGAAGAGCTGATTGGAAGCAAGCATCAAACTATTTTCAGATGTGATAAGAGTCAAATTTAGACAAACAAGATAGGTTTTGAGGCTGTGGGAACCAGGTGAATAGTCATGATAGCAGGGTTGGTTTTAGTCTGCAAAGGAGATCTACTCTTTTGAACTGGATTTTCCTGCAAATGACTATAGGTTAGTTTTGAGACTATTTTTCCAGTTGATAGTAAATGTATCCTAAATAGGTAGACAAAGGTAGAAATATGCAATATACTCCTTTGTATATTTGGGTATTATTCTACACACTTTCTATTATTTTAATGAGCTCCACCACTAAAAAAGTACAGCACAGCAGAGCTCAGTAGAGTAGAGTAGCACAGCAGAGCTCAGTAGAGTAGAGTACATCACAGTAGGGTTCAGTACAGGAAGGCCAAGTAAAGTATAGTTCATTACAGTACATTATAGTATACTCAACTCTACTGTACTGATCTCCACTCTATTCTATACTACAGTACTGTACTGAACTATATTCTACTTTTCTTTACGGTACAGTACTGAACTATACTTTTCTTTAATGTGCTGTACTGCGCTCTACTCTACTGTACTTTTACTGTCCATACTTGTGAAACATAGACGTCTATGTTTGGGCCAAATGAAGGCCGGTCCAGACCTTCCTTGGATGTTGGAATCAAGGCCAGGGCGGACTTTCAACAACTTTTCAAAATGTATGGACATCCGGTGTTGGTCGGTGCTCAGTGGGTGAGGATGCTGCTTACAGTAAATGGAAAGAGAGGGATCTCATGGGTAGGTGCCTACCTCCTAACTGTTCTACATTTGCACACACTGTACAAAGATTTTTCTATTTTTCTGTTCTATTGTGCTATCGTTTGTTTATGTGTAACTCTGTGTTGCTGTTTTTGTCACACTGCTTTGCTTTATATCTTGGCCAGGTCGCAGTTGTAAATGAGAACTTGTTCTCAACTGGCCTACCCGGTTAAATAAAGGTTAAATAAAAAAAATAAAAAGGTGTTAGTAAGAGCTGGGAGAGGTGGCATTAATTAGAGAGAGGGGCTGTCTAGACTGTTCACACTCTTGCTTTGACCATCAGATGACAGAAAGAGAAAGAAAACAGTTATCAGCTGAACATGACAGTACTATGCCAGTGGAAAGGAGATGGCCCAACTATGGCTTGTGACTTCTATGATTTCCCATTGTAGCTAGCAATTTTTTGGAAATTTTGTTACCGATTTTAATCACTTAATAATTAATAAACAAAGTCGATATTAGTAAAAACACTAGAACTGATTGATAGGTCTACCTTTACTTCTGTGGACTGTCATTATCCTCCCTCCTCATGAGGGAGACAAATGAGACAATATCTTCAAGATATGTATTGATGTATTTCTAATATCTTTTAAAATTTGTTGTGGTATTTTTTTTACAAGACTCCTTTTCCATCTGTCTGACAAGAATTCAAAACGGTTTGTTATTTGTATTTTTTGGGATGGAAAATGTATATTTGCCTTAATTTCTCAAAAATACAGACTCAGCTATCATTTGACACCCAATTTGTCATGCATCTGTGAACTTTACATGTTGGTGCTCATGGGTCCTTTTACATGGAAATGGCCCTATAGGCATATTGTCTGGAGACACACTCATAAATGTTGCATGATAAATTACACGTACAAAAAAAACATGATAAACATGTTTAGTTGATAAAGATGACGTATGACAGATTGTGTGTACATGAAAAACATGACTTTGCAACATCAGAAAATGTATCAACATGCACTTACCTGTGCAAAATAAAGATTGAGCAGACACAGAGTGAAAAATTGGAGGCATACTGGAAAACAGTACAACAGCCAGTAAGGCAAAGGCTGCAACTGGTTTGCTTGGACAACGTTCTTGAAGTAGAATGAAAATAATGTAGTCCTTAGCGCTGACCACAGCAAACAGAGAAAAAGAAAGACAGTCTGGTAGCTGAAGCGCTTGTGTCCATAACGCAAAATGAGCCAAAGTTGCAAGTAAACAAACACAAAAAGTAGCGAATATAGGATGGTATAAACAATGGTGAGTCCGAGCTCCACAGACGGAGGAACCGCAGCTCGAATCGGTTCATCACTTGAGTCCGTTACAGACGTGAAAACACTTAAGCTGACCTGGTTTTCTTTCAACAACATAGCGAACGGATAAGTGTAACAACAACGACTTAAATAAGCATATCTAATGTTTTATTCTAATATAGTAGAAGATCCAGTTTTTGATGTATTTTCCACGAATTTGGTATAATTTATTTTTTGATGTCCACTCAAAAACAAATGCACGAGCTTGATAATACTACACTAACTAACTAACCACCTACCGACATAAATCTGAGGGTTAACGACAGAACGGATGACTTAACAGCTATAGGTATAAAACAGACAAACAAGAAAACCCTCCAGTCTCTGCAAAGCAGCTCATCTGTGCAAAAAAACAACTCAGGAAAAAAGGGGACGTGAAGTAGGGAGAGATCAGCTGAGTGAAGCTGCAGTTTTAGAGCCCGCCTACTGACCAATAAGCTGCAGCCTTGAACGAGCTCTCTTCCAACGCCATCTTGGCTCCCTTTCCATCACACATGGTGTTGAAATCACTGAAATGCCTCGCTTTAGAACCACAATGGTGTCCTTTTCAGTCCATATCGCCTTGTAGAGTTTTCTCTCCACCCACTATTTCAACATTGGTCAGTATGGTACCCAACCTCCAGAATCCTTCTTTGTGATTGGCTTGCAATGATGTCAGCTCTGAAGGCGCAGTACCCTTAATTTTCCATTGGCTGTCAACTGCTTTTAAAAATCCATCACTCTGATTGGTTAGTTAGGTGGGACACAGGAAGATGAAACAGCAAAAATGTTCTAGCATCCCTCTTTCATTTGGGTAGTTTAGCTACATAATTGAAGTGAAAAAAAAACTGCTCGTTACCAGGTCGTGTAAGTTGTCTAAAAGCTAGTTATATAAAATGCTTCTGCAATGTATTAAGGGTGCCCATATCGTGGTCATTGAATTTAAATGGCCCTATCTGGCTACTTTAGCTAGGTACCGTTAGCTGAGTAACATAGCCAAGGCGTTATGCCATAACAGACCTAGGCAGCTTGCATCGTCGAATGTAACTTATTCCATTCATTTCTACTAGATTTTGTCGGTTCAATTGAACTGTTAGGTTCGATCATTCATCGACCATGGCATGGTTCATATGTGTCGTCATACTTTTGCTCTGCTCAAAAAGTGAGCAATGCACCACTGGAAATGCCTCAAAACTCATTGAGCACACAGCTGCCCATTTTTTCGAGAAAATGCAATCAGGAAAGATGTATTTTATATACTTTGGAAAACAAGGTAAGTGACCTTAACATGTGAGGAAAAATACGAGCCCCCCCAAGATGCCCTGTAGACTTGCTGGTGGACATATTGCACCGAATACTCTAACAATTGCAGTTCACGACCCTGGCTCAGGTAGGGACATTAATCTCCCCAAAGTGTCTGGAAGGCCCGGGTTCAAGACCTGCAAGGGGTGTTGCACTAGCACCATTTGCTAAATTGGTGTCAGGAGTTGGATGGAACCCTTGAGGCCCTCGATAGTGCAACACACTTGCACTTGCGTGTCTCAAACCAGGGTCTCTCAGCCTGCAGGCAAACTCGCTAGCCTCTGCTCTAATAGGGTTAACTCGCTCTGAGATTGTAATGAGCCTACCTAGGTATGGGTTAATAAAATACTAAATTGTATTGTAATGACCCTAGTTAATAATTACCATATCACCTTCCCCATGGGGATTATATCCTAATTGGGGTTGTGGCTATTGGTTAGGGCATTTGTCATTGGGTTCACTGCTCGCTAGTTACCTTGTGCTATTTCCTTGTTTCATTACAGTATGTTTGCCTTTTTGCAGTGCAGTTGAATAATGTATTTCACACAATTGTTTACTATTAATGTTGGTGCCTTCTAACCTCACAGACTATAATTTATTTTTATTTTTGATTACAAGTCAATCCAACCATAGGTCTCTTCATTGAACAGCTGGAGAAGTCTGCAGATGTTCTAGAAGATTACGGTATTTCAGTTGCTAAGGTAACCAACACAAATCTTTATCCCTTGATTTACTCCAAGCACCACTGGCTTTTGCTGAGTCAATGTTGCACAAGGAGAAATTAGATATTGATGGGAACCATGGGAGGTTGTAGCGGTATTTAGATATATTTTCATATCTGTCTTATAAAGTTTTATTTTGACATCACTGGAGTACTGGATTGTTTGAGAACACAGCATGTTGTTGATTCTACTTGCAAATTGGAGCATTTTTTTCTTCATTCCACAAGTAAGACAAATCCTCACTGGCTTATTGTTACTATAAGAAATGGTATGGGTTTTTGAAAGGACTGTATTGTTGTCGGCTGTAGTATGAATTGCTGGCTGCCAAAGGCCTCTTGTTAGAGCGACCCGGACTTCAGGTATTCTCCGTGACCACTTTTTGATCAACTTTGCACTACAAGTTCACTTATGTGAAGAGCAAAGTAAACAAACATCTGTTTAGAATGAATTGTTTTCATTGTCTATGCATGTTTGCAGGTAAATTGTACTAATGAACACATAGCAAAGTACTGCACTGGAGAGAAGCTGATGAGAAAAGTTTATTTGTTCAGGTGTGTATTGTATATCCATTGTGGATCTTAAGGAGCTTGATTAAATATTGTGCTAACAGTACATGCATATTACACCTAATACAATGTAATTTTAAAATGCATCTTATGGTTTAAGATGAACAGATGTTTCTCACAAAAATGAACATAACTATTATATTATTTGTCTTGCAGGGGTGGCAATGTCCTGAAGAGTTTCGACACAGACACAGTCTTCGATGTGAACGCCATAGTGTCTCACGTTCTCTTGTGAGTAAAGAGTTTTTTTTAACATTTCCCCTAAACACTGATACAGGGTTAGATATTGTATAACCTCTGTAGTGGTTGAAGGGGCAATCAGCAGTTGCTTGCTACATCCATTTTTGGACATTTGTAAACATTTATGATACAGTATGTACCCATTTGATTCTTATATTCTTGAAGAATATGACTTATAAATGCCTCATGAGCTTAGTTTAACTGTTGTATCCATACGACTCAAAATAAGCTTCTATTCCAATGTTTGTAAACAAAGTAAATCGAATAAAAAAATGCTGTATAGCTTCAAAATATGGTTAAAACAATAATTGTCATATCATGACTATGAATTTCAGTGACTACATTTCTCCAGACCCATCCCTCAGCTTTTTACTGAAACAGTGATGGGGATAACGCTTTGTTTCAACTGCAGGTGGGCCCTTTAAGGGTAGGGTAATCTGATCCTAGATCTGTGGTTAGGGGTGACTTCTACCTTGAGCTGGGAGTACAGTAGCTCACCTAGGGGTCAATCGATGTATAACTCTCACCTTTGGAACTCTTGCAACTCAGTCAGTCAGTGCCTGCCAAGTCAGTGTCTTTGTAGATGGTGTCTCCAATTAACAAATAATGGAGACAACTGATGGGTTATTTGAGCTAATCCATACTTTGAGCTTGTCTTTAGGCAGCTTCAGCAGAAGCGCTGTAGCCTCACTGTTAGGAAGAAGCTTTGACAGACCTTTGACAGACCCGGGGTGGCAGGTAAACTAGTGGTTAGAGCGTTGGGCCAGTAACCGAAAGGTTGTTAGATGGAATCCCTGAGCTGACAAGGTAAAAATCTTGTAGTTCTGCCCCTGAACAAGGCAGTAAACCCGAAGTTAAATAAATAAAATTAGTGTATCAAGAAATGACTGGTCACTTTAAAGGGTGACTGCACTTCTGTATTTGGCCTCGTTTTAGATTTGGTTCATTAACCAAAGGCAACCCAAATTTACCAAACACATTATGATTGGGTCATCTGAATTGATGTTTACTTCTGTGCTGACAGCTGTGGGCAGGATTGAAACAAACCCAACCTTCATTTACGTTGTGATGCAGTCACGACCACAATTCTCACAACTGTTTTGGACGAGACTGACTTTATGACCAATATTATCCTATTTACACTTTAGTCAATTTTGACAGTATAATAAATGCTTCTGACTCATAGGCTGTTTAAAAAAAAAAAAAAAAAATATATATATATATATATATTTATATTTATATTTATTTATTTATAAGTTGGTTTTTAGGGCCAGTTGCTCTTGAATTCAACATGTACGATATAGAGTACACTGACAAATGACATACCATTTTTCATTTGTGTGTACATAATGAATAGATACTCCCACACACTTTGCTTGCAGAGTCTCCATTATTGATTGTGCTATTTTGTGACGCAAAGTCAATAAATAATACCCTTTGAAAGCACTGTATGAAGGGATTTTTTTTATTAATTTGAACTATTGTAGGGTTCAGTAAATCTTGAATACTGTTGCACAATGGAACATGAACATGTACGAATGCATTTCACTCATTTGTCTACCGTAACCTGCTTCGGCGAGGGAATTTATTTATTGAATGGCCATATATATGTAATGTAATGTTATGTATGTGACCTGTCCCTCCCTCAGCACTGTGCTTTTTGACGAGGTGAGGTACGTCCATACAATTGCTGAGCTACAGTCAGTGGAGAGGGCAGCTAAAGGCAAGGCTGATATTGTGCTAGGCCATGTCCAGGTCTTGGGCTTACCAGGTAAGGTCCAGTCTCCCACACTACCTTAAAAGGTTAATAATAAGGAAGGAAACCACAAGAGGTGCATCTCAATTAGTCTGAGGTTTCCTCATCTCAGAGGGCATATTGCTTTCACCCAGCCTGGGTTTTTAAATTTAAGAGAAATCCATTTGACTATTGACTTGTTGCCAAGGATGAAAGTAGTTTTCATATCATACATTTCTTTATATCCAAAGCTATAGAAAATTATTTTTCTTTTCAACCCCTTGGTTCCATTTTAGTACAGCCTAACACTTTGTATCAACTTCTCTGAGTTTTGTCATTCGGTGTAACCTTCACGTCCCTGTCATTCTATCTAGAACACCGAGCGTTGATGGAGACAGCATTTGTGTACGGAGTCAAGTACCAGTTTGTGCTGACCACAGGAGGCCCAGTGCTGACGAACATGGGGTCAGTGTTCTTCCATCCATAGCCCCCTCGGGAACCCCAGGGAGAGGCCATCTCTCCCCAGTCACAAGATAAAGCTGGGTTGTGTTCAGTCGGGAACAGTGTGGCAAAACCATTTTCAAAGGAAAATAGGTTTGTGCAGTAGACCATGTATTATTTGGAAAAGTGTTTTTATGAATGGGAATATTTTTAAGTGAACACCTGCAGTCAACTCTTGCAGTTTTTAAAAATATATTTTTTCATTATGACGCTCACTGGTAATTCCCAGTCACGTGGTGTTTGTTTACAAGCACACAATGACAAGAGACCTGAGTCACTTACTGTCCGTTTATACTATACAAGCGTCACTCCTCCTAATGTGGGTGCTAGGTAGTTCTACTTAAACTCAGCAAAAAAAGAAACGTACTCTCACTGTCATTTCTGTTTATTTTCAGCAAACTGCACGTGAAAATATTTGTATGAACATAACAAGATTCAACAACTGAGACAAACCGAACAAGTAACTAAGACATGTGACTAACAGAAATGGAACAATATGTCCTTGAACAAAGGGGGGGGGGGGTCAAAATAAAAATAAGTCAGTATCTGGTGTGGCCACCAGCTGCATTAAGTACTGCACTCCTCCTTATGGACTGCACCAGATTTGCCAGTTCTTGCAGTGAGATGTTATCGCACTTTTCCACCAAGGCACTTGCAAGTTCCCGGATGCTTCTGGGGGGGAATGTCCCTAGCCCTCACCCTCTGATCCAACAGGTCCCAGATGTGCTCAATAGGATTGAGATCTGGACTCTTCACTGGCCATGGCAGAACACAAATGTCCACACTGACATTCCTGCCTTGCAGGAAATCACACACAGAACAAGCAGTATGCCTGGTGGCATTGTCATGCTGGAGGGTCATGTCAGGATGAGCCTTCAGGAAGGGTACCACATGAGGGAGGAGGATGTCTTCCCTGTAACGCACAGTGTTGATTGCCAGCAATGACAACAAGCTCAGTCCGATGATGCCATGACACACCGCCCCAGACCATGAAAGACCCTCCACCTCCAAATCGATCCCGCTCCAGAGTACAGGCCTCTGTGTAACGCTCATTCCTTTGACGATAAACGCAAATCCGACCATCATCCCTGGTGAGAAAAAAACACAACTTGTCAGTGGAGAGCACTTTTTGCCAGTCCTGTCTGGTCCAGCGACGGTGGGTTTGTGCCTATAGGTGACGTTGTTGCCGGTGATGTCTGGTGAGGACCTGCCTCACAGCAGGCCTACAAGCCCTCAGCCCAGCCTCTCTCACCCGATTATGGACAATCTGAGCACTGATGGAGGGATTGTACCTTCCTGGTGTAACTCTGGCAGTTGTTGTTACCATCCTGTACCTACCCCGCAGGTGTGAAGTTCGAATGTATTGATCCTGTGTAGGTGTTACACATGGTCTGCCACTGTGAGGACGATCAGCTGTCCGTCCTGTCTCCCTGTAGCGCTGTCTTCGATGTCTCGCAGTACAGACAAGGCAATTTATTGCCCTGGCCACATCTGCAGTCCTCATGCCTCCTTGCAGCATGCCAAAGGCACATTCACGCAGATGAGCAGGGACCCTGGGCATCTTTCTTTTGGTGTTTTTCAGAGTCAGTAGAAAGGCCTCTTTTAGTGTCCTAAGTTTTCATAACTGTGACCTTAATTGCCTACTGTCTGTAAGCTGTTAGTGTCTTAATGACCGTTCCACAGGTAAAATTTCATTAATTGTTTATGGTTCATTGAACAAGCATGGGAAACTGTGTTTAAACCATTTACAATTAACATCTGTGAAGTTACTTGGATTTTTACAAATTATCTTTGAAGGACAGGGTCCTGAAAAAGGTTCATTTATTTACTGGATTAGCTGACAATGCTGTTGAGGTTGGAAGCTATGGTGCGCTTTGATTGGTCACTCGCGTCACATCAGAGGATTTGAATAAACTTTAATCCTGCCCTGTTCAGCTCCCTCACCTATGCTCGCATTTTTCATCGGTCCCCCTGCTCAGTCTGCTTTTCTCGCTTTCCTTCCAGTGAAAATTAATGGATCCAATGTTTCACCATGCTATGCTGCTTCCTAGTGTAAACGCAGAGTCACTCTTGTGCGCCAGGTGATCTACAGTGGTTTATCCTTTAAAAGTTGCAGTGTACCTCGGCGCAGCTTGCATGGGGTGCCGCAGAATTCTATGGCACGTTATTTAAGTGTGAACCACTGGTACCATTAATGCGAGTTTAGTGCTAGTTTGACAATCAGAGGGCATCTTTGAGAAGCATTTGATAGCTTTCAATAATGGCTGTACTAGAGAATTTAAAAACTTTTTTTTTTAAGCACATAGTATTTGGGACTGATTTTAAGAAATTGTAATATTATGGTGTTTCTATTCTAAGAAAAAAACAAACCCTTTCCTTTCCGTTTCTGAAAATATGGTGCTGTACAGTGTGACGGTCGGGAGTACAGTACTGGGCTATTTAGCTAAAGAATCCCCATACTGGGCGCGTGGGAGACCGGGGTTCAATTCCCCGATGGGGAGGAAGGAGTAGGCTGTCCTTGTAAGTAAGAATTTGTTCTTACCAGACTATTTAAATGGGGCAGCAGGGTAGCCTAGTGGTTAGAGCATTGGACTAGTTAAAGAAAGGTAAAAAATAAAGGTTACACTAAGAGCATAACATTTTTACTGTATAATTGTAGTCTAATCAATACCCAAACAGAGATTCAGTGAAAAATCTAATTGATCTACGTTGTTTTAGTTTGAACATGCAGACTGGCACTAAGAACAGAACAGGGGGAATGTTTAGTCAGCGCCATTATTAGTTCAATGCCCCTTAAAGTGTTGCACGGAACTCAAACCAACTGTGCGCATGCGCCATCGTGCATAACTGTATTTTGTCCCCCCACAACAAACGCGATCGCAACACAAATGTTAAAATATCAAAACAAAACTCTGAACCAATTATATTAATTTGGGTACAGGTCGAAAAGCATTAAACATTTATGGCAAGCTAGCTAGCTTGCACTTGCTAGCTAAATTGTCCTATTTAGCTAGCTTCTATTGCTAGCTAATTTGTCCTGGGATATGAACATTGAGTTGGTATTTTACCTGAAATGCACAAGGTCCTCTACTCCACCAATTAATCCACACATTAAAACGGTCAACCGAACCATTTCTAGTCATCTCTCCTCCTTCCAGGCTTTTTCTTCTCTTGACTTTATATTGCGATTGGCAACTTTCATATATTAGGTAACCGCCACTGACCTATTTTTTTCTTTCAGTCACCCATGTGGGTATAACCAATGAGGAGGCACGTGGGTACCTGCTTCTATAACCCTATGAGGAAATGGAAGAGGCAGGAATTGCAGTACGATCTGCGTCAGAAATAGAACTAACTTCTATTTTAACTCTTCAATGCTTGTTGGCACGCGCAAGCAGTGTGGGTGCAATAATTGAATAATATAGATTTCAAAATTTTATTTTGCGACGCGAGTGGTGTAGTCAACCTGTTACTCTGTGCTTCCCGGGGTGGGGGTCCACCCCTCCCTCCTCCCTTCCCTGTGGGCTAGGTCGGTCTTCTGTGCGCAGCTCTGCTGCTCGTCCCGTGTCCCCTGCCCTCATGCCTCGAACCTTGCGCGCTTTCAGTGGATACAGCTGGAGAACTGCAAGGCAATCCCATTGTGCCCCACTCGGGATCCATGACCAATATATAGTCCTGCTAATAACAGGGTTATTAATATATCCGTGAGAATATCCAATGGGCTTTTATAGTAATCGCTTTGTTTAAAAAAAAAAAAGAATATTGTGGAGTTTTCATCTTCAAATAACGTACATTTAGCGAGGATAAAGTTAAGGCCGGCACGGGTATGCACGGTATGCAGTGTCTTAGACCGTTGCGCCACTCAGACACTGTTACAATGTGACTGGTCGGGAGTGGGTTTAAGAGTAAAATAACCTTAAGTAATTCTACCGGTAAGTAATTCTGAAATCGTGCACAATTCAGTTTTTCTATTTAGGTTTGTCGCCCATTCATTGTCAGACACAGTAAGAGCACTGATGATACTTTTCGGTCCAACTCCCCCTTGCGCTGGTCTGGAGCAATGAAGTGGTGACGCAGGGTAAAGTACTAAACCACAAATTACCTCCTAAATCCCGCAGCATAATTGCAAAACTTTTAGTGGAGCAACCATTGTATATAGTTAGTCTGTAATTCACAACTGTTTGCCAACTAGATATCTTGTAACTACAAGGGTTAACTGTCTGAAATCTGCTAAATGCTCTGCTGTTGTGCATTTGGTTTGCTGATGTAGTAGTTACATTATTTAGCTGGTTAGCTTCATTCAAAATCAAGCTTTGCTTAGTAACAGCGGAGAACCCCCTCATGGGTCAAGAGCCTTGCTGTCTTTTTATTTTTAGGAGTAGCGTTTTTTTTAGTTACTTGTATGACTTGATGAGCATGGATGTCTAACCTGCAAATACACTGCTCAAAAAAATAAAGGGAGCACTAAAATAACACATCCTAGATCTGAATGAATGAAATATTCTTATGAAATACTTTTTTTCTTTACATAGTTGAATGTGCTGACAACAAAATCACACAAATTATCAATGGAAATCAAATTGATCAACCCATGGAGGTCTGGATTTGGAGTCACACTGAAAATTGAAGTGGAAAACCACACTACAGGCTGATCCAACTTTGATGTAATGTCCTTAAAACAAATCAAAATGAGGCTCAGTAGTGTGTGGCCTCCACGTGCCTGTATGACCTCCCTACAACGCCTGGGCATGCTCCTGATGAGGTGGCGGATGGTCTCCTGAAGGATCTCCTCCCAGACATGGACTAAATAATCTGCTAACTCCTGTACATTCTGTGGTGTGATGTTGGTGGATGGAGCGAGACATGATGTCCCAGATGTGCTCAATTGGATTCAGGTCTGGGGAATGGGCGGGCCAGTCCATAGCATCAATGCCTTCCTCTTGCAGGAACTGCTGACACACTCCAGCCACATGAGGTCTAGCATTGTCTTGCAATAGGAAGAACCCATGGCCAACCGCACCAGCATATGGTCTCACAAGGGGTCTGAGGATCTCCTCTCAATACCTAATGGCAGTCAGGCTACCTCTGGCGAGCACATGGAGGGCTGTGCGGCCCCCCAAAGAAATACCACCCCACACCATGACTGACCCACCGCCAAACCGGTCATGCTGGAGGATGTTGCAGGCAGCAGAATGTTCTCCACGGCGTCTCCAGACTGTCACGTCTGTCACGTGCTCAGTGTGAACCTGCTTTCATCTGTGAAGAGCACAGGGCGCCAGTGGCGAATTTGCCAATCTTGGTGTTCTCTGGCAAATGAAAAACGTCCTGCACGGTGTTTGGCTGTAAGCACAACCACTCACCTGTGGAGTCTACCACCCTCATGGAGTCTGTTTCTGACCGTTTGAGCAGACACATGCACATTTGTGTCCACCTGGAGGTCATTTTGCAGGGCTCTGGCAGTGCTCCTCCTTGCACAAAGGCGGAGGTAGCGGTCCTGCTGCTGGGTTGTTGCCCTCCTACGGCCTCCTCCACATCTCCTGGTATACTGGCCTGTCTCCTGGTAGCGCCTGCATGCTCTGGACACTACGCTGACAGACACAGCAAACCTTCTTGCCACAGCTCGCATTGATGTGCCATCCTGGATGAGCTGCACTACCTGAGCCACTTGTGTGGGTTGTAGACTCCGTCTCATGCTACCACTAGAGTGAAAGCACCGCCAGCATTCAAGTGACCAAAACATCAGCCAGGAAGCATAGGAACTGAGAAGTGGTCTGTGGTCCCCACCTGCAGAACCACTCCTTTATTGGGGGTGTCTTGCTAATTGCCAATTTCCACCTGTTGTCTATTCCATTTGCACAACAGCATGTGAAATTTATTGTCAATCAGTGTTGCTTCCTAAGTGGACAGTTTGATTTCACAGAAGTGTGATTGACTTGGAGTTCCATTGTGTTGTTTAAGTGTTCCCTTTAGTTTTTTGAGCAGTGTAGTTTCAGACTGAATAAGATGCTCGCAATGCGCTCAGTAGCATTTAGCTATGGAAATGTACGTATACTTGTTAGCATTGCTAACCTTCAGATTAGAGCCTCAGTGGGGTTTGAAAATTGTGTTCAGTGTCTATTACCAAATATCCTGGGATGGAACAAGGTCGGTATGAAAATCTAGATACCACCCAAGTCTAACGAAAAAGAGAGAAATATTGGTCAAATACAGGATGTACATCCCCTTTCACTCTTGTTTCAAACAGTTTTCTCTCTACTGAACATGACTGTGATGGTACGGTGTATAAAAATATGCTATTGAAATATCATTCCCTTTTCTGTATGAAATGTGAAAGTCAGATGTCTAGTCCTGGATGATATACGTAGATGCCCGTTTGGTATGCATGGAATGTATGACCAAATGGGTCTGCACTATGACAAGGTAACTAGAATCCTCTTTCTATATATCTATAGCTTAGACTTTTGCTCAACTCCCAAATGACCCCTAGACATTTTGTGTATATCTGAAAGTTTGGATACCTGAGACTTTGATAGCCTAAATATACTTATTCCAATATTGCTTACACTTATATTTCTTTCAGATCACACAAAAGGGCACAATTTACAAATTGGCATATTATGACTATTGGTGTCATCTTCCTCTTGTGCTACATTGCAGGGTGGAGGATATTTCATCTCTGACAGCAGGTCTGTGGTTCCTGCACTGTAAGGGTGCATCACAATCCCAGCACTCAGACCCCTGTCCACACACGGCCCTAAGGAGAGCCCTCACCACCCTCCACATCTACACCTTCCTCCAGCTGATGGAAGCCCCACTGGTGGTGAGAAGCCAGGTTGCCCAGTCTCAAATCAGTCTCTACTCCCTTGCTGGTGGTTGATTTCAGACAGAGTGAATACTGGAGCCACCCTCCTTCTGGCATTCCCTGCCACAGTGTCTGCGTCCATTGTCAACAATATATTCACTTCAAAGACAACTTCAACATTCAAAACAAGCAAATAAAACAGCCTTCTTGCTAAGACAACAGTTTGATTAGCGATTCTTAGGCTACAGGCAGAATACATATATCCCTTGTTGGTGGAACTCTAGTGATTTTGCTCCATTTTTTTTTGTTATTGTTCATGTCTGCGATTAAAACAGTTTATACAATTTCTCTCCCGATCAGAGTGAGGCCTCAGTGGAGCCCTCAGAGGTGAACATGGTCCACAGCCACCTCCAGGTGCCCCTGCTCTTCCTCTTCTCTCAGCCCCACACGGTGGCCCTTGACCGGGTCACTGCCCAAACTCTAGCTTGGAGGCTGAGAGGCCAGGTGGGCCTGGTGCTCATCCACAGGTCAGTACCAGCGGAGGGCCATGACAACACTGGCTCATCCTAGCCTTTGTTGGGATGTGTTAATTTGTAATGAAATGGAAGAAAACAGTCAAATTGAGTTAAACAGGTTGGTAGTAGGGGTACTATCTGTGTGTGTCTTATAAGAAATGCTTGTTTTTGTTTTCTTTTGTATGTTTTACATTTGAGTAATTTAGCAGACTCTCTTATCCAGTGTGACGTCATTCCCTTTTTAAACAGGGGATTTTGAAACATTTTGCTTCAGTGTTACCTAATTTAACATTACCCTGGTTATAGTCATCATGGGTTGGTAGTTCCTACCTATTGCAATATGGCTTGGTCCATGATCTTTTGCCCCTACCCTCTATGCACTCATAAAGATGTGAAAGGATTTGTAGAGTGAGCAATATGGTAGTAGTTCTGATGAGCTTGGCACTGGACCCCCACCCTGTATTGTGTGTACCTATTCAATCCTTTCAGATGTACTTGACATGACCATTGAATTAACATGTAATCTATTCCAACAACACAAGCAAAGAGTAAACTGACTATTCTTTCTGATCTGTGGCAGAGAGAGTCCTGATGTAAAAATCCCACTGGAATACAATGCTGCTTACAGACTACCAGGAGAGGTGAGTCCCTTTTTATTATTTAGCAAGTTACATAAATTGCTTTATAGAAAGCAATCCATTTCTCCCAACAAAATATTATTTGTGATGGCTATACCACCATGCTTAGTTACAGTGAGCTCCAAAAGTATTGGGACAGTGACACTTTTTATTGTTTTGGCTCTGTACTCCATCCAGCATTTTGGATATTAAATGATACAATGACAATGAGGTAGAAGTGCAGACTGTCCGCTTTAATTTGAGGGGATTTTCATCATATCGGGTGAACCGTTTTAGAAGTTACAGCACTTTTTATACATGGTCTACCCCATTTCATGGGACCAAATTCACTTATGTGTATTAAAATAATAAAAAGTGTTGTATTTGGTCCCATATTCCTAGCATGCAATGACTACATTCAAGGTTGTGACTCTACAAAGTTGTTGGATGCACTTACTGTTTGTTTTGGTTGTGTTTCAGATTATTTTGTGCCCAGTAGAAATTAATGGTAAATTGTGTTGTCATTGGATTCACTTTTGTTGTAAATAAGAATAGAATATGTTTCTAAACACTGCTACATTAATGTGGATGCTACCATGTTTACTGATAATCCTGAATGAATTGTGAATAATGAGTGCGAAAGCTATGGACACACAAATATCATACCCCCCCCCCCCCCCCAAAATGCTAACCTCCCCTGTTATTGTAATGGTGATGTCTTGGGGGTATGATATTTGTGAGTCTAATTTTCTTACCCATCTTATTCACTATTCATTCAGGGTTCTGTAATCAAGGTAGCATCCACATTCATGTAGAAGTGTTTAGAAATGTATTCTATTCTTATTTAAAATAAGTGACTCAAATTGCACAATACATTATTTACAGGGCCCTCCACTAATTGGCACCCTTGGTAAATATCAGCAAAACGGGCTGTGAAAAGTCTGTTTATCCTCTTGGTCTTTTATTCAAAATATTCACACAAATCTAATGTTTTTTATTTATTTTTATCATAAACAAATATGTGCGCCCCAATTATTGGCAACCCTTCATTTAATACTTTGTGCTACCTCCTTTTGCCAAGAACAGCTATGAGTCTTCTCTTAAATGCGTTGAGGTTGGCAAACACATGGCAAGGGATCTGAGACCATTCCTCCATACAGAATCTCTTTAGATCCGAGGTCTATGCTTGTGGAGTCTCTTCAGCTCATCCCACAGGTTTACTATGGAGTTTAGGTCAGGGGACTCAGATGGCCATGGCAAAACCTTGATTCTATCGTCTGTGAACTGTTTTTGAGGTGTGCTTTGGATCATTGTCCTGCTGGAAGATCCAACCACGGCCCAGTTTAAGCTTCCTAGCAGAGGCTGTCAGGTTTTATTTTAATATCTGCTGGTACTTGGAGTCCATGATACCATGTGTCCTAACAAGTTCAGTTTGTTTGATGACCGCAAAGGCTTTTTTTATGGCAACCCTCCCAAACAACTTGTGGTTATGTAGGTGGATTCTGATTGTAGTTTTGGAGATATTCTGACCACAAGACTCAACTAAGATCTGGAATTCTCCAGCTGTGATACTTTGGATATTTTTGGGCCACTGTCCTTGTCCTGCAAATATGTGTGTGTGTGTGTATATTTATCTAGAAGTACACTAGGCATTTAGAATTAAATGTGCCGTGCTCTGCGTATCTTCAAAAAGCATTCAGCAACCATCATTTATTTGAGAAACACTTTCTATCATTTGTCGCAAAGAAAGTTTGACAAAAAATAAAAATCCACCCGTCGAATGGATAAAAATGTTGTCGAGCTTTAGAAAATGTCTGCTATCTGCCGTTTCCATTCCGCATGTCGAAATGCTTATGACAAATGCTTTTGACAAATTAATCTCCGTCCATGAAAACCTGCCTACTCTCCCAATACTTTTGGCGCTCACTGTATGTGGTATAAAGAAGTCCTGTTTATTACCATTGTATTGTACAATCAAAATGTCCTCATTTTCAACAGAAATATGATTGGTGTTTGTCCTTCAAGGAGAAATTCTTTCCACAGCTCAAAAGTTACATACACACACTTAGACACGAACAAAATGCTGTGTTTGTCAGGGTTCACAGGTCAAGTACCTGATTCTGAACAATCTAGAGGAGGTTATCGACTTGTTCAGAGATGAGAGCACTCCGGAGGAGGAAGAGGACGATGATAATTGGGCCACTCTTGGTAAGAAGGGGTCTTGTTGGAGATATATTTTATTATTTCCTTTTCCTTGTTTCAGGTCAACATCATAAACAAATTGTACATGTATTGTAATGCCAACAAGAAACCAGATCACAGAATTTAAATTGTGACACTAAACATTTTTAAATTTCACTTTCAGTTCTCTGCGCTCCACAATTTTTCATTAACCCTAAACACTTTTCATTATATTAAATTAGAAGGGGCATTGTAGAAACGTGTCTAGCCCCTCCCTAGGCAGATGTGTAGATAGAAGTGGGTTGTTTATGAGTGTGCATTAAATTAAATGTTTATAGCACTCTGCTCTCACTGTACAATTGGTTGACTGCTTCTTTGTCACTAGATGTGCTTGATGATGAGGTGGCGGAGTCTGTGTACAGAGACAGGGGCCAGAGTCTGGACATGGATGCTGTCACAGAACTCACTGCTGACACGTTCCACAGCGCAGTGGCAGAGAGTGACTACACGGTGGTGCTGTTTTACGTGAAATGTGAGCATATTGCTTTTATATCGTTCTGTATGCGGTTTTAATGTGTAATCTGTTATTTTATTTATCACCTGTGGCCACAGGATGAAATAAGGCTAGAATTAAAGTGTGTGTGTGTGTGTGTGCGAGTGCACGCACATTCAACGACACTTAAAATATAATATAAAATGGACAACTTAAACAATGGAATCTGACGTGTAAATGTGGGCAGGATATTTGTCGATGTTTAAAAAA
The DNA here is from genome assembly GCF_036934945.1 of Oncorhynchus masou masou. Lineage (NCBI taxonomy): Eukaryota > Metazoa > Chordata > Actinopteri > Salmoniformes > Salmonidae > Oncorhynchus > Oncorhynchus masou. Next base: position 14,795,514 of record NC_088232.1, read on the forward strand.
GGCCTATCTTGGTGGCCAACTTGATTCTTACACGTACTACTAAAGTTAAAGCATTGGATTGGTTTATACCAGGGGTGTAAAAATAATTTAAAGTATTACTTAGGTTGTTTTTTTGGGGTTCTGTACCTTATTTTACTATTTCATATTTTTGACAACTTTTATTCCACTACATTCCTAAAGAAAATATTGTACTTTTTACTCCATACATTTCCCCTGAGAACCAAAAATACACTTTGAATGATTAGCAGGACAGTAAAATGGTCCAATTCACACACTTACCTAGAGAACATCCCCGGTCAATCCTACTGCCTCCGATCTGGCAGACTCACTAAACACAAATGCTTTGTTTTGTAAATGATGTCTGAGTGTTGGTGTGCCCCTGGCTATCCGTACATAAAAAAAATGTGCGGTCTGGTTTGCTTAATATAAGGAATGTGAAAGGATTTTCTACCGTACATTTAAAACCAAGTGCTTTTAGACTTTTACTCAAGTAGTATTTTATTGGATGACTAACTAAATAGAGCATGACAGAAGTAATCTTTACTTTTACTATAGAATGATAATTGGGTACTTTTTCCACAACTGGTTTACACATGGGTGTGAGCGTTTCCTTCCTTCCATATATATTTTGCACCAGTCTTTGCTATATTCCCTTTTTAATTCCAAGTCACATTGTGATTGACTTTTATAATTTCAACTTTCGCTCTTGAACCGAAGGCCATACAGCCATAATGCTCTCATTTGAACAATTGACCACAGCGGGGGCAATGTCCGCAACTGTACCAACACTCTGTCTACACGTTAATAACCACCGCATGCAATAAGGTTTTGGAACATCAGAAATTCTACATTCCTAGCACCCCAAAAATGATTTTACAAATACAAAATATACACTTACTGTGCATCGTTATAACACAAATTCCCACGAAGGTGTTGGAGAAACAAATAACTTTCTTCTGAAACTTGTCAGTCTATTCTTGTTTTGAGAAATGAAGGCTATTCCATGCGAGTAATTGCCAAGAAACTGAAGATCTGGTACAACGCTGTGTACTACTCCCTTCACAGAACAGCGCAATCTAGCTCTAACCAGAATAGAAAGAGGAGTGGGAGGCCCCGGTGCACAACTGAGCAAGGGGACAAGTTAATTAGTGTCTAGTTTGAGAAACTGACACCTCACAAGTCCTCAACTGACAACTTCATTAAATGGTACCTGCAAAACACCAGTCTCAACGTCAACAGTGAAGAGGCAACTCCGGGATGCTGGCCTTCTAGGCAGAGTTGCAAAGAAAAAGCCAAATCTCCGACTGGCCGATTTAAAAAAAAAAAAAAAATTTTTTTAAATAATAATTAAAAAAATTATAAATACAAAAATACATAAAAAAAAAAAAAGATTAAGATGGGCAAAAGGAACACAGACACTGGACACTGAACTCTGCCTAGATCTCTTCATTCAAAGACTCAATCATGGACACTCTGTAACGGCTTTCTTCTGTTGAAGGAGGAGCGGACCAAAATGCAGCGTGGTGGTTACTCATGTTTTATTGATGAAAGTAGACTAGACGTGAAATAATTGGAATGTACAAAAAACAACAGATGGAAACGTGAAAAAACTATACAGCCTGGCTGGTGAAACTAAACACAGAGACAGGAACAATCACCCACGAAAACACTCACAGAATATGGCTGCCTAAATATGGTTCCCAATCAGAGACAACGATAATCTCCTGACTCTGATTGAGAACCGCCTCAGGCAGCCATAGACTATACTATACGCCCCACAAAAACCACAAGACAAAAACACACCACAATAACCCATGTCACACCCTGGCCTGACCAAATAAATAAAGATAAATATAATATATTTCGACCAGGGCGTGACACACTCATACTGATAGTGGCTGCATTGTGTGATGTATTGTTGTCTCTACCTTCTTGCCCATTGTGCTGTTATCTGTGTCCAATAATGTTTACCATGTTGTGTGTTGCTACCATGCTATGTTGTCTTAGGTCTCTTTATGTAGTGTTGTCTCTCTCGTCATGATGTGTGTTTTTGTCCTATTTTTATTTTTCATCCCTGTCCCAGCAGAAGGCCTTTTGGTAGGCAGTCATTATAAATAAGAATTTGTTCTTAACTGACTTGCTTAGTTAAATAAACTATACAACCCAAATAGCTCCTCTAACATTACAGCCTTATTCTGAAATTGATTAACTGTTTTTTTTTTTTTTACCTCATCCACACACTATCCCATAATAACAAAGTGAAATGTTAGCAAATTTATAATTTTAACATACCTTTATTTACATAAGTATTCAGACCCTTTGCTATAAGACTTGAAATTGAGTTCCGGTGCATCCTTTATCCATTGATCATCCTTGAGATGTTTTGATAACTTGATTGGAGTCCACCTGTGGTTATGATTTGGAAAGGCACACGGCTGTTTATCGAAGGTCCCACAGTTGACCCTGCATGTCAGAGCTAAAACCAAGCCATGAGGTCGAAGGTGTTGTTGTGCACAGATCTGGGGAAAGGTTCAAAAACATTTCTGTAGCTTTAAAGGTCCCCAAGAACAGTGGCCTCCATTGTTAAATGGATGAAGTTTGGAACCACCAAGAAACTTCCTAGAACTGGCTGCCTGGACAAACCGAGCAATCGGGGGAGAAGGGCCTTTGTCAGGGAGGTGACCAAGAACCCAATGGTCACTCTGACAGAGCTCCAGAGTTCCTCTGTGGAGATGGGAGAACCTTCCAGAAGGATGACCGTCTCTGCAGCACTTCACCAATCAGGCCTTTATGGTAGAGTGGCCAGACGGAAGCCACTCCTCAGTAAAAGGCACCTAAGGACTCTCAGACCATGAGAAACTATTCTCTGGTCTGATGAAACCAAGATTGAACTCTTTGGTTTGAATACCAAGCTTCACGTCTGGAGGAAACCTGGCACCATCCAGGCTGTAATCTGTGCTAAAGGGTCTGAATTACCTATGTAAATGTAATTTTTCTTTTTTTAAATTTGTAATAAATTTGCCAACATTTTTTCAGTTTGTCATTATGGGGTTTTGTGTGTAGATTGAGGAAACATTCATTTAATACATTTTCGAATAAGGCTGTTGCTAAACAGTGGGAAAAGTCTACGGGTTTGAATACTTTCCGAATGCACTGTATGTGTAGAAATAGTTTTATGTAACTAAATAAAAAATGAGCACAACCTGTCTAAAAAGTAACACTGAATATTTTTTTGGGGTAGAAATTAAAACTAATATAAAATCCCAAAACTATAATAACCTTGCTCAGACAGGTGTTGGCTATGCCAGCGGACCATGGCTATGTTTCTGAGCTTGTACCTCCCAGTATTGCTCTCATTCTCAAACTCGAGCTGGCCGCCAGCATAGGCTGAGGGGTAGAATGTAAATAGTGATAATTACATTTGAAATAAAGTACAGGCTATAACAGGGCTACAATGAACTCGCTAAACCGTCTGAAATTATTACTCCTGCCATGTACAAATGACTGACATGGCATATGCGAATAGGACTAGAATTACCTATGTGGTGGTTTGTGCTTGTGCACATAATTGCATAACCCGACCACCCCCAGTAAAACTAATCCTGTCCGAATAGGGCTGTTTCCTCGTCTGCTGTTGCCTCTGTTGCATTGTTCTCAGTCTCAATATGCTGGTTAATTTTGCTATTATGCACATAGCAACGTAGGGAAAGGCGGCAATTCTTCTGAAGATTGTTTTAGAACCGCAGACAGCGACTGTATCCAACGTGGTAGAAGGCGCATTTGTTATAGAATAACATATTTATTAGTGTGCACCATTTATTTTTTACTTAATATAACCATATACAGTGCCTTGCGAAAGTATTCGGCCCACTTGAACTTTGCGACCTTTTGCCACATTTCAGGCTTCAAATATAAAGATATAAAACTGTATTTTTTTGTGAAGAATCAACAACAAGTGGGACACAATCATGAAGTGGAACGACATTTATTGGATATTTCAAACTTTTTTAACAAATCAAAAACTGAAAAATTGGGCGTGCAAAATTATTCAGCCCCTTTACTTTCAGTGCAGCAAACTCTCTCCAGAAGTTCAGTGAGGATCTCTGAATGATCCAATGTTGACCTAAATGACTAATGATGATAAATACAATCCACCTGTGTGTAATCAAGTCTCCGTATAAATGCACCTGCACTGTGATAGTCTCAGAGGTCCGTTAAAAGCGCAGAGAGCATCATGAAGAACACACCAGGCAGGTCCGAGATACTGTTGTGAAGAAGTTTAAAGCCGGATTTGGATACAAAAAGATTTCACAAGCTTTAAACATCCCAAGGAGCACTGTGCAAGCGATAATATTGAAATGGAAGGAGCATCAGACCACTGCAAATCTACCAAGACCTGGCCGTCCCTCTACACTTTCAGCTCATACAAGGAGAAGACTGATCAGAGATGCAGCCAAGAGGCCCATGATCACTCTGGATGAACTGCAGAGATCTACAGCTGAGGTGGGAGACTCTGTCCATAGGACAACAATCAGTCGTATATTGCACAAATCTGGCCTTTATGGAAGAGTGGCAGGAAGAAAGCCATTTCTTAAAGATATCCATAAAAAGTGTTGTTTAAAGTTTGCCACAAGCCACCTGGGAGACACACCAAACATGTGGAAGAAGTTGCTCTGGTCAGATGAAACCAAAATTGAACTTTTTGGCAACAATGCAAAACGTTATGTTTGGCGTAAAAGCAACACAGCTCATCACCTTGAACACACCATCCCCACTGTCAAACATGGTGGTGGCAGCATCATGATTTGGGCCTGCTTTTCTTCAGCAGGGACAGGGAAGATGGTTAAAATTGATGGGAAGATGGATGGAGCCAAATACAGGACCATTCTGGAAGAAAACCTGATGGCGTCAGCAAAAGACCTGAGACTGGGACGGAGATTTGTCTTCCAACAAGACAATGATCCAAAACATAAAGCAAAATCTACAATGGAATGGTTCAAAAATAAACATATCCAGGTGTTAGAATGGCCAAGTCAAAGTCCAGACCTGAATCCAATCGAGAATCTGTGGAAAGAACTGAAAACTGCTGTTCACAAATCCAACCTCACTGAGCTCGAGCTGTTTTGCAAGGAGGAATGGGAAAAAATGTCAGTCTCTCGATGTGCAAAACTGATAGAGACATACCCCAAGCGACTTACAGCTGTAATCGCAGCAAAAGGTGGCGCTACAAAGTATTAACTTAAGGGGGCTGAATAATTTTGCACGCCCAATTTTTCAGTTTTTGATTTGTTAAAAAAGTTTGAAATATCCAATAAATGTCGTTCCACTTCATGATTGTGTCCCACTTGTTGTTGATTCTTCACAAAAAAATACAGTTTTATATCTTTTATGTTTGAAGCCTGAAATGTGGCAAAAGGTCGCAAAGTTCAAGGGGGCCGAATACTTTTGCAAGGCACTGTACCTCTTCAGTATCACGTCTTAAAATGGACTGTGCTATCCCCGTGGCCTCCTCAATGGATTAGTCCACCGAGACGGGTGCAAATCATTCTACTAGTTTTCCTTTTATCATTTTCAAATGTATTTTATGATTCAGGATTGCCATGGCAAAGAAAGTCTCACACAGTTCTGTATAAGACAATCAGTGTACAAGTAGTATGGTCTCAGATTTGTTTGTGCTATCATGTCAACTCCTTGCCATACCAAACATTTGTTTCGCATGATGACAGGTGCCCAGGCTAGTGTAAAAGACACCCCCTCGGTCCTGTTATTTGGAATCCATAACATGTTTATTTGACTACATTTACAATTCTGTTACGATTACACTACATTTCTGTATTGAAATGTAAGTCGGTCTATTTTTCTCCACCAGGGGATGCTGTCTCCATGGCTTTCATGCAGTCCTACATAGAGGTGTCAGAATTCCTAGAAGGTAATACATTAAGACATGCATTTGAATGGTTGATTCAGCAGTTCTCCTTTCAATGTTATTGTAAATCACTGTACTTGAAGCAAAAGGGGTTAGGTAAGTTCCCTGATAATCTTGACAGTTAATCAATATGACCTTTTTTTTTGGCTCTGTCAATAAGACGAGTCCTACAAAGACCTTGTGGTCGATAAGACAATTTTGGCTCGGTCAATAGAACTAATTTCATCTGGTCCGTCAGAGCAATATGCCTGACTGTCGGATACTTATGCCATTTGTCTGTATATCTTTGTATTTGATATCCAGATCTGTTGATTGTATCTATTTGTCATCTTAAGGAATATGACGGTGAACAGTATATGTGGCCTATCCATTTTACATCCATGTGTCAGTTGTCTTTATGCATGTATCTTACGTGTCCTGTCTATCCGGATGTATCCATAAGACGCTGACGTCAGCGACGTGGAGCTGGCTGTGCTGGATTGTGGGGAGTGGACTGATGTGTGCAGTGCTCAGAAAATCCGCTCCTTTCCCACCGTCCGTCTGTACCGCCCACAGGAGCCTAGCCAGCCCTACCAAGGCATGCTGGGTACTGAGAGCCTGAACAGGTTCATCATGCTGTGAGTGACACCTCCACTAAAGTAAAATAGAACATATAGAATATTCTATTGCATTTATGGACATCTCCTTCAAACTAGGTAGGTATATGTGGCCAGTTCAGGTGGGTTCAATGTGGGCAGAATGTTCAGCTATAAATGTGTTGTGTACAGTAGATATATTGTTTACCCTCGAAGGAAGGCTCAAAAAACTAAAGCTAGAACTTCCTTCATTTACATGTATGTTACTGTAATGCCTTCATTTACATGTTCTATTAAAAGGCCATTATGTAGAGAGAAAAAAGGATGGGAATCGCTGCTGTGAGGTTAGTGGCAGTCGAACTTTGAAGGTACTCTGAATAAATAAATAAAATTCTAGCTTAATTTACTTGTTACCGTAATGCCTTCATTTACATATTATAATAACAAAGTGACATGGTAGTGTGTTATTACATGTTACCTTAATGCTTTGTTTACATGTTACCTACCTTTCTCAAATTTCACCCTTTTCTGCACATTTATCCATTTGTTCTTAAAACGGGTGCATTCTTTCCTCATCTGGAAGATGAGTGCTTTGTTGTGTGTGTGTGTGTGTGTGTGTGTGTGTGTGTGTGTGTGTGACATTTTTGGGGGGAGAAAACACTGTTGTGAAGGGTGCCCAGCCATGTCTTTCATAAAGATTTTAAAGCATTTTTGCGTGTTAGTCAGAGAGCTTAGAAAGAGCGGGGGAGAAAGGGATCAAACCCCTGTCTGAGCGGTTGCGTACATGTGATAAGACCGTCAAACCATGGGGCCTTCACATCACCATGTCTGTGTTTTTCTTTTGGTGTGTGACCCAGGAGTCGTCTGGTGTCCCCTGTCCTCCTGTCCTCTCCTGATGAGGTGACATCATTCCTGGAGGGGGACCTGTACCAGCGACATGCAGCTATCGCCCCTGTCACAGTACTAGGCCTGTTCAGCTCCACAGCAGATGCAGGTAGCGTATGTGTGTGGCATTAACATATATAACAATCATGAATTAAAATGGAATTCTCTAGTCTCATAGTGTGTGTGTCTCTCAGGTGTGCCAGTGTTCAAGGAAGCAGCAAAAGCACTCAGAGGAGAGACAATGGTCGGGTTGTTTGCTGACAGACAAGCAGAAATATGGTACAGTGCTAATTTAAAATCATGTGTGTGTATCATACTGGAGGAATCTATCACACCCAACAAGCTAGTTTAGGTGCAGGAACATAATAACTAAAAGTAGTATTTATTTATCCAAGTGTGTGGGGACTTTTTTTCAGTCTTCTCAAAGTGTATCATACTCCTAGGATTTTTTTTTTTTCTCCATGGATTTTGCTTATGTATGTATTGGAGTTTAATACGTGTGCCTTTTGGAATATCCTGTAATTCTCCAATAACATTAACACCACATATTCAACAAATCTGTACACCTAATGTTTGTCCTCTTTAGTAGAGGATGTTTATTAGAAGAGTTTTGAAATGATACAAATAAGGAAGATGGAGGGTGGGGGTGAAGGAGATGGAAACTGGTTTGGTCAGCAGCGGTCATCTTGGGCAATGTAGATACGTGACTTATCTCTTTACTCTCCACACTTTGGTAAAGACTCCTCAAAGCCCTACCCTTTTCTTCAGCTTTTTCTTCACTGGGACATTAAACATCCATTTAAACATTTGCCGTGTTTAATTTGAGTTGTGACCTAAAGAGTTATCTTGTCAGGTTGACACAACCTCTTGATACTCCCCATCCCGGATCCGGGATCGTGAATAAAGCCTCAGGCTCATTAGCATAACGCAACGTTAACGATTTCTGAAAATCGCAAATAAAATGAAAATAATGCGCCTGCTCTCAAGCTTAGCCTTTTCTTAACAACACTGTCATCTCAGATTTTCAAAATATGCTTTTGAACCATAGCAATTCACTAATTTGTGTAAGAGTATGCAAAGCTAGCTTAGCATTTTGAGTAGCATTTAGCACGCAACATTTTCACAAAAACCAGATAACCAAATAAATAAAATCATTTACCTTTGAAGAGCTTCGGATGTTTTCAATGAGGAGACTCTCAGTTACATAGCAAATGTTCAGTTTTTCCTGAAAGAATCTTTGTGTAGGAGAAATCGTTCCGTTTTGTACATCACATTCGGCTACCGAAACGAACCGAAAATTCAGTCACCAACAACGTCAAACTTTTTCCGAATTAACTCCATAATATCGACCGAAACATGGCAAACGTTGTTTGGAATCAATCCTCAAGGTGTTTTTTCACATATCTCTTCATTGATATATCGTTCGTGGAAGCCTGCTTTCTTCTCTGAATTCCATGGAAAAATACTTGCAGCTGAGGTTTGCGCACCAATTTCGGCGCAGGACACCGGGCGGACACCTGGTAAATGTGGTCTCTTATGGTCAATCTTCCAATGATATGCCTACAAATACGTCACAATGCTGCAGACACCTTGGGGAAACGACAGAAAGGGCAGGCTCATTCCTCTCGCATTCACAGCCATATAAGGAGACAATGGAAAACGGAGCCTCAAAAATCCTGCTCATTTCCTGGATGCCGTTTCATCTTGGTTTTGCCTGTAGCTCACGTTCTAGGGCACGCACAGAGAATATCTTTGCAGTTCTGGAAACGTCAGTGTTTTCTTTCCAAAGCTACCAATTATATGCATAGTCGAGCATCTTTTTGTGACAAAATATTGCGCTTAAAACGGGCACGTCTTTTTATCCAAAAATGAAATGGCGCCCCCATAGCATCAAGAGGTTAATGAATGTCACTCATCACAATGGGCTGTAAACAAATAAAACGATTAGATCTTAGTTTACTTTTACAACCAGCCAAAATATTGAAGATATTGACATTGCACTTGGAACTAACAATAATGTTTGTTATTAGCGGTACATTGAAAGTAATTAATATGGTCATTAAATAGTAATAGTCCTTGGTTGGGGTCTGAGCAGATTATTTGTTGCGATTGCAAGCAATAGATAGTAAAGGGTTGTGGAAACCTTTTTAGATCCACTATTTATTCCATGAGACAACTAGATCTAGGGTATGACTGTGGCAATGCGTAGGTTCGGAGACATGTTGGACAAAACCCACTGAGTCGATGATTACTTCGAAAGCCTTTTTGGAGTGGGTCTGTGGACTTTTCCATGTGAATATTGAAGTCACCTAAAATGTGAATATCTGCCATGACTGAGAGGTCCAATCGGAATTCAGACAACTAAGTCAGATAAGCTGTATACGGGCCAGGAGGCCTGTAAACGGTAGCTATAAAAGTGATTGAGTAAGCTGCATAGATTTCATTACTAAAGACAAATGTAGTCCTTTTTTCGTATTGAAATTTTGCTGTCGTTAATTTTAGCAACACTTCTGTCTTTCGATGGATGCGAGGGGTGGGTGGGTGTATGGTCACGATTGTAAAACGGAGGAGAGGCCTCATGTACACATCAGGATTGAGCCATGTTTCAGTCATGCCAATCACATCGAGGTTTATGATCAGTAATTCGTTAATTGACTGACTGACTGCCTTGGAAGGGAGGGAACTAACATTAAGTAGAGGACTATTATCACAATCTCTTTCAATAATGACTGTAATGGAGGAGGACTTTATTCCACTGAGATTGCTAAGGCGAACACTGCCATGTTTTGCCTGACCAAGATCGAGACACAGGCACAACCAGAGCTTGAGTTGTGAGACTCTGCTGTAGAGCTCATCACTCCCTCTAACTGGGAGGGGGCCAAAGACAATTACTTGAAGCCAACATCTTTCTCTGACATGGTGAGTTTGGACCCAGGTACAGAGAAGAGACCAGATGAGGAATCAGTGGTTAGGGATAAACATAATACGTTACTGAGAAACTGTAATGGAGGGAAGAGTGGGAAAACAACAAAAACTAAGTTTCAAACTCCGGAGACAAACGCACACGGCACATAATTCAAACTTCAGCAAAGGACAACCAAAAACACACCTTTTTTAACAGGGAAATCAGAACGATTAAGTAGGACGCACCTGAGTGTCGTTAATGGCCCTAGGACGTTCTATGCCGCTCTCTGGTGACAGGTGGAACCATGACAGGACAGTACCTCCCCCTTCTAGGAGCGGCTCCAGCCTTGGAGCCAGAGCGACTACCACGTAGTTGGTTGTAGTCCCAGATCCAGGATGTCCCGAGCAGGCAGCCATGCTTCTTTAACACAGCGCGCATCCAACCCGGAAGCCAGCTGCACCAATGTGTCGGAGGAAACACCGTACACCTAGCGACCTGATCAGCGTGCACTGCGCCCGGCCCGCAGGATTATTTTTAACTGCGCCCGGCCCGCCACAGGAGTCGCTAGTGCGCGATGAGACAAGGATGTCACATCTAGCACTGCAATGCAGTGCCTTAGACCACTGTGCCACCCGGGAGGCCTGAGTCCTACTTTTAAGGGAAGATCACCGGTGGACAGCCACACTCGTTGATCCGGTCGGAGGAGCCGAAGAGGCCTTTGGTGGCGGTTTGCGTGTTGGTGACGGGCAGATGATCGGAGAAAGGTTGATCGCCCTCTGATCCAGGTGAGGTGACATCTTGAACGCCTCGGATGATGACACTCCCTCTTGTTCAGAAAACGGTGGGCGAACCAGAACTGACACTCAATCGGCGACAGTAAATTAGACGAGTTCAGCAATGTGTTGTCTGACCGCAGTATGCTCACGAGTAACTTGCACCAGTTGTTTGTTTGTGGAGACAAAACAGGGGAGGAACTTCTCCAGCTCCTGGTTGGCCTGCTCTGTTTGCCCATTCAACTGTGGGAGGAACCCTGAGGAGAGACTCACCGATGCCCCCAACAGGGAGCAGAAGGCTTTCCAATACCGTGTGATGGACTGGGGCTTACGATCCGAGAAAATGTCCTGAGAAAGTCTGTGTAGTCTCAAGACTCCTTCGCTGAGGGCAACTTTGGTAAGGCAATGGGCTGCCTTGGAGAACTGACCAACGACCACGAGGATAGTGGTAAGCCTTTTGGGATGGAGGTAACCCTGTGATAGTCTACTTACAGGTGGGACCAGGGCTGGCTGGGGATGGGCAGAGGTTGGACCAACCCAGCCGGGGCTCTGTTTTTACGACTTGCTTTGGCCACGTGCAACATAAAGTCTGTTAGTGGGACTCCCGCCAGGGTCAGGTTCTCGGGTCTGGGCTTGTCGTACCATGGTTTCTATATTCCATAACAAGTGGAGACACAATGCGGGACCTGGGGATGATGGGCTCTAAGTCCCTCCTTGACAGGGCATCTGCTTTCTGATTATTGGATCCCGGGCGATTAGGCTGACCCTGTAAAACGGAGCCCGCCTGGCGAGCATTCAACCTCCTGGCTTCTTGAATGGAGACCAAGTACTTATGGTCTGTCCAGATCACGGAAGGATGAGGTGCCCCCTCCAACCAGTGTCTCCACACCTCAAGGGCCCACTTGACTGCCAAGAGCTCTGTTGCCCACATCGTGGTTGCATTCCGCTGGCGAGAAACGCTTGGAAAATGTCCAAGGCATCCACCTCTACCACAAAGGGACAAGTAGGATCAGGATGAATGAGGATGGGTCCGGAGGTGAAATGTCCCTTGAACTCCATGAATGGCCTGTCAGCTTTGGGGGTCCAGCCGATACAGGTCTGAGACTTGCAGGGTAGGGCTGTGAGAGGCACTGCCACGACACCAAAGTTCTGTAAAACGCCTGTAAAAATGGCCAAACCCAAGGAACTGCTGGAGGCGTCTCAGGACTTGGCGGGCTTGCAGTATGTGTTCCGGAAGGGTCTTGGAGAAGATCAGGATGTTATTGAGGTAAACAAAGACGAACCGATTCAACGGTTGACCAATGCTTGGAAGACTGCCAGTGAGTTAGATCATCTGAATGGCATGCTAAATACGCATAGTGGACACTAGGGGTGTTAACTTCTTGGTTACTGGGGGGCAGTATTTAGTAGCTTGGAAGAATAAGGTGCCCAGAGTAAACTGCCTGCTATTCAGCCATAAATTCTAGAATATGCATATAATTAGTATATTTGGATAGAAAACACTCTAAAGTTTCTAAAACTGTTTGAATGATGTCTGTGAGTATAACAGAACTCATATGGCAGGTGAAAACCTGAGAAATAAATCCAGGTCATGTTGCAATTCCTAAGGCTTCCACTAGATGTCAACAGTCTTTAGACTGTAAAGGAGGGGCTCATAAGGGCTCTTTGAGTCAGTGGTCTGGCAGAGAGCCACGGGCTCGTGACGCGCGGTCATGAGAGTTAGCTCGCATTCCATTGCTTTTCTACAGACAAAGGAATTGTCCGGTTGGAACATTATTGAAGATTAGGTTAACATCCTAAAGATTGATTCTATACATCGTTTGACATGTTACTACAGACTGTAACGGAACTTTTTGACATTTCGTCTGCTCCTAGTGAACACGCTTCGTGGCTTTGGATTTGTTTACAAAACATGCTAACAAAAGTAGCTATTTGGACATAAATGATGGACATTATCGAACAAATCAAACATGTATTGTCGAACTGGGATTCCTGGGAGTGCATTCTGATAAAGGTAAGTGAATATTTATAATGCTATTTCTGACTAATATAGACTACACAACACGCTGGATATTTCTTTGGCTGATTTGGGCTCTGAATGCCGTAGATTATTGCATGGTGTGCTTTTTCCGTAAAAAAAAATTGGAAATATTTGTATTTATTTATTTAACCTTTTATTTAACCAGGTAGGCAAGTTGAGAACAAGTTCTCATTTACAATTGCGACATGGCCAAGATAAAGCAAAGCAGTTCGACATATACAACAACAGTTACATATGGAGTAAAACAAACATACAGTAGAAAAATAAGTCTATATACAATGTGAGCAAATGAGGTGAGATAAGAGAGGTAATGGCAAAAAAGGCCATGGTGGGGAAGTAAATACAATCTAGCAAGTAAAAGACTGGAATGGTAGATTTGTAGTGGGAGAATGTGAAGTAGAAATAATGGGGTGCAAAGGAGCAAAATGAATAAATACAGTAGGGGAGGGGGTAGTTGTTTGGGCTAAATTATAGATGTGCAGTAATCTGTGAGCTGCTCTGACAGCTGGTGCTTAAAGCTAGTGAGGGAGATAAGTGTTTCCAGTTTTTTGTAGTTCGTTCCAGTCATTGGCAACAGAGAACTGTAAAGAGAGGCAGCCAAAGGAGGAATTGGCTTTTGGGGTGACCAGAGAGATATACCTGCTGGAGCGCGTGCTACAGGTGGGTGCTGCTATGGTGACCAGTGAGCTGAGATAAGGGGGGACTTTACCTAGCAGGGTCTTGTAGATGACCTGGAGCCAGTGGGTTTGAGTATGAAGCGAGGGCCAGCCAACGAAAGCGTACAGGTCGCAGTGGTGGGCTTTGGTGACAAAACGGATGGCACTGTGATAGACTGCATCCAATTTATTGAGTAGGGTATTGGAGGCTATTTTGTAAATGACATTGCCAAAGTCGAAGATCGGTAGTATGGTCAGTTTTACAAGGGTATGTTTGGCAGCATGAGTGAAGGCTGCTTTGTTGCGAAATAGGAAGCAAATTCTAGATTTAATTTTGGATTGGAGATGATTAATGTGAGCCTGGAAGGAGAGTTTCCGTTCTAACCAGACACCTTGTAGTTGTCCACATATTCTAAGTCAGAACCGTCCAGAGTAGTGATGCTAGACGGGCGGGCAGGTGCAGGAAGCGATCGGTTGAAGAGCATGCATTTAGTTTTACTTGCATTTAAGAGCAGTTGGAGGCCACAGAAGGAGAGTTGTATGGCATTGAAGCTCGTTGGGGGGTTGTTAACAGTGTCCAAAGAAGGGCCAGAAGTATACAGAATGATGTCGTCTGCGTAGAGTTGGACCAGAGACTCACCAGCAGCAAGAGCGACATCATTGATGTATACAGAGAAGAGAGTCGGCCCAAGAATTGAACCCTGTGGCACCCCCATAGAGACTGCCAGAGGCCCGGACAACAGGCCCTTTGATTACACACATGGAGCTCTATCAGAGAAGTTGGTGAACCAGGCGAGGCAATCATTTGAGGAAACCAAGGCTATCGAGTCTGCCGATGAGGATGTGGTGATTGACAGTCGAAAGCCTTGGCCAGGTCAATGAATACGGCTGCACAGTAATGTTTCTTATCGATGGCGGTTAAGATATCGTTTAGGAGCGTGGCTGAGGTGTTTGTTCACTTGGCTCTCGAAGACCTTAGAAAGGCAGGGTAGGACAGATATAGGTCTGTAGCAGTTTGGGTCGTGTTCCTCCCCCTTTTGAAGAGGGGGATGACCGCAGCTGCTTTCCAATCTTTGGGAATCTCAGAGGACACAAGAGGTTGAACAGGCTAGTAATAGGGGTTGCAACAATTTCGGCAGATAATTTTAGAAAGAAAGGGTCCAGATTGTCGAGCCCGGCTGATTTGTAGGGGTCCAGATTTTGCAGCTCTTTCAGAACATCCGCTGACTGGATTTGGGATAAGAAGAAATGGTGAAGAATTGGGAGAGTTGCTGTGGGGGGTGCAGTGCTGTTGACCGGGATAGTGGTAGCCAGGTGGAAAGCATGGCCAGCCGTAGAAAAATGCTTATTGAAATTCTCAATTATAGTGGATTTATCGGTGGTGACAGTGTTTCCTATCCTCAGTGCGGTGGGCAGCTGGGAGGTGTTCTTATTCTCCATTGACTTTACAGTGTCCCAGAACTTTTTTGAGTTTGTGTTGCAAGAAGCACATTTCTGCTTGAAAAAGCTAGCCTTGGCTTTTCTAACTGCCTGTATATAACTGCTTCCCTGAAAAGTTGCATATCACGGGGGCTGTTCGATGTTAATGCAGAACTCCATAGGATGTTTTTGGGTTGGGAAGTCCGGTCTGGGGAGAACCAAGGGCTATATCTGTTCATCTGACACAGTGGTTGCATTAAGGAGAAGTTTATCTAAAGTTCCATGTATAATAGTTGTATCTTTTATCAATGTTTTATATGAGTATTTCTGTGAATTGATGTGGCTCTCTGGAATTACTGAACATAACACGCCAATGTAAAATAAGATTTTTGGATATAAATATGCACTTTATCGAACAAAACATACATGTATTGTGTAACATGAAGTCCTATGAGTGTCATCTGAAGATCATCAAAGGTTAGTGATTTAATTTTATATTTCTGCTTTTTGTTACTCCTCTCTTTGGCTGGAAAAAAGGCTGTTTTTCTGTGACTTGGTGGTGACCTAACATAATCGTTTGTGGTGCTTTTGCTGTAAAGCCTTTTTGAAATCAGACACTGTGGCTGGATTAATGAGAACTGTATCTTTTAAAATGGTGTAAAATAATTGTATGCTTGAGGTATTGTAATTGAGATTTTTGTTGTTTTGAATTTGCACCCCCTGCACTTTCACTGGCTGTTGGCGGGGTGGGACGCTACCATCCCGAATATTCCAGAGAGGTTAAAGGAAGTCTCCCACTCATCTCCCTCCCTTATTTTCGCCAGATTGTAAGCGTTGCGGAGGTCCAATTTGGTAAAGAATTCAGCACCCTCGGTCAGCTTCAAGGCGGCAGACATCGGGTAGGGGGTAACGGTTCTTAATTGTGGTCCTGTTCAGCCCTCGGTAGTCGATGCAAAGACACAGACCTCCAAACCTGCACCATCTTTGGATGTTGAGGAGTGAATGAAACCTGGCTCGAGCAACTCGTGAATATAATTGTCCATTACTGCAGCTTCAGGGAGTAAATACGGGCCCGGGGAGGGGTGGAGACGGTAGGAGTTCTATGGTGCAGTCATATGGACAATGAGGAGGGAGGGTGTCCGCTTGCCTCTTACTGAAGGCCTCCCAGAGGTCGACTTATTCGCGGGGGAGAGCGGGGATGCAGGGGGACGCGGCGAGGCTCTAGGCGGGGGTCTTAGACATTTAGTCAGGCAGTTTTTACCCCAGTCTAGTAGCATATACTCCAGAATGTTATGAAGAGTGATCAGATTAATTGCAAAGTCCCTCTTTTCCATGCAAATATTTCCACTGCATTTCAGCCCTGCCACAAAAGAACCAGCTGTCATCAGCTGATTCTGTAATTAACACAGGTGTGAGTGTTGACGAGGACAAGGTTGGAGATCATTCTGTCATTTTGATGCTTCAAAAGGAGGGTGGTGCTTGGAATCATTGTTCTTCCTCTCTTTCATGGTTACCTGCAAGGAAACGTGCCGTCATCATTGCTTTGCACAAAAATGGCTTGCTGCCAGTAAGATTGCACCTAAATCAACCATTTTATCAGATTATCAAGAACTCCAAGGAGAGCGGTTCAATTGTTGTGAAGAAGGCTTCAGGGCGCCCAAGAAAGTCCAGCAAGCGCCATGATCATCACCTAAAGTTGATTTAAGCTGCTGATTTAAAGCTGATTTAAGCTGGGGCACCACCAGTACAGAGCTTGCTCAGGAATGGCAGCAGGCAGGTGTGGGTGCATCTGCACGCACAGTGAGGCGAAGATTTTTGGACGATAACCTGGTTTCAAGAAGGGCAGCAAAGAAGCCACTTCTCTCCAGGAAAAACATCAGGTACAGACTGATATTCTGCAAAAGGTACAGGGATTGGACTGCTGAGGACTGGGGTAAAGTCGTTTTCTCTGAATCCCCTTTCCGATTGTTTGGGGCATCCGGAAAAAACTTGTCCGGAGAAGACAAGGTGAGCTCTACCATCAGTCCTGTGTCATGCCCACAATAAAGCATCCTGAGACCGTTCGTGTGGGGTTGCTTCTCAGCCAAGGGAGTGGGCTCACTCACAATTTTTCATAAGAACACAGCCATGAATAAAGAATGGTACCAACACATCCTCTGAGAGCAACTTCTCCCATCTTTCCAGGAACAGTTTGGTGATGAACAATGCCTTTCCAGCATGATGGAGCACCTTGCCATAAGGCAAAAGTGATAACTAAGTTGCTCGGGGAACAAAACATCGATATTTTGTGTACATGGCCAGGAAATTCCCCAGACCTTAATCCCATTGAGAACTTGTGGTCAATCCTCAAGAGGCGGGTGGACAAACAAAAACCCACAGATTCTGACAAACTCCAAGCATTGATTATGCAAGAACGGGCTGCCATCAGTCAGGATGTGACCCAGAAGTTAATTGACAGCATGCCAGGACAGATTGCAGAGGTCTTGAAAAAGAAGGGTCAACACTGCAAATATTGACTCTCTGCTTCAACTTCATGTAATTGTCAGTAAAAAGCCTTTGACACTTATGACATGCTTGTAATTATACTTCAGTATTCCATAGTAACATCTGACAAAAATATCTAAAGACACTGAAGCAGCAAACATTGTGGGAATTAATATTTGTCATTCTCAACTTTTGGTCACAGCCACACAGCAACATTTAATTTAATTTTCCTTATTTTATTTTTAAGATTAGCCTTTGTCGGTAGCCCTTTCCCCCGGTAAACAATGTATGATTGGGAGATGATTCTTTTGAAGTCTAATATTGTGTGTAAATGGAGTCTCCAATGACTTGTTTTCAATTTGCCAGAGCTAATGGTGCGAGGCTTCGGCGGCTCAGACCCCACTAGCAGAGGTGGGCAATTCCAATCCTCAGGGGCCTTATTTGGTGTAGCAATTTTTCTTTCTCCATCCCGAGCAAACACAGCTGATTTTAATCAAGTTGCATTCTAAAATGAAGATCATGATTAGGTGATTGGAGTTAGGTGTGTTCGCTGGGACAAAGCTGTGACACCACTCAGGCCCCCGACGACTGGAATTGCCCAACCCTGCGCTTAACACAGACCTGAGAAGGTTGGCTCTGGCTAGTTGCTTAGTGGGGGAAACCGGTTGAATGTGTCTATCGTCTGAATGAGCGACACCTGTTGAGCATGCCAACCAGCATGTCTTTCCAGAAGTCATGGGAATACGGTCCAGCTGCGGGGACTGTGCAGAGGAATTAACACTAGTACCTGTATTTATTGGTGGCACATATGCTGGATCCTTCTTTCCTACACATAAATTGCCCTTGCCTAATGATTTGTATCTGCAGCGGAGCTTGCAACTCGTCTATCCTCACCACAAGGCGATAGTTCTCCTGTGTACAGTGCATTCTGAAAGTATTCGGACTCCTTTCCCCACTTTTTTACGTTACAGCCTTATTTTAAAATGGATTAACCCCCCCCCCATCAATCTACACACAATACCCCTATTTTTTATTTTTTTCTTGCAAATGTATTAACAAATTTACATCAGTATTAAGACCATTTACTCAGTACTTTGTTAAAGCACATTTGGCAGCGTTCACTGTCTTGGGTATGATGCTACAAGCTTGGCACACCTGTATTTGGGGAGTTTCTCCCATTCCTCTCTGCAGATCCTCTCAAGCTCTGTCCGGTTGGATGAGGAGTGTTGCTGCACAGCTATTTTCAGGTCTCTCCACAGATGTTCGATCAGGTTCAAGTCCGGGCTCTGGCTGGGCCACTCAAAGACATTCAGACGCTTGTCTCGAACCAACTCCTGCATTATCTTGGCTGTGTGCTTTGGGTCGTTGTCCTGTTGGGGTGAAGATTCACCTTCCAGTCTGAGGTCCTGAGTGCTCTGGAGCATGTTTTCATCAAGGATCTGTATAATTTGCTCTGTTCATCTTTCCCTTGATCCTGACTAGTCTCTCAGTCCCTGCTGCTGAAAAACATGGTGTCAGGTTTCCTCCAGACATTTCCTGGCATTCAGGCCTAGAGAGTTCAAACTTGGTTTCATCATACCAGAGAATCTTGTTTCTCATGGTCTGAGAGTGTTTAGGGGCCTTTTGGCAAACACCAAGCAGGCTGTCGTGCCTTTCGCTGAGGACCGGCTTCCGTCTGGCCACTCTACCAAAAAGGCCTGATTTGGTGGAGTGCTGCAGAGATGGTTGTCCTTCTGGAAGATTCTCCCAGCTTCACAGAGGAACTGGAGCTCTGACAGTGACCTTCTGCTTATTGGTCATTTCCCTGACCAAGGCCTTTCTTCCCCGATTGCTCAGTTTGGCCGGGCAGCCAGCTCTAGGAAGGGTCTTCTCCATTTAAGATTGATGGAATCCGCTGTGTTCTAGGGGACCTTCAATGCTGCATAAATGTTTTGGTACCCTTCCCCAGATCTGTGCCTCGACACAATCCTGTCTTGGAGCTCTACTGACAATTAATTTGACATAATGGCTTTGATTTTGCTCTGACATGCACTGTCAACTGTGGGACTCTTTTATATAGACAGGTGTGTGCCTTTCCAAATCATGCCCAATCAATTGAATTTACCACCGGTGGACTCTAATCAAGTTGTCGACGCAGCTCAAGGATGTTCAATAAAAACAAGATGCACCTGAGCTCAATTTCAAGTATCATAGTAAAGGGTCTGAGAACTTAAGTAAATAAGATTTTTAAGTTTTGTTTTTAAATTTGCAAACATTTCTAAAAACCTGTTTTGCTTTGTTATTTGGGGAGGGGGTGTGTGTGTGGATTTGCTGAGAAAAAATAAATACATTTTAGAATAAGGCTGTAATGTGGAAAAAGTCAAGGTGTCTGAATACTTTCTGAAGGCACTGTATTACGAGTACAGCAACTGCAATCAGAAGGCATAATGTTACTTAGCTTTTATTTTTTGGTCCAGAGGAGGCCCTGCAGATCTAAGGCATTGAATTAAAAAGACAAAATGAGGACCTTGGTAAGCGTGTTAAATACAGAGTTTGATTAAATAAGTTATTCAGAGTTGAAAAGTGAAAAAGTTGAGCAGGTAGCCAAGTCACAACAAGCAGTATGGAGACAGAACATGGAAATGCTTTGGGTCACCAGTCATGATGTCATGACAAAAATGTATGTACTAGTCTCACTTCGACTCATGGCGCTCATACGGCGACTGTGGGAAGAGACTACAATGAATGTAAAATAGATATGCCAACCTCACCAAATATTTATCTGGAATAGGGTGCTTATTTGGGTATAGGTGTGTGTTTTTTTCATTTTTTTTGGTAATATAATGAATATTGATCCTTCCGGGAGGGAAAAAGTTATTCTGATGTATTTCTGTTCTCAGGGCTATGGAGTATTCTGTGACGCTGCCTGCCATTCTGGTGTCACGAGGACCTACAGGCCAAACTGAGGCTCATTCTCTCAGCCTCTCCATGCCGGACCAACTGGTTACACACATCCAGAGAGCATTACTGGATACATTTGTAAGTCTGTGTTTGTATTACAGGTTGATAGAAATTCCATCCCCCAAAAATAATCCATCAAACATTTGAATGGATATAGTTAAAAAAGCCTATTTGAAAAACCTATTCCTGTGTGTGTGTGTGTGCTGTGTGTATGTAACAGTATAACTTTAGACCGTCCCCTCGCCCATACCCGGGCGCGAACCGGGGACCCTCTGCACACATCAACAACTGACACCCACGAAGCATCGTTACCCATCACTCCACAAAAAAGAGCAAGGGGAACCACTACTTCAAGGTCTCAGAGCAAGTGACGTCACCGATTGAAATAGCTAGCCATTTCACATCCGTTACATGTACACATACTGTATATGCAGACAGAGAAAGAGAGGGGCTATATATAGCCTGATTCAAAGATTTTATTAGTGGAATCAAGTGTGTAGTACTAGTTCAAAAATATATACCCCTTTGGGTCCCCAGGACCAGGATTTAAGAAACATGGCCCTAAAAAATGAAGGGGTACGCCAGTGTTTTCATACTAGGGTGTCTGTCTGTCCGTCTATACGTGTGTTCATCTGTACAGCATCATTCTAAAATATAATATTTTTGGTCATTGTAATAATTTGAATTGTTGAACCAGGATGAGGATCTTCCTCTGAACAAAACAGAAACCGCTACTAAGTAAATATTTATTTGGTCGTATCACGCAATCTGATTTTATTAAAAACGTAGAAACACTTTGATTACAATTTGCCACCACATATTCGTAAGAAATAACAATTTCTCACTACCAGATATGAGACACATCACAGAAAATGTTTTGACACACACAAACCATTTTAAGATTACAAAAGCGTTCCCAGTATGGCATCTCATTTACGAGTACTTAACAGAGTATTTCCGGCCACCCTACAGTGGTTGCTCAACTAAAAGATTATGCTGTGAGATTTAGAGGTAATTTGCGGGTGTCTCTCCCTCTAAAAACAGAATAACTAACAAACTGGCTTTATTTACAAATTAGTAAATAAAGGCCATTCTTGAACATGGGTTTTTCTCATTCACTTCAGGTTATTTGAAAACAAAATATTGTTTTAAACAAGCCATAGAAAGTTGGTTGCAATTTCAGTTTAATCCACCAGAAAAGACAGAACAAATAATACAGCAAATATTGTGGTTAAACTCAAATATACTAATTGATTAAAAAAATACTTTATTAGCTGTACTAGATTTTCCGTTCCTCTTGAAAGCCCTAATCTGCTCACTTAAATGAATAGAAATCCTGGTCATGGTGCAACACTTTTACAGCATAGTCAAAGTGAGGAGAATTGCCGATCTGCTGTATACTTATGGCCTATAAAAGTCACACCTTTCCAGTACTCCTCACCCTGGCCCCAACCCCACCCTTAACACAGTTACTATTCAAAAATGAGCTGTTTATAAAAAAAAGTGACTTTGTGAGCAAAGAGAACAGACATTGTTTTCATCAAACCAGCTTCTTTTTATGGTGCTACCCGTTCCAGGGTTAGGACCGTACCACAGTAGGAAATGAGCCGGCCCTAAGAGGATCACCAAAACTAAAGGTATTTTGCTTTCAGTGCATTTTCTTAATAAAAAACATGTATATAGCCTATCATTGTGTAGGCATACTGTGTAATAAAATTGTTTAAATAAAGGTTAAATATAAAAAAATAATTGTTTACTAAAAACTTGAATGTTTTTGCAGAGCATACAACCATCCATTGAGAAATGTGGACAAAGGACTGGACAACAGGCCGCATCGGAAAAACGCATGATTGCCAAGAAAGCAGTTACTTTAGCTAGATTCTTAAAATGTGTGCACAGCATTTGTGTTGGAGTCACTTTTAATTCTTAATTGATCTACCGTTTCTATCATAGGCCACTGTAATCGATGGGGGCCATTCTGCTCATCTGATGAAGGTGCACATGGATCAGATTCAAACTTTGAAGATCGAGTCATTGAAGGCACACCAGCAGAAAGAGAAACATTATCTGAGGGCAGAGATACGGGCGACAGCTGATGCATTGGTCCAGAGCCAGGTGGCATTGATGGAGAGTCGGGCGGTGAATGACACAGTTGAAGAGGGCGAGGAACGAGATGGAGTCACAATCCATCTCAGGCACACCTGTGAGCTCTGGAACTCCACCTCCGACAGGCAGACTCAACATACACTACCGTTCAAATGTTTGGGGTCACTTAGAAATGTCCTTGTTTTTGAAAGAAAAGCTATTTTGCTTTGTCCATTTTAAAATGGCATCAAATTGATCAGAAAATCTGTGGACATTCAATGTTGAAAATGACCTTTGTTACTGGAAACAGCTGATTTAAAAAAAAAAAAAAAATGGAATATCTACATAGGCGTACAGAGGACCATTATCAGCAACCATCACTCCTATGTTCCAATGGCATGTTGTGTTAGCCTTTTAAAATTATAAACTTGATTAGATAATTGATCATTAGAAAACCCTTTTGAAGTGATAGCACAGCTGAAAGATTTAGATTTAAAGAAGCAATAAAACTGGCCTTTAGAGTAATTGAGTGTCTGAGCATTTGTGGGTTTGATTACAGGCTCAAAATGGCCACAAACAAAGAACTTTCTTCTGAAACTCGTCACTCTATTCTTGTTCTCTGAAATGAAGGCGATTCCATGTGAGAAATTGCCAAGATACTGAAGATCTTGTACAACGCTGTGTACTACTCCCTTCACAGAACAGTGCAAACTGGCTCAAACTAGATTAGAAAGAGGAGTGGTGCACAACTGAGCAAGGGGACAAGTGAGGCGTCCGTTTCTCAAACTAGACACTAATGTACAAGTCCTCAACTGGCAGCTTCATTAAATAGTACCCGCAAAACACCAGTCTCAACGTCAACAGTGAAGAGGCAACTTCGGGATGCTGGCCTTCTAGGCAGAGTTTCTCTGTCCAGTGTCTGTGTTCTTTTAGCCATCTTAATCTTTTCTTTTTATTGGCCAGTCTGAGATATGGCTTTTTCTTTGTAACTGCCTGGAAGGCCAGCATCCCAGAGTCGCCTCTCAATTTTAATTTCTCAATTTTCAACTCTATTTAATTCAAAACTGTAACTAGGTATTTTTTTAAGCTCTTTGAAGATGTTGGATTGTGGCATGATGGCAATTTTCAAGTATTTCCATTTTCCAGCAGATTTAAGTCAAAACTGTAACTTGGAAAATGCAATGTCTTCCTGGCAGTGGTGGAAAAATTACTCAATTGTTATACTTGAGTAAAAGTGAGTCACCTAGTAAAATAGTACTTGAGTAAAAGTATTTGGTTTTAAATGTACTTAGGTATTGTTAGGTTCTAATTTTCAGAGTACAAACTCAACAGACACTAGGAAAGCTTTAAACAAAGTTTATTCTGCCCAGAGGGTCAATACAGCTGCATTAGACAAAAACATGGTTTTACTCGTGGTAGTATATATACCACACTTTGGGTGGAGTCTCCTCATCACTAAACATTGCATCATTATTGCAGAGAGCTGAATGATATGCGCCTTACACGGTTCCTCCCCTTATCAGTACTGCTACTTGTGATTGTTTTCCCTGCACTCAGCCCTTCCCAAGCTAACCGATGGCTCCCTTCATGTCTCTATTAAACCTAATGATTAATAATATATAAAGCTCAGAAACCAAACCTATCAGTATCAAAAGTAAAAGTAATAAATCATTACAAATTCCTTATCTTAAGCAAACCAGACAGCACAATTTTCTTTTTTCTTTTCGGATAGCCAGGGGCACACATATCATTTACAAATGAAGCATTTGTGTTTTGAGTATGTCAGATCAGAGACTTTAGGGATGACTAGGGATGTTCTGTTGATAAGTGTGAATTGGACCATTTTCTTGTCCTGCTAAGCATTCAAAATGTAACGAGTACTTTTGGGTTCCAGGGAAAATGTATGGAGTAAAAAGTACATTACATTCTTTAGGAATGTAGTGAAGTAAAACTTCTCAAATAGAAATTAAGTACAGATACAAACACAAAAAGGTTGTATTTTTACTTAAGTACATTACACCATTGCTTCTTGGTAAACAATTCCAGTGTAGGTTTGGCCTTCTGTTGCAGGTTATTGTCCGGCGGAGGTGAATTCCTCTCCCAGTGTCTAGTGTAAATGAGACTGAAGTAGGTTTTCCTCTAGGACTTTCCCTTTGCTTAGTGCCATCCCGTTTCTTTTTATCCTGGATATGCTGATGTCAAGAATATCCATCCCATGAAGCAGCCACCAACATGCTTGAAAATAAGGCTGCAGTTACTCAGTGATGTGATGTGTTGGATTTGCCCCAACCATAAGGCTTTGCATTTAGGCCAGAAAGTGTATTCCTTTGATGTTTTTTTTGTAATATTACTTTAGTGCTTTGTTGCTTACAAGATGCATGTTCTGTATATTTGTATTCTTCCTTTTCACTCTGTCATGGGTAGGCAGGTAGCCTAGTGGTTAGAGCGTTGGACTAGTAACTGGAAGGTTGCAAGATCAAATCCCTGAGCTGACATGGTAAAAATCTAAACTCTGAACAAGGCAGTTAACCCACTGTTCCTAGGCTGTCATTGGAAATAAGAATTTGTTCTTAACTGACTTGCCTAGTTAAATAAATAAAAATGTATGTACTTATTGTGAAGTCACTGCAATGTTGATCCATCCTCTGCCATTGAACTCTGTTTTAAAATCACCCATGGCCTCATTGTAACATCCCTGAGCAGTTTCCTTCCTATCCTACAGCTCTCTTTGTCTGGGTAGTTTAAAACATAATTCACAGCACAATTATTAACTTGACCATGCTTAAAGAGACATTCAGGGCCTCCTGAGTGGCGCAGTGGTCTAAGGCCATCAGAGAGTCTTGGTTTGAGTCCAGGCTCTGTCGCAGCCGGCCGCGACCTGGAGACCATGAGACGGTGCACAATTGGCCCAGCATCGTCCGGGTTATGAGAGGGTTTGGCTGGCATGGATGTCCTTGTCCCATCGTGCACTAGTGACTCCTGTGGCGGGCTGCGCGCAGTGCACGCTGCCACGGTCACCAGGTGTACAGTGTTTCCTCCGACACGTTGGTGCAGCTGGCTTCCGGGTTAAGTGGGCATTGTGTCTTGAAGCAGTGCAGCTTGGTTGGGTTGTGTTTCGGATGACGTACGGCTCTCGGCCTTCGGCTCTCCCTAGTCCGTACCGGAGTTGCAGCGATGAGACAAGACTGTAACTACCAATTGGATACCATGAAATTGGGGAGTTAAAGGGAGTAAAAAAAAAAGTGATATTCAATGTCTGATTTGTTATTGGTTTTACCCATCTACCAATGGCTGACCTTCTTTGAGGCTTTCGAAATGCTCTCTTAGTCATTCAAAAATCATTTCAACCCCTATCATTTTCCATATAACTTATGTGATTTAAGCCAAAATGTAGGCCTAAACAAAGGAGCTGAATACTTGTGCAATGACTAATGTGTGTGTGTGTGTGTGTGTGTGTGTGTGTGTGTGTGTGTGTACAGTTGAAGTCAGAAGTTTACATACACTTAGGTTGGTGTCATTAAAACTCATTTTTCCACCACTCCACAAATTTCTTGTTAATTAACAAAATATAGTTTTGGCAAGTCAGTTAGGACAACTACTTTGTGCATGACACAAGACATTTTTCCAATAATTGTTTACAGACAGATTATTTCACTAATTACAATTCCAGTGGGTCAGGAGTTTACATACACTTAGTTGACTGTGCCTTTAAATAGCTTAGAAAATTCCAGAAAATGTCATGGCTTTAGAAGCTTCTGATTGACATCATTTGAGTCAATTGGAGGTGTACCTGTGGATGTATTTCAAGGCCTACCTTTAAACTCAGTGCCTCTTTGCTTGACATCATGGGAAAATAAAAAGTCATCAGCCAAGACCTCAGAAACAAAATTGTAGACCTCCACAAGTCTGGTTCATCCTTGGGAGCAATTTTCAAACGCCTCAAAGTACCACGTTCATCTGCACAAACAATAGTACGCAAGTATAAACACCATGGGACCACGCAGCCGTCATACCGCTCAGGTAGGACCTAAAACGGAATATTTACTAGGATTAAATGTCAGGAATGGTGAAAAACTGAGTTTAAATGTATTTGGCTAAGGTGTATGTAAACTTCCGACATCAACTGTATGTGTGTGTGTGTGATAGTTTTATTAATATTTAAAAATGTTATATTTTGTGTAGATTGTGTACAAAAGAATGACACATTTTAATACCACTTTGTAACAAAATAAAATCCAAGGAGGGTGAATACTTTTGCAACACTGTATTTCTCATTGATCATCTTTTTTTGCCCTCACTGTACCCCTTCCAGCCAGAATTGACAGTGGAGAACCTGCCCCTGTATCTGGAGGTTAAAAAAAAACTTCTGCTGCTCTTTGTGGGAGAAGAGGAGAGTGGGAGGAAAGGGAACAAGAGAGTATTGGATGATATGAGGAGTCTGCTGAACACAGGACTGCTCAACCCCTACCTGCCCTGCTGGATCCACCTGTATGTACCGGAGTATTACGTGTCCCACGTCAATGAAGGGTTGCAGTAGGTTTCAGAGTGTCGGGAACACACAGTTCAGGGCAAGGCAGCCATAGCCCAATTATGTAACAGAAAGGTTTAGTTCTGGCATTAGCATTAAATGTTCATTTTCTTTATCTTGTCATCCACTTGGGAGGAACATTTCAAAATACTGTTTCAAGGCAAAGTATGATTCAGAATTGGGGTTTTATAACTCCATTGTCTTTTCAACTCTGTTTTCTGCCAATGACCCACTATTTTCAACACGGATTGTGTTTTACTTTTGTCTTTGAATTGAATCTCAGCTCATTGACTGAGTCATGGTTGGATGGAAAAACCAGTGAATGCAGGGTGTATTTTTTTATTGAGGGGTACCTTGTGTGTTCCAGTGGTCGTACCCCTGCAGGTAAGGCTGTCCTGGAGGCATACCTGGGTTTCCTGCCCCTGCTTCCTGCCCTGGTGGTCTCCCAGCTGGCCACAGGAGGAGAGGTCTTCCACTACCCCACTGGCAGACCCTTAATGGTACAGCCCATTCTGCAGTGGCTGCAGAGAGTGGAGGATGGTGAAGAACCACCTGCAGGTATGGGGGGGGGGGGGGGGGGGTTATGTACTTGGTTGGTCCAGTGTTTCCTTGATTTACACACTTTACACTGGCAGTGACCAAAATGACCACTGTTAAAAATAAGTTTATCAGCAAAGTACAATTAAAGAAAAATAACTTTAAACTTGTACTTTGCTTCCACATATGGAAGTGCACTCTATGATGATTGACGAATGCTGCATTTGCACCTGCAGTTTCTGGCCTTTAAGGGGGGGCACAGCGCTGCTGCCATGGCTGCAAGTTGAAGGCTCTGACTACCAGCTCCTATTTGCACATTCCCAACATCAGTTATTTCATTCACCACTGCCCATATGTTTTGCTTGTGTATAGAAGTGTTAGAAGTGGCATATCTGGTTGTGTTGAGAAGGGATGATACTTTGTCTTCATGCACAGAAGTGTGCATTGCATCACATTCTCCAGATCACACACATAATCTATGTAATCATGTCAACACAACCTATTAATCAACATAATCACATACATTTCCCATTCTCTACTGTATGGGTCAGTGAATAATGGAGTAGGCCGATCTTCTGGTCTTTTTCCTGATTGTGTCATTCAAGCCATTCTGTGTACGTACTGTATGTGCTTTTTTGTCAATTGAGTCTTTGCCAAGAGTCTGTAATCTCAGGTGGTGGTGTCCTGTCTGAGTATTGTACCACACAGCTCCATCTGTAACCACCATTCATGAGATCACCTCTATTTATTTATTCATTCAAACCTCTTTCTCCAGTGCCGTTTTGAGCTAATCCAATCGCTTTTGTTTTGTGGGCGGATTAGTATTGTATATGTGTGTGACAGACTGATGCCTTGCTGGTTTCTACCCAAAATGCACACTCATCGACAAACCTCCAAAGACTAGGCGTCAGGTTTTTCTTTCAATTATTCCACTTCTAGTGACAGAGGGAGCTGAAATGAAGGAAGTACAGTAGAGGAAGGAGGGTGTTTTCCTGAGACGCTTCCTCTGTCTCTGGAGGGAACTGTATCTCTTAATTGTGTCTGATGGTTGCCAGTTATAATCCTGTCATCATACAGCACTCACCATAGATTGAGGTTCTTTTCAGGCTAATGCCCCCTCTTTCTGGTTTGTGTTCATTAGGCATCCAATGGAAGAAAATGGACTGAAACAGGGATGGCCTACCTAGAGTTGTCCAATAAACGCTTGTTTTTTGTTTACTGTTGCAAAATGTTAATGTTTTGCATTGCATGCACTAATGAACACCACCCTGCGCTTTCTCTGTCTGGAGAAGCACATCATTCGCCAACTTGAAGTGTTCGACGTTTAGACCGTGTTGATGTTTTTTATTTTCTGGAGCTGACTCGAGTTTTTATTCATCTATCATAATCAGAAACCCTATAGACATCAATTACAGTGGTTCAGTAATACGGTTGTTAAACTTTGACGGAAAGGTACATTTACTGTTAGGACATCTTATGATACTCGTGTTTCTATACCAAGCTTACTGTATCTTACATTTTGATTTGGGGTTTGATCCGTATTAACATTTTGTTCAGTTACGAAATGTGGAAATATCATTTAGAGAAAATCTATACACCGAAGTTCTGTACACCGTTGCAGATAGCGCTGCGATGTCTAGAGCTGACACTACTTCCAATTCCACAGACTGTGAACCAGTCTGCTCTATACAATACATTTCTGTCTGGACGTTTGGTAACATTTCACCCTCCCGAACAAATCCGAGGTCTTTCCCACCAAACTGCTTGCATTTACCAGAGGGATCCAAACCCATTGAGAGTATGGCAGATGACTCCTTTCAAGCTCGACCAGGTGATAATGCACACAACCTGTGCGTATATCTTGGCTTCTCCTCATTTATGTGTAATTCAAACAGACCCATTGTCTCAGTCTGAGTATATGACATTTACAGTTGCTTTCAAAGGCAAGCCCAATCCCATTAAAGCCTGAATTGACAGTAGAGTGGGTAATTGGCTCACATTTCTCTCCTCTATGCATTGATAGCTAATGCCATATCATATGGAAATGTTTTATTTCAACCCCTTCTAGACACACTCACATTTGAGAGGTTGGAGCACAGGGTCAGTCATGGTAAGGAGACCATGGAGCAGTTTAGGTTAAATGCCTTGCTCAAGGGAACAACAGTAGGAGATGGCCTTCAGGATTTGATACCAGCTACCCCTACCAGTAGATTTTTTTCAGTACCTCTTGTTGCTGGCACCTCTATTTAACCTCTAGGATCTACACCCATTGGCAGGTTGACAAAGTGGCTTGTATCAATTCCGACTGCACAAAACCTGCATCATTACTCTGTGTAATTCAAGCATTGACTCATTGTCTAAATACATTACATTTTACAGTTACTTTCAAAGATGAGCTCAATCCCACCAAAGCCTGATTTGACAGTAGTGTGTTGGCTCATGTTTCTCCCCTCTCTCGCTACGCATTAACTGCTAATGCATTCAACTCTCCACACGATGATCATTGTCCATTTTATCACAGAGCTGAAAATTTGACTCTGCTTCATCCCAACTCTTTGAAAAACACACACACACACAGCGAGAAGAGTTTTGAGCCCAGGGTCAGCCATAGTAACGCCTGGAGCAGGGCACAAATGCAGGAGATGGCATCTAGGATTTGATTCCAGCAACCAACACATTTTTCAGACAGACCTGTGATTTGAAACGGCAACCCTCTGGTTGATGGCACGCCTCTCACGTCTAGGATCTGCACCCATTGGCAAGGTGAAAAAATGACTCCTTTCATGGTCGACCAGGTGATAATGTACACAACCTGACTTTATTGTGTAATTCAAGCATTGTATTGTTGTAAATGTCATGTACTCAGACAGTTACTGTCAAAGACCAGCCCAATCCCACTAAAGCCTGAAATGACACTAGAGTGGATTTTTGGCTCATGTTTACCCCTCTCTACACATTGATGGCTTATGCATTCCACTCACCACACAATGAAGATGATTACTTTATTGTCCATTTCCTTGAGACAGCCACAAAGTCTCTTAGTCACTCTCTGTAAGCATGGAAATGGAATTGGCCCCATATTAAGTAACTGCTGTAAAAGCACAAGTTGTATATAATGCAATATTCCTGTCTGGGGAGAAAAAGCTACTGCCTGGTTCAAAATGATTGGCACCCTTGATAAAGATAAGCAAAAATACAAAAATAAATAACACTGAACTATATTGTATGCAACAACAAAAAAGTGAATATTTTATACTAATACAAATTGCTCAGATTTTGGTTTAACTGACTTGCGCTGTTAAGTAAAGTTTTTTATTTTATTTTTTAAATAGAAGGTTTTTGGCTAAAATGTCCTGGTACTTGGTAATGTTCATGATGCCGTTGATCTTAACAAGGGCCTCAAGACCAGGCAAAATAGTCCCATAACATCAAAGATCCATCACCAAATTTTACAGTAGATATGAGGTATTTTTTTGATATGCTAATATGGTCAGATGACATGAAAATCGAGCTCTTAGCCCACGCACACCAGTGGTGGATTTGATGTTGGAAAACGGACGCATATGCAGAAAAGTAACATTCATGTATAAGAGTTGTTGGTTTCATTTGAAATAATGTACATTCAGAATTATTTTCAAATACATACCAAGTATTATTTAAAAAATTATCTTTCAAATACTTCCAACGATACTGTATGTATTTGAAGTAATTGTAAATACATGGCAATACCTTCCAAATAGTATTTTCAAATGCATGAATTGTACCCTTCTCTCTTCAAGGTATAGGTCACTCAAAGACGATTTTAGTATTTGTTGTTAATACAACCCTAAAAAAGTTTGCATGTCAGTAGTCAAGTTTTAAAGATGGAGAACTTTCAGTACAGAGCAAAAACTATGATGCAATTTGCATGTTAAGTGAACTATCCCTTTAACTGTGCACTACAGATCTGGTGTTAGATCCCGCTGGTCATTTTAGACTTTTTCTTCTGCTGTATCTATTTCGGAGCGCCAGTGGAAAATCTAATTCTAAATTGAAGTTTCACATGTTGTCATGGAATTATTCCTTATGTTCAGCAACCTATCCGTGACCTTGCACTAAAATCCAGCTGCATATTTGGTATTTTATTAGGATGCCCATCAGCTGTCACAAAAGCAACAGCTACTCTTCCTGAGATTCACACAAAACCTGAGACATGACATAATACAGAACAGTTCAGAACTCAGAAGGACAGAACTAGGTCAAGCCTTGAAATACATCCACATGTACACCTCCAATTGACTCAAATTATGTCAATTAGCCTATCATAAGCTTCTATAGCCATGACATCATTTTCTAGAATTTTCCAATCTGTTTAAAGGCACAGAGTCAACTTAGTGTATGTAAACTTCTGACCCACTGGAATTGTGATAGTGAAATAA
This sequence comes from Oncorhynchus masou masou, assembly GCF_036934945.1. Classification (NCBI taxonomy): domain Eukaryota; kingdom Metazoa; phylum Chordata; class Actinopteri; order Salmoniformes; family Salmonidae; genus Oncorhynchus; species Oncorhynchus masou. The sequence continues at coordinate 14,827,686 of NC_088232.1, forward strand.
TCTGTAAACTATTGTTGGAAAAATTACTTGTCATGCACGAAGATGTCCTAACCGACTTGCCAAAACTATTGTTTGTTAACAAGAAATTTGTGGAGTGGTTGAAAACGAGTTTTAATAACTCCAACCTAAGTGTATGTAAACGTCCGACTTCAACTGTATGTAGGTAGGTAGAAATGGAACCAAATTATCTGTTTGTATTACGTCCTTTTTTAAATAGGATATATGGGCTACTGTATAGGTGGAATGTGATAGTCTGCCTATAACATTTACATTTACATTTAACATTTACATTTAAGTCATTTAGCAGACGCTCTTATCCAGAGCGACTTACAAATAACCAGCCTGAGTAAGTTTGTTCTATTATACGGTTACTGTATGCTCTGTCAAAAAACAACCCCTAGCACATCTTTTCATGGGTTAGTTTACCGTTTTACAGATTTCTTGAGTTTTTTCTTGTTTCTGTTCCTTCAGGTTTTTCTGTTATTCTACTATTTGAGTATGGTGCTTTCTAAACAGGTTCTGCTTCTGTTCTTCTCTCTCTCCCCCACCCAGGTGTTATTGTGGATGAGAAATGGATGCCCTCCATGCCCTTCTACGACTTCCTGTCCGTCATGGACCAGGAAGTACCGGGCTATGCCTCCCAGAGGAGCGCTAAGACAAAAACAAACCGGATTGAGAGAGCAGAGGGAGAGAAAGAGAAGAGCAGCAGTGGTGGTGGTGAAAGACAAGCCCGAACTGGAGCACACAACCCCCAAGGGTCACCCACCACCAAGCCTCCACAGACATCTCACCACCACTCTGAGCTATGAGGGGGATAGAGCAGCAGCCCTGACCTCTGAAAGCTGGAGGAAACCAATGACCGCTTTGATCAGAATCACCTCTAACAGATAAGCTACACTGAAGCTATTAGATAGTGATAGCTTTATGGGCTGTGAGATCCACTGAGCCTCCTAGTATGTGGTTTAGCTGTTTTGCAGTGCATTGGGAAAGTATTCTCACCCCTTGTCTTTTTCCACATTTTGTTATATTACAGCCTTATTCCTCATCAATCTACACACAATACACCATAATGACAAAGCAAAAACAGGTTTTTAGACATTATAGCCACACACAAAAAAATACATTAGCATAAATATTTAGACCTACTCAGTACTTTGTTGAAGCACCTTTTGCAGCGATTACAGCCTCCAGTCTTCTTGGGTACAGTATGACACTACAAGCTTGGCACACCTGCATTTTGGGGAGTTTCTCCCATTCTTTGCAGATCCTGTCAAGCTCTTTCAGGTTGGAAGGGGAGTGTCGCTGCACAGCTATTTTCAGGTCTCTCCAGAGATGTTCAAGTCTGGGCTGTGGCTGTGCCACTCAAGGACATTCAAAGACTTGTCCTGAAGCCACTCCTGCAATGTCTTGGCTGTGTACTTAGGGTCATTGTTCTGTTAGAAGGTGAAACTTTACCCCAGTCAGGTCCTGAGCGCTCTGGAGCAGGTTTTCATGTGACTTTTACTGAGGAGTAGCTTTCATCTGGCCACTCTATCATAAAGGCCTGATTGGTAGAGTGCTGCAGATATGGATAATTGAAATGCATTCCAGGTGACTACCTCATGAAGCTGTTTGAGAGAATGCCAAGTGTGCAAAGCTGTCATCAAGGCAAAGGGTGGCTACTTTGAAGAATCTCAAATATAAAATTTATTTTGATTTGTTTAACACTTTGGTGTTACTACATTATTCCATATGTGTTATTTCATAGTGTAGAAAATAGTAAAAATAAAGAAAAACCCTGGAATGAGGTGTCCATACTTTTGACTGGTATTATGTATGAACATAAACTCAGCAAAAAAAGAAACGTTCTCTCACTGTCAACTGCGTTTATTTTCAGCCAACTTAAAATGTGTAAATATTTGTATGACCATAACAAGATTCAACAACTGAGACATAAACTGAACAAGTTCCACAGACATGTGACCAACAGAAATGGAAATATGCGTCCCTGAACAAAAGGGGGGGGGGGTCAAAATCAAAGTAACAGGCAGTATCTGTTGTGGCCACCAGCTGCATTAAGTACAGCAGTACATCTCATCCTCATGGACTGCACCAGATTTGCCAGTTCTTGCTGTGAGATGTTACCCCACTCTTCCACCAAAGCACCTGCAAGTTTCCAGATATTTCTGGGGGGAATGGCCCTCACCCTCCGACCAAACAGGTCCTGGAAGCGCTCAATGGATTGAGATCCAGGCTCTTCGCTGGCCATGGCAGAACACTGACATTCCTGTCTTGCAGGAAATCACACACAGAATGAGCAGTGTGGCATTGTCATGCTGGAGGGTCATGTCAGGATGAGCCTGCAGGAAGGGTACCACATGAGAGAGGAGAATGTCTTCCCTGTAACGCATAGCGTTGAGATTGCCTGCAATGACAACTAGCTCAGTCCGATGATGCTGTGACACACCGCCCCAGACCATGAAAGACCATCCACCTCCAAATCGATCCCGCTCCAGAGTACACGCCTCGGTGTAACGCTCAATCCTTCAACGATAAATACGAATCTGACCATCACATAATTTATGAAGATCTGTGAAGTTATTTGGATTTTTACAAATTATCTTTGAAAGAAAGAGTCCTGAAAAAGGGCCATTTCTTTTTTTGCTGAGTTTGTATATTCACAGAATGTATATATATTCACAGATTGTATTTATACTTAATGGAATAGTTAATTATGTTACAACTTGATGTTAGACGGTTACTCACCCTGAAAGAAAGGTACGGTTTGGTTTTCTCTAAACGCTCACGTTCACTACACTAGTGAACAATCAACAGAAGTAGATTTTTTATTTATTGTTATACTCTTTTTTTTCAATATGGTTTCTAGACTGGCACAACTTTGGTTTTAGAAATGGGGGGGGGGGGGGTCCTGTCTGGGGGTCCTCCCTCAGATTTTTGGAGGGCAACTAAAGCTCATTTCCTGCATTTATACACAATCTACATATGTCCTTTTTGGGGGCACTGTTATTGTAATTAAGAATAGATTGTTTCTAAACACTTCCACGTGAATGTGGATGCTACCATGATTAAGGATAATCCCGAATGACACGTGAATAATGATGACTGAGAAAGCTATGGATGCACAAATGTGACCAACCAGCTCAAATCGGTCTTATGTCGCAAAATTAGAAATTGTGTTTTTTACATTGGATAAAAGTAGACTCAGAGCTACAAAATGGTATATCACACACTGTTCCTCAAAAATGCAATGGGAAAGTAGTTCTGCTTTGAAAATAGATAAACTTGTAAACTCACTTTTGAGAAATGGGCCTTTGAATTTTTGGTACCTACTGGAGAGCTCTCCTTTGTCTACACCTATTCAGCGTTGTTCACGCCCCATCCATCTCTTTAAGGATTCACATGTAAGGTCATGTGCTAAACAATGAGTAGTGTAGTAAAGACTAAAAGTGGTAAAAGTAGTAGCCTACAATAAGGATAAGTTCCACGTAATAAAGTGTCCAGATCAAAATATTTTATAAATATTAGATGACACTCAGACACACTTGTCTAAATTGATGGGTCATGTGAAAGAAATACTATAACCCCTAGCCGCATCCAGTGGTGGAAAAAGTACTACATTGTCATACTTGAGTAAATGTAAAGATACCTTAATAGAAAATTACTCCCGTAAAAGTCACCCAGTAAAATACTACTTAAGGTAAAGTCAAAGTATTTGGTTCTAAAAATAAAGTATCAAAAGTAAATGGAATTGCTAAAATGTAAAAGTATAAATCATTTAAAAATCCTTATATTAAGCAAACCAGACGGCACCATATTTGTTTTTTGACGGGCTAGCCAGGAGCACACTCCAACACTCAATACATTAATTTACAAACTAAGCAATTGAGTTTAGCGAGTCTGCCAGATAAGATACATACATACATACATACATACATACATACATACATACATACATACATACATACATACATACATACATACATACATACATACTGTACAAACAGAAATACTCTTCAGTTTCATCAGGTGGCTGGTCTTAAACAAACCCGCAGGTGAATAAGCTAGATGTGGATGTCCTGGGCTGGCGTGGTTACACGTGGTCTGCGATTATGAGGCCGGTTGGACATACTGCCAAATTCTCTAAAACTAAGTTGGAGGTGGCTTATGGTAGAGAAGAAAAACATTTAAATTCTCTGCCATAGGCTCTGGAGGCCATTCCTGCAGTCACCATGCCAATTGCATGCTCACTCAAAATTTTAGACATCTGTGGCATTGTGTTGTGACAAACGGCACATTTTAGATTGGCCTTTTATTGGCCCCAGTCCAAGGTGAACCTGTGTAATGATCAAGCTTTTAAAAAAAAAATTTGTACACAGAACTTGAGAGAAATAAGCATTTTGTGCATATGGAACTTTTCTGGGGTATTTTATTTCAGGTCATGAAACATGGGACCAACACTTTACATGTTGCATTTATATTTTTGTTCAGTATAGTATGTTCTGTGGATGGTATTAAACTGCAGTAAATTATGTCTGAGATTTAAGAGCATGACTTGGCATTCAAACACATCTGTATCCATTAATCCTTGTCAATAGTGTCTCCCAGGTCGAACTCACTTTTTGTTTTTACATGTTTTGTGTCATCAGGAAAAGCCTCTATCAAACCTTGATACAGTTTGGAAATCAATTTTTAGAGGTTTGTCAGACTGCCTTAAAATAGTTTCAATCTTTGAAGCTTCTGGCTTGTCCTGTGTTTGCTGCACAGAGAGAATAAACTGTTGCATCTGCAAAAGTTTACCTCAGCGCTCTCACAGACAGGCCTTCCCTGGTTTCCTGACCCTGCTGAGACCCCTGTCACCATCTGATCCTGCTCAGATGAGGCATGACAAAGAATTACCTTGGTGTTTATTTATACATTATATTATCCAATAATATAGTCAATGGTTCAATAATTGTAATGACCATTATTCCCACATCCCAGACTGTAGCCTACCATCAACTCAAGGTGGAACTTTGTATCCATTTATATACTGCAAAATTCACCTGAGCTCTGTATACTGGTCTTCCCTGGCTGTCTGACCCTGCTGGGACACCTGTCACCATCTGATCCTCTTAAGATCCTCTTATGATGGGCATAGTGTTGTGTACTGACTGTGCACCATGACAGTGAAGCCTGTAGAGCTGTTTATAAACCGTGTCAGTGTGAAAAGTAGGGAATTACCAAGGGAAATTGGCAGATCATTAACATTACAACGCTATACTGACTCTAATAAAAACTTACATTGCGTTGTCAAAAAACGTCAGAATATCGGTCTTCAATGTTTGGCCGCTGCTTTCATTATTTGATACAGGTAAAAAATAATAGCTCAAGATTGTGAGCTAGCTAGCTATCTCTAATGGTAGCTACATCAACCGGCGAAAACTAGCCAAGTTAATTTACTTCTGTTGAAATGGGACAAAACAAAGGCTGCAAAACATTTCCACACAACAGCTGACAAGAGATGAACTGGCTGTGGTAGCTACTTGCTAGCTAAATAGTTTATTCACTTCAGTTGAGAGAGGCTGAAACTTTGGCTACCATTACATGTCAGTTACACTACTGGCTTAGTACTGGAAATAAATACTTTAAGTCAAACAGCAGTTGTTTTTTTTAACTAGACAAGTCAGTTAAGAACAAATTCTTACTTTCAATGACAGTCTAGGAACAGTGGGCTAACTGCCTGTTCAGGGGCAGAATGACAGATTTGTACCTTATCAGCTCGGGGGTTTGAACTTGCAACCTTCCGGTTACTAGTCCAATGCGCTAACCACTACCTTACCCTGCCGCCCCAAGTTACTATGCCAGTACGTCAGTCAAATAAAGAGTAGATAGTTTCTGCTCTGCTTCCTTTTACAACTTGGATAAAAAGCATAAAACACACAGACAACAGTTGCCTCTGTTCACATGGCTCTTTGGTGTCTGTGTAGTCCTAAATCCAGCCGGTTGCAACCGTCAAACAGCCTACCCAACCGCTCTGAGGAGTCTGCATGGTCCTAAAGTACACTGTTGCCACTTTTTATATCACAGTGCAATGATAAAACTGGGGGAGACAAAAATGCATATTCAGAATGTGTGGGGGTCATGTCCCCCCTGTCCCCTGCCTCTAGATATTACTGTGCTGTTGGAGCTAGAAACATAAACATTTTGCTGCAGCTGCGATGACATCTGCAAATCTATGTACGTGACCAATATACTTTTTGATTTGAAATTTGGTTGGATGCTACTTAAAGGTTATTTGGCCATTAAAAAACAACATGCACACACCTCATTCACTTCAAATTGATTGTCACCTAATGGTAACTAAAGTTAGCTGAAGTTTGTAGCAGCTGTTTAAAGAACCAAACCATGGATGACTGTTTCTTCAGAGTGAGAAAACATCAAGTTGCAAAATCCTGAACTTCCTCTTTAATTTCTACTGTGTTTAGTGTCTTTCCAAAACCTCATTCATTTTATTTTATGTACATATGTAGACTACTCAGTGAGTAGAAAATAATGATAGATCATCAAATAGAATATAAAACAAATGGTGAGTACTGGTGAGTACACATTCCTCACATTTGTTTTGTACTCTATTTAATGATCAAAAGTATCAATCCATTCTGAGATTTTGTGTCATATAAATGTCCTCTTATTGGTTCCTGATGGGGGCCTGTGGTTTCTCTGATTGGCTCCTGGCTGTTTTCCCCACCATTCTCCTTTTCATTCCAGAGTGTCTGTGCTATGGAAAGGATATGTAAGGGTCGGGCCAATTACCAGCAGGAAAATGACCTATGTATTTGGTTACTCACATTAACTTTAACAATCACCGTCACATTAAAGTGTGTGTGTGTGGGGGGAATTTCCATTCATTTCAAGGGTTTTGAAAACACAATTCCACAACATGTGGATAAAATGTATTCAAAATCATTGAGGTTAACAAAGTTTTAAAATGTATTTCCATTGGGGCAATGAAGGGTCATTTTAATTCCTGATAATCGTATTGACTCTTGAAGAACTGAAATGTATGGTTCAACAATCTTCACCTATCATAACCCCAAATTTAGGGTTGTATAACTCCATAATGCTTTTGGTGTTGGGTCTTTGTATGCAATCCAGATGTACCTTCAATGTTAAGAACTTTTATATAGATCTCATGGACGGACTGTCTGTCCTTTCTTGCATCCATAGTTCAGTCTAAAAATTTAAGAGGGTTTTCCACCCATTTTTCAAGGCCCCATCCCTCAAACCAAGTTGCGACCAGGGCTGCCGCTGTGCTGAAAACACAAACTCCTGATTGTGGCTTTAAAGAAACCTGGCCTCGTCCGGTAGACTCACTGGTTGTTCTGTGAAATTACGCAGTCAGTTTCTGAGATGAATGAAGACTAAAACCGCATGCATGTGATTGTGGGATTTGGACATGCGAACACAATCATGGTTCAAGGTAACAGATTTTTGACAGTCTTACCTCAGAGCTACACCAAGTATAGAGAAGTAGAAGTGCCGAGTGGTCATTATTGAGTATTCATGCCTCCACTCTCGGTTCCTCTCTCACACTTACACACACACACTTGTGGTATTAATCCTCTTATGAGATGTTAGATTAGTAAGATCCTCTTTTTCCTCCAAACATTGAATCTATATTGTGACATGGCTGACTGGTTCAGCATGGTCAGCCTTTACTGACATGCGGCCTTCACAGAAGTCAGAGTATTCAAGCTTCGGGGAGCTTTCATATACGCATCCAATAAATTGGTCTGCACCTCACCACTCGTAGTGATTCAGGGCTAATCTCAATAGCCATCCAGCTATTTACAAGCAACTGGCTAAACAAAAAAGACAAGACCTTACCTCTTCTGAGATGTTGAGTGCGTTTCCCTGTGTTTGACATAGGAGCTCAGCCAAGATGGCATGAAATAAATAGGCTGCACCGTTTTCACACCTGCATCTCCATCCCGAATCTCCCCATTTCTCCCCAGCAAAATTAGCCTACATTTAGGCTACTGTTTATATTGAGGTAAAAATCTGAATGTAATGCTTGTATGGATGTCAAGCCCAGTACATGTTCATGTTATCATCAATCAACTGCATTACAGTTAAAAACTACTTTGACTATCACCGATTTGAGTTGGAGACGTGCGTGGCCATGCACTCATGGGTGAACAGGGAGTACATGAGGGAACTGAGCATGCACCTTTGTGGGGCACACGTGTATACAGTACATGACCTGACAGCAAGCAACCATTTAGATAGGCTTTCTCTGGCCTACTCTGAATCATTTCACAGTTATGGGGATGGTTTCCCAGACACAGATTAAGTCAAGGTTTTTAGTCCACGAGCATGCTTAGTCTGGGAAAGCAGCCCATAAAGTTATGAGTATTAACCTAGGAGCCTGTAAAACCAGAGGAGGTGTTGAGTGGATACAACATGACACATTACCCACCCTGTTAAGTGCGCTCTAGGGGAAAGTTTCCCTTAGATCTAAGACCAGCTTCCTCTTCTTCAATCATAACCATAACCAATAGTGGGGAAAATACAAAAGTGACCCAAGATCAGCGTCTATCACACAACATTGTCTATCCTCTCTTTGCTGGGGCACTAGATCTGAAATGCTGTCTGGGTCTGAAATGCTGTCTGAAATACCATTTTCTTGATACTGTTTTTAGGCTCTGTCTGACAGGCAGCAACCCTCTGCTTAAGTTTCCCTGTCTTCCAGATGTTTTACAGTGCTCCTATGGGCACATTGTTGCTTCTCCTAATGGAATACGCCTCTGCTCTAAAGATAGTATTTGCCTTTTCAAAGGAATGGAAAAATAGCAAATAAGGTATCCTTTTGGTTTGTATGCCCAGATCAAGGACCTACATTTTCAGCAATTGTTTTGATATGTAACATTGCTTATGATCCTTTTACTCCAATCGGTGTTCGTTAAAGAGTCGGTCAATGCCTGGATTCTATTGTCATTTTGTTGCAATGCCCTCATTTAGTGAATTGTTTTCAAAGACTGTGTGTGTGTGTGTTTTTTTCTCTCTCCAGGCCCCTTTTGTCTAATCCAAACCTTCTGGATGGTTCTGTGTGGAGATGGAGGCTAGTCAGATATGAGAGATGACAGCCAGATCAGACACTGGCAAGACGGAGTGTTGGACAGGATTGCAGGAAAACAGTCTGTTCTGACAAGGTAAGATTGTGTTACACACACACACACACACATTCTTTCATGTATTGTACATAGTCTGACTCCCATTTACACACATAATGTCACATACTGTACATGTGCTCAAAGTCTGACTCTATTTTCACACACACACTGTCATGTACTATGCATGGCAACATAGTCTAACACCCATTTCCAGGACATCTCATTTCCACCCGGACCCGTCCAATGAAGACCAGATGAGCGGTGATTTGATGCCGGGTCTCTGTGACAGACTACATCAGTGTTATGTATCTCTCTATCATATAATGATCATATGAAATTGAGTAATAGCGCTTGTCTGTGTGATTTGATCTATAGTTTGAGGGAAGCATCTCTATGAGCACAAGACTTTTAAAAATACGTGCTCTGGGATAGAGGTACTTGAACATTTGAGGCTAATGGATAACACTTAATTTCACACGTAAGGTCTATGAAAAGATGAACGATTGGGAGGGGTGAACTGCTTCAAAATGGACCATTACATTTGTGGTGGAGTTTGAGGGGAGCAATCCATTTCCAATGGGATTATTTCATCAGTCAAATTGAGGCGGTTGCTGTACATACAGAAAGATCGCATCAATGCTGAGTAGTGTCTGCGTCATCTGGTCAAATGGAAGCTAACCATAGGGACTGGGAACAGTATGGGTATATTAAATCGTAATGCGAAGGCGACTTTGGGGGGAGTTCACTAACCAAGGTATCACATAATTGAAGTTGAAGGAGGTTTTCACTTAAAATCTCACGATATACATGGCCCCATTCATTATTTCCTTTACACGGATCAGTCGTCCTGGTCACTTTGCAGAAAAACAGCCCCAAAGCATGATGTTTCCACCCCCATGCTTCACAGTAGGTATGGTGTTCTTTGGATGCAACTCAGCAGTCTTTGTCCTCCAAACATGACAAGCTGAGTTTTTACCAAAAAGTTCTATTTTGGTTTCATCTGACCATATGACATTCTTCCAATCTTCTTCTGGATCATCCAAATGCTCTCTAGCAAACTTCAGACGGACCTGGACATGTACTGGCTTAAGCAGGGGGACACGTCTAGCACTGCAGGATTTGAGTCCCTGGCGGCGTAGTGTGTTACTGATGGTAGTCTTTGTTACTTTGATCCCAGCTCTCTGCAGGTCATTCACTAGGTCCCCCCGCGTGGTTCTGGGATTTTTGCTCACCGTTCTTGTGATCACTTTGACCCCACGGGGTGAGATCTTGCGTGGAGCCCCAGATCGAGGGAGATTATGTGGTCTTGAATGTCTTCCATTTCCTAATAATTACTCCCACAGTTGATTTCTTCAAACCAAGCTGCTTACCTATTGCAGATTCAGTCTTCCCAGCCTGGTGCAGGTCTACAATTTTGTTTCTTGTGTCCTTTGACAGCTCTTTGGTCTTGGCCATAGTGGAGTTTGGAGTGTGACTGTGTGAGGTTGTGGACAGGTGTCTTTTATACTGATAACAAGATCAAACAGGTGCCATTAATACAGATAATGAGTGGAGGACAGAGGAGCCTCTTAAAGAAGAAGTTACAGGTCTGTGAGAGTCAGAAATCTTGCTTGTTTGTAGGTGACCAAATACTTATTTTCCACCATAATTTGCAAATAAATTCTGAAAAATTATTTGATTTTCTGGATTTTTTTCTTCTCATTTTGTCTGTCATAGTTGAAGTGTACCTTTTACAGGCCTCTCTCATCTTTTTAAGTGGGAGAACTTGCACAATTGGTGGCTGACTAAATACTTTTTTCCCCCACTGTACTTCAGACACCCGACAAGGCCCAAATCCCTGTAATTTGCATGAGAAAGAGACAGAGAGATCGAGGAAGTAGTTTGGTGTGCCTTGTAAGGATCCGACTCCGACTGGGTAATCTTCCTCTACCATCAGTCCTATTAGCCAATGTACAATCATTTGATAACAAAATAGACGAGCTACTATCACGAATATCCTACCAACGGGACATTAAAAACTGTAATATCTTATGTTTCAGTCGTTGCTGAACAACAACATGGATAACATGTCGTGGGTTTTATGCTGCATCTGCAAGATAGAACAGCTGTCTCCGGTAAGACAAGGGGTGGTGTATTTGTAGACAACAGCTGGTGCACGAAATCTAATATCAAGGAAGTCTCGAGTATCTCATGATAAGCTGTAGACGACACTATTTACCAAGAAAGTTTTCATCTGTATATTTCGTAGCGATCTCTTTACCACCACAAACCAATGTTGGCACTAAGACCGCACTCAATGAGCTGTATAAGGACATAAGCAAATAGGAATACGCTCATCCAGAGGCGGCACTCCTAGTGGACGGGAAATTTAATGCTGGGAAACTTAAATAAGGAGCCTTTTGGACCTAGACTTGGCGCTACAGTACCGCTTGCCATGCGGTAGCAGAGAGAACAGTCTATGACTTGGGTGACTGGAGTCTTTGACAATTTTTGGGGCCTTCCTCTGACACTGCCTAGTATATAAGTTCTGGATTGCAGGAAGCTTGGACCCAGTGATGTACTGGGCCGTACGCACTACCCTCGCTAGTGCCTTACAGTCAGATGCCGAACAATTGCCATACCAGGTGGTTATTCAACTGGTCAGGATGCTCTCGATTGTGCAACTGTAGAACTTTTTGAGGATCTGGGGACACATACCAAATGTTTTTAGTCTCCTGAGGGGGGAAAAGGTATTGCCGTGCCCTCTAAACGACGTGTTTGGACCATGATAGTTTGTTGGTGATGTCGTGTCTTTACTATCATTAAAATAAAGACGTTTTTATCAAAGATTCTCTGTAATTAGTATTACGCAATCAAACTGATTAATCATGAAACTGTAATTAACTAGGAAGTCGGGGCATCAAAGAAAATATTCAGATTACAAAGTTATCATTTCCTAAAATAACTTTTCAGATATTTTATATCTGATCAAATAAGTCTTCGGATTAATTAATTATTTACTTTACCTCACGTTAGTCTCATTCCAAATTGTTGGTTATCTACACGAACCCAGTCTTCACTATGAGTCATCCATACATCAATTGTCTAAAACCATGTATGTATTACTAACTAAGTAATTCACAGAAATGCATAAACAAACAAACAAAGTCAATATGGTAACAAGAAATGATAAGGGAATGTGCCCTAGTGGGCTAAACCGGCATCGCGGCTTGCTGGACAAAACGGGGAATGGAGGTCAGCTGAGAAGTCACTACAGAGTTGATAATTATAACAATTGAAATGCTAATCCTTTACACATGAACGCTCACTCATTCGGGAACAATTGCAATCAATATATATATTTACGCTCAGTGTGTCTTCTTCATTAAAGTTGAAATGTTAGTTTCTTTTGTAGAATTGTCTGTATCTCTCTCTCTGTCGTCTGTTGTGGTTAGAGTGTTTTGTTCAGAGTGACATTCATTCATTCGTTATAGAATGGATGTTTCGGCGGTTGTCGTTCTTCGCGTTCAATGATACCGAATTCCTAGCTGCAGACTAGTAATTAATATCAAAGACTTGTTCTTATTCTGTCGGTATCGATAGTCTAATAGTTTAACCACGTGGTATGGTTAAAATATTCAGCAATGGTCTGCAACCTTTGTACTCCCATGATTGAGAGAATCACGGTCTGGTGATAATTTCTCAAAGTTGGGTTTTATTCGGAATTGCAGAAAAGGGGCTGTCCCAGGATGCCTGACCCTAACTGGGCTCAGGGGCGGTCCTCTGATTTAGTTCAACTCAAAAGGGAATTGGCGTTTCCTTCATTAAACAGTCCAAAATCATATTGTAAAATTGTGTAAACAGTATCATACTCACTTATTCATCTTATACAACAATTAGATGTAAACCTCATATCTGAGGCTATTATATAAACAGCGTTATGGTAATGTGGCCACACCGTCTCCCATGAGTTTCCCCAAGTTGTAACAAACGGACCAGTTCGTAATTGGATTCTTCACCAATCTTTTATACCTTTTCTGGAACATGAAATTAGTTTGGACCTCAAGTTCTGTGAGGTGGAAGAAATTCCTTTGTTCTCTATGAAAATTCACTCTGTCTCTTGTACTGTGTGGCCATGAGGCAGGGTCTTCTCCTCAGGAATTTACGACCTCTCTCTGACCACAGCAGCCTAGTTGAAGGAGGCAGAGGGAGGCAGGGAGAGGGGGATGGGGCTTGCTGTACCCAAAGAGGGCAACGTCACGACAGTGATGTGGACACCAAAGGAACTTGAAACTCTTGACCCGCTCCACTACAGCCCCGGCGATGTGAATGGGGGCGTGTTCGGTCCTCCTTTTCCTGTAGTCCACGTTTATCTCCTTTGACTTGCTCACGTTGAGGGAGAGGTTGTTGTCCTGGCACCACAGTTCTCTGACCTCCTCCCTATAGTATGTCTCATTGTTGTCGGTGATCAGGCCTACCACCATTGTGTCATCAACAAACTTAATGATGGTGTTGGAGTCGTGCTTCGCCACACAGTTGTGGGTGAACAGGGAGTACAGGAGGGGGCTGAGCACGCACCCCTGAGGGCCAGTCAGGAAGTACAGGATCCAGTTGCAGGAGGTGTTTAGTCCCAGGGTCCATAGCTTAGTGAAAAGCTTTGTGTGCACCATGGTGTTGAACACTGAGCTGTAGTCAATTAACAGAATTCTCACATAGGGGTTCCTTTTGTCCAGGTGTGAAAGGGCAGTGTGGAGTGCGATTGATTTTACAGATGGATCTTCCGGTGGCGATATGCGAATTGGAGTGGGTGTAGAGTTTGGTGGTCCGCTTGAAACATGTAGGCATGACAGACTCTGAGAGGTTGGAAATGCCTGTGAAAACACTTGCCAGTTGGTTTGTGCATGTTCTGAGTTACACGTCCCGGTAATCCATCTGGCCCTGGGGCCTTGTAAATGTTGACCTGTTTTAAGGTTTTGCTCACATCGGCTACGGAGAGCGCGATCACACAGTTGTCCAGAACAGCTTGTGCTCTCATGCGTGCTTCAGTGTTGCTTGCCTCAATGCGGTCATAAAAGGCATTGAGCCTGACTGATAGGCTCACGTCACTGGGCAGCTCCCGGCTGGGTTTCCCTTTGTAGTCTGTAATAGTTTGCAAGCTCTGCTACATCTGACGAGCGTCAGAGCCAGTGTAGTAGGATTAAATCTTAGTCCTTTATTGATGCTTTGCCTATTTGATGGTTTGTCTGAGGGCATAGCGGATTTCTTATAAACGTCCGGATTAGTGTCCCGCTCCTTGAAAACGTCAGCTCTAGCCTTTAGCTTGGTGCGGGTGTTGCCTGTAATCCATGGCTTCTGGTTGGTATATGTATGTACGGTCACTGTGGGGACAACGTTGTCGAAGCACTTATTGATGAAGCCGGTGACTGAGGTGGTATACTCCTAAATGCCATTGGATGAATCCCGGAACATATTCCAGTCTGTGCTAGCAAAACAGTCCTGTAGCGTAGCATCTGCGTCATCTGACCACTTCCATATTGAGCGAGTCACTGGTGCTTTCTGCTTTAGTTTCTGCTTGTAAGTAAGTTTCTCTTCTTTGACCAGTTCGAGCTGAGTAATCATTGTTCTGATATCCATAAGCTCTTTTCGGTCACATGAGACAGTAGCATCAACATTATGTACAAAATAATTTTAACAATATGAAAAAACACACAAAATAGCACAATTGGTTAGGAAATTGTAAAAAGAGCCTGCGATGAATCGGTTCAATGGGCATTTTATGGTAAATTTGATGGTCCATTGTGGTATTTAGAGAAACATACTGGGCATGTAAGTAGTATTAGGGCTCTATTTAATCCTTATCGCGGAAGGTCAGTGTTACAGCGAGATTGGAATTTAAAGGCAATATTGCCACACTTAAGGAGACTGCAGTCAAGGTAAACATATGTCGGCTCAATTGGAAATTACCTTTAAATTACTATCGCACAATCTGTAATGCTTCAGCGATACGGATTGAATAGAGCTCTTAGTCAGGCTATGAAACCCAGTTTCTTTGTTTTCTCTCAGGCCATCCTACAGTATGTCACCTCGGAGATCATAGGGCTTTTTATAGGTCTGTGGTTCAAACTCAGGAATGAGGATTGAGAGGACATTCTTAGGCCCAATTGTGTGTGTGCACTTGTGTGTCTAAGAGCACATATTTCATTGGGTAAGCAGCACACAATTGTGGGAAAGAGAACACAATACCTAGGGATCAGTGGAGGCTCCTCAGAGGAGGAAGGGGAGGACTATCCTCCTCAGTGAATTTCATAAAAATAGAAATATTAAAGAAACATTAAAGTTATCCTTTTTAGATAAAATTATACTAAATATATTTACAAATAATTGCGTAAAACACA
Organism: Oncorhynchus masou masou; assembly: GCF_036934945.1. Lineage (NCBI taxonomy): Eukaryota > Metazoa > Chordata > Actinopteri > Salmoniformes > Salmonidae > Oncorhynchus > Oncorhynchus masou. Next base: position 14,843,212 of record NC_088232.1, read on the forward strand.
CTGTTTTGCAATTGTCTACAGTAGCCTCAACAGCACTCTGTAGAGTAGCACCATAGTGTAGCCGGAGGACAGCTAGCTTCTGTTCTCCTCTGGGTACATTGACTTCAGTACAAAAACTAGGAGGCTCATGGTTTTCACGGCCTTCCATAGACTTCCGCTGATTCTGTTGAAAAATGTTTCTTAAACAGAAACAAACGGAATGAAACAGAGATAAACATAACTAAATTTGTCCAATAGAATTCTCTTTTGCAACTGTTGGAGTGATGATTACACCCGAGATGGCCTAGATGCAGACAAGAGTGTGCAAGGCGGTATTGGAAGTGTCACTGTCTGCCACCTTAAGTACTCCACTGTTTTTCTCGACATGTGCACCGACGTTGTAAACTTTCATTCATAGGCTAGTATGTACAAACCTTATGATGGGTATAGTAGCCTAAACCTATCGATGTTACATTAAGCTGGGTGAATGGAATATGAATGACAGTCATCCAATATGCTGTAATAGAAATAAGTCAAAGCTCTTCATTTTTTTTGACCTCCCTCATCTAAAACGTCACCGACCCCCACTTCTAGGGATGCAGGTGGGTACCTAGTGAGAAGCCTTGCTTCGAGACTTAGTGGCTGTGTGGGTACAGTAAATGGAAATCTGGACATTATTTCAGTGAGCTCATAGGGGACAAGTGCAAATAGACATAAATATGATGTCACTTCCTGTCCGTGTGGTCAGTGTGGCTTAATCACAGAGGATTTGAGCTGTGTCGGAAAATGTTACTAACTGTCAAATCCTTGCTTTCTCCATTCTTTTTTCCTCAATTCCTCCCAAGCTCATGTCCAAGGGAGGGACCTTGGATCCTCTCCTCCAATGCGCTTTGAAATCAATAGAGGAAACAAGGACGTAGGAAGACAGGATTTGACAGCAAGCAAATCCTGGATGGGCTAGATGCAGTTTCCATACACCAGTTATTTCCTTTCAAATCAATCAAGGCAACTGAACAAGTGCACATTTTGGGAGAAAGGAGAGATTATTGGGATGCAACCAATGTCTCCCTCTAGACCAGAGGTGCACAATTGTCAGACCTCGGTCCGGATTCGGACCGAGTGAAGGTTCTATCTGGACCTCGACACATTTCTCATTAATAATTGATAAATGAAATACTGATGAAACCACCCTTTTTTTCAATGTACACATATGCGCTGGCTCAGCGCAGCTGGGAAGGTCCCAGACAGCGCCCCATACTATCCAATCACGTGCATTATTTAAATCACTTCATGAAACTCAGCCAATCAAGCGAATGTTTACAATGCCTGTTAGGAGACTGATGTCTGGGGCGGCAGGTAGCCTAGTTGTTAGAGCATTGGATAAGTAACCGAAAGGTTGCAAGATCAAATCCCGGAGCTGACAAGGTAAAAATCTGTCGTTCTGCCCCTGAACAAGGCAGTTAACACACTGTTCCGAGGCAGTCATTGAAAATAAGAATTTGTTCTTAACTGACTGGTTTTGTTAAATAAAGGTAATAAATAAGTAAAATGCCAGAGAGAGAGAGAGCGAGAGAAGTAAAGGCAGAAGTGAGAGGATAAATTATAGAATGGTGTGGTCAAAAGTCAGGAAAGTCGATACAGAAAATCAAGCTTTCAAAGAGGAGTGGACAGACATATGCTTTTATCCTTCCTGCAGCGAGTGTCAAACCACTCTGCCTGATATGTTGAGAGACTGTGGCTTTGATAAAAAGTGCCAATGTGAAGCGCCACTACGAGACAAAGCACAGATTTGATCTTCCAAGATGGCGTAGCAGTAAGTCGTCCTGTCGTATCGTCTCTCTGTAAATATCGTCTCTTTTTCGTTTTAGATATTTTTCTTCGCATATCTTTAAAAACATTTTTGCTCGCTTCCAAATACTCTCCTGCAACCCGCCTCACCCAATGTAGCTACTTTTCCTAAAGTATTTATATTTACTTCGGAACCGGAACCCCTCAACTGAAGCTAGCCAGCTAACCACCTGCTATGCTAGCGGTCTTCAGCTAACCGGTCATCAGCTAACCCTTAGCTCGGAAAGCTCTCGCCAGTTCGAACAACGCGACGCTAACAGAGCATAACGGACCTATTTATTTTTTTTAACCCCGGATTCCCACCGCAAACGGAACATCTTTCAGCTGGATCTTCACAACTAGCTATCAAGCTAAACCGCAACCCTGGTTGATTACTCCTGGCCAGCGTTTCCACCCACGTAGCTTGAAGCTAGCCCGGCCAGAGCTCCTGTGCTCATAGCATACTCCTGGGCTACAATACCCGGACCCACGACCGGTCTATCGATGTCACTGCATGAAGAGGAATAAACAGACTCACCCCATCGCGACGCCCTCCAAAGGCGAACTCTCTAGCCCTCGCTATCTCCTTGCTTGCTAATTCGGCATGCTAACTGCTAGCTTGTTTAGCCCAGGTCCGCTAACTACTACCTTGTTTACCCCGGCCTGCTAATCTGCTAGCACAGGCCTGCTAATCTGTTAGCTTGTTAGCACAGGCCTGCTAACCGTCTGCATTGCCGCGTCCCAAACACGTAGTGGCCCATATGTACTTTCTATCTCTTCCCGATTTTTAATTTTTTTTATACCTTCCGGAAACCTGCCTCAACCAATGTGATACGGAATCGCTATTATTTTTAATTTTTAGAACACACTCAAGAACCTCCAGAAGCTAATCCAGCTAACTAGCTACAAGCTATTTAGTCATTGTTAGTTTTTTAACCTGGATAACACTCGCCAGTCCAGCCCCCCTGCCCCATGGACTCTGATCACTTGGCTACATAGCTGATGCACGCTGGACTGTCCATTAATCACGGTACTCCATTCTGCTTGTTTGTTTTATCTGTCGGCCTCGTTGCCTAGTCAATGCCATTTTACCTGCTGTTGTTATGCTAGCTGATTAGCTGTTGTTTCACCCACTGTTTTAGCTAGCTTTCCCAGTTCAACACCTGTGATTACTGTATGCCTCGCTGTATGTCTCTCTCAATTGTCAATATGCCTTGTATACTGTTGCTCAGGTTAGTTATCATTGTTTTAGTTCACAATGGAGCCCCTTGTCCCACTCCTCATACCCCTGATACCTCCTTTGTCCCACCTCCCACATATGCGGTGACCTCACCCATTACAACCAGCATGTCTAGAGATAAAACCTCTCTCATCATCACCCAGTGCCTGGGCTTACCTCCGCCATACCCGCACCCCACCATACCCCTGTCTGCGCATTATGCCCTGAATATATTCTACCATGCCCAGATACCTGCTCCTCTTATTCTCTGTCCCCAACGCTCTAGGCGACCAGTTTTGATAGCCTTTAGCCGCACCCTCATACTACTCCTTCTCTGTTCCGCGGGTGATGTTGAGGTAAACCCAGGCCCTGCATGTCCCCAGGCACCCTCATTTGTTGACTTCTGTGATCGAAAAAGCCTTGGTTTCATGCATGTCAACATCAGAAGCCTTCTCCCTAAGTTTGTTTTACTCACTGCTTTAGCACACTCTGCTAACCCTGATGTCCTTGCCGTATCTGAATCCTGGCTCAGGAAGGCCACCAAAAATTCAGAGATTTCCATACCCAACTATAACATCTTCCGTCAAGATAGAACTGCCAAAGGGGAGGAGTTGCAGTCTACTGCAGAGATAGCCTGCAAAGTAATGTCATACTTTCCAGGTCCATACCCAAACAGTTCGAACTACTAATTCTGAAAATTACTCTCTCCAGAAATAAGTCACTCACTGTTGCCGCCTGCTACCGACCCCCTCAGCTCCCAGCTGTGCCCTGGACACCATTTGTGAATTGATTGCCCCCATCTAGCTTCAGAGTTTGTTCTGTTAGGTGACCTAAACTGGGATATGCTTAACACCCCGGCAGTCCTACAATCTAAGCTAGATGCCCTCAATCTCACACAAATCATCAAGGAACCCACCAGGTACAACCCTAACTCTGTAAGCAAGGGCACCCTCATAGACGTCATCCTGACCAACTGGCCCTCCAAATACACCTCCGCTGTCTTCAATCAGGATCTCAGCGACCACTGCCTCATTGCCTGTATCCGCTACGGTGCCGCAGTCAAACGACCACCCCTCATCACTGTCAAACGCTCCTTAAAACACTTCTGTGAGCAGGCCTTTCTAATCGACCTGGCCCGGGTACCCTGGAAGGACATTGACCTCATCCCGTCAGTTGAGGATGCCTGGTCATTCTTTAAGAGTAACTTCCTCACCATTTTAGATAAGCATGCTCCGTTCAAAAAATGCAGAACTAAGAACAGATACAGCCCTTGGTTCATTCCAGACCTGACCAGCACAAAAACATCCTGTGGCGGACTGCAATAGCATCGAACAGTCCCCGCGATATGCAACTGTTCAGGGAAGTCAGGAACTAATACACGCAGTCAGTCAGGAAAGCTAAGGCCAGCTTCTTCAGGCAGAAGTTTGCATCCTGTAGCTCCAACTCCAAAAAGTTCTGGGACACTGTGAAGTCCATGGAGAACAAGAGCACCTCCTCCCAGCTGCCCACTGCACTGAGGCTAGGGAACACGGTCACCACCGACAAATCCATGATTATTGAAAACTTCAACAAGCATTTCTCAACGGCTGGCCATGCCTTCCGCCTGGCTACTCCAACCTCGACCAACAGCTCCGGCCCCCTCGCAGCTCCTCGCCCAAGCCTCTCCAGGTTCTCCTTTACCCAAATCCAGATAGCAGATGTTCTGAAAGAGCTGCAAAACCTGGACCCGTATAAATCAGCTGGGCTTGACAATCTGGACCCTCTATTTCTGAAACTATCCGCCGCCATTGTCGCAACCCCTATTACCAGCCTGTTCAACCTCTCTTTCATATCGTCTGAGATCCCCAAGGATTGGAAAGCTGCCGCAGTCATCCCCCTCTTCAAAGGGGGTGACACCCTGGACCCAAACTGTTACAGACCTATATCCATTCTGCCTTGCCTATCTAAGGTCTTTGAAAGCCAAGTCAACAAACAGGTCACTGACCATCTCGAATCCCACCGTACCTTCTCCGCTATGCAATCTGGTTTCCGAGCCGGTCACGGGTACACCTCAGCCACACTCAAGGTACTAAACGACATCATAACCGCCATCGATAAAAGACAGTACTGTGCAGCCGTCTTCATCGACCTTGCCAAGGCTTTCGACTCTGTCAATCACCATATTCTTATCGGCAGACTCAGTAGTCTCGGTTTTTCGGATGACTGCCTTGCCTGGTTCACCAATTACTTTGCAGACAGAGTTCAGTGTGTCAAATCGGAGAGCATGCTGTCCGGTCCTCTGGCAGTCTCTATGGGGGTGCCACAGGGTTCAATTCTCGGGCCGACACTTTTCTCTGTATATATCAATGATGTTGCTCTTGCTGCGGGCGATTCCCTGATCCACCTCTACGCAGACGACACCATTCTATATACTTTCGGCCCGTCATTGGACACTGTGCTATCTAACCTCCAAACGAGTTTCAATGCCATACAACACTCCTTCCGTGGCCTCCAACTGCTCTTAAACGCTAGTAAAACCAAATGCATGCTTTTCAACCGATCGCTGCCTGCACCCGCATGCCCGACTAGCATCACCACACTGGATGGTTCCGACCTTGAATATGCGGACACCTATAAGTACCTAGATGTCTGGCTAGACTGCAAACTCTCCTTCCAGACCCATATCAGCCGGGGCGGCAGGGTAGCCTAGTGGTTAGAGCGTTGGACTAGTAACCGGAAGGTTGCAAGTTCAAACCCCCGAGCTGACAAGGTACAAATCTGTCGTTCTGCCCCTGAGCAGGCAGTTAACCCACTGTTCCTAGGCCGTTATTGAAAATAAGAATTTGTTCTTAACTGACTTGCCTAGTTAACCTGTTGATGCTCTGGGGGACGCTATTTCATTTTTGGATGAAAAACGTTCCCGTTTTAAACAAGATATTTTGTCACAAAAAGATGCTCGACTATGCATATAATTGATAGCTTTCGAAAGAAAACACTCTGACGTGTCCAGAACTACCAAGATATTTTCTGTGCGTGCCCTAGAACGTGAGCTTCAGGCAAAACCAAGATGAGACGGCATCCAGGAAATGAGCAGGATTTTTGAGGCTCTGTTTTCCATTGTCTCCTTATATGGCTGTGAATGCGAGAGGAATGAGCCTGCCCTTTCTGTCGTATCCCCAAGGTGTCTGCAGCATTGTGACGTATTTGTAGGCAGATCATTGGAAGATTGACCATAAGAGACCACATTTACCAGGTGTCCGCCCGGTGTCCTGCGCCGAAATTGGTGCGCAAAAGACAGCTGCCAGTATTTTTCCATGGGATACAGAGAGGAAAGCAAGCTTCCACGAACTGCATATCAATGAAGAGATATGTGAAAAAACACCTTGAGGATTGATTCCAAACAACGTTTGCCATGTTTCGGTCGATATCATGTAGTTAATCCGGAAAAAGTTTTACGTTGTAGGTGACTGAATTTTCGGTTCGTTTCGGTAGCCAGACGCAATGTAGAAAACGGAACGATTTCTCCTACACAGACGCTTTCAGGAAAAACTGCGCATTTGGTATGTAACTGAGAGTCTCCTCATTGAAAACATCAGAAGCTCTTCAAAGGTAAATGATTTTATTTATTTGGTTATCTGGTTTTTGTGAAAATGTTGCGTGCTAAATGCTACTCAAAATGCTATGCTAGCTTTGCATACTCTTACACAAATTAGTCAATTTCTATGGTTCAAAAGCATATTTTGAAAATCTGAGATGACAGTGTTGTTAAGAAAAGGCTAAGCTTGAGAGCAGACGCATTATTTTCATTTTATTTGCGATTTTCAGAAATCGTTAACGTTGCGTTATGCTAATGAGCCTGAGGCTTTAGTCACGATCCCGGATCCGGGATGGGGAGTTCCAAGAATAAAGGTAAAATAAATAAATAAATATCAAACATCTCCAATCGAAAATCAAATCAAGAGTCGGCTTTCTATTCCGTAACAAAGCCTCCTTCACTCACGCTGCCAAGCTTACCCTAGTAAAACTGACTATCCTACCGATCCTCGACTTCGGCGATGTCATCTACAAAATTGCTTCCAACACTCTTCTCAGCAAACTGGATGCAGTTTATCACAGTGCCATCCGTTTTGTCACTAAAGCACCTTATACTACCCACCACTGCGACTTGCATGCTCTAGTCGGCTGGCCCTCGCTACATATTCGTCGCAAGACCCACTGGCTCCAGGTCGTCTACAAGGCCATGCTAGGTAAAGCTCCACCTTATCTCAGTTCACTGGTCACGATGGCAACACCCATCCGTAGCACGCGCTCCAGCAGGTGTATCTCACTGATCATCCCTAAAGCCAACACCTCATTCGGCCGCCTTTCGTTCCAGTACTCTGCTGCCTGTGACTGGAACGAATTGCAAAAATCGCTGAAGTTGGAGACCTTTATCTCCCTCACCAACTTCAAACATCAGCTATCTGAGCAACTAACCGATCGCTGCAGCTGTACATAATCTATTGGTAAATAGCCCACCCATTTTCACCTACCTCATCCCCACAGTTTTTATTTATTTACTTTTCTGCTCTTTTGCACACCAATATCTCTACCTGTACATGATCATTTATCAATCCAGTGTTAATCTGCAATATTGTAATTATTCGCCTACCTCCTCATGCCTTTTGCACACATTGTATATAGACTCCCCCTTTTTTTCTACTGTGTTATTGACTTGTTAATTGTTTACTCCATGTGTAACTCTGTGTTGTCTGTTCACACTGCTATGCTTTTTATCTTGGCCAGGTCGCAGTTGTAAATGAGAACTTGTTCTCAACTAGCCTACCTGGTTAAATAAAGGTGAAATAAAAAAATAAAAAATAAAAGATCTTTTGAGCAAACATACCCACAGCAGTCTGAGGTGAGGGTACGCAAAATAAACAAACTCAAAGCCCAGTATAATTGGTCCACCAGAGTCCTCTCCCATGCATTCACTGCCCAACAATATGCAATATGCAAACGAAATAACGTGGATTTTGGGTCAACACCAAAAGCCATTTACTGACGGAGGAGTGGTGATGGAGTGCATGAATGCTGTTGCTGAAACTTTACTTGACGGTAAACAAACAGACGAGCTGTGTGAAAAGATCAAGCAATTCCCAATGTCACATACAACAAGAAAGAGTGAAATACTAACAGAGGATGTATTAACACAGCATGATGAAGCTATATGGAATGCACCATGCATAGCATTAGCTGTTGATGAATCTACTAATGTGAGTGATAATGCCTAGCTTGTGGTGAATGTTCGATTTTACCACACAGGGAAGAAGGAATTATGTGAAGACCTGTTAGGTACCACTCGAGACACATACAAGAAGGAAGGGACATATTCATGGCCATAAAGGAGATGCTGAGAAATAAGGGGATAGGTCTAAACAAGTGGTCTCTCCCACCTCAGACGGAGCCCTTGCCATGATAGGAAGTGAGCGAGGAGCTGCGGTACGGCTGAAAGAGGACAACCCTGATCTCACAGCGTACCACTGCATCATTCATCAGTCTGTCATGTGCACCAATCTGTCAGAAGAGTATGCTGAAGTGATGAATACAATGATGAAACTCATCAACTTCCTCAGGGCGTCCTCATCTCATCAACATCGCCTGCTGAGAGAATTCCTGAAAGAAGTTGAGGCAAATGCAAATGACCTACTGCTGCACAACAACGTAAGATGGCTCAGTAAATGTAGGGTGTTGGAACGCTTTTGGTCCATTCAAAAGGAAATAACAGCTTTCCTAGTACAGCTCAAGACTCAGAAGGCAACCAAGTTTGAACTTTTTTTGCAAGATGAGAGCAAAATGGATATTGTTGCTTTTTTGGTAAACATCACATCACACCTTAATGAGCACACCGTGAAACTACAGGGCAAGAACAATTCAGTTTGTGATTTGATGACATCTGTCCTCTCCTTCCAGAGGAAACTGGAAGTGTTCGATGAAGATCTTCAAGAAGACTGCACACTTCCCAAAATTGCAGGAACAGATTCAGGGTGAGAGAGATGTTTCTCCTCATGTTGTCTTCATTGATAAGCTGATGGGAAACTTCAGTAATTGCTTTGACAGCTTCAGCCTTGGACAGCAGCTCCTTCTTCTAATTGAGAATCCATTCCTCGTCACAGATGTCAGGGGATTTTCAAAGGAGGTGACACAGACCTTCAAGTGGGCACATGCTGGATCTCTACAGATGGAACTGATTGATCTGCAAGCAAATGTTGCACTAAGAGAGCACTTTCAACTAACTGATCATGACCCTTTGTGGCTGCAGGCTGTGTTTGAGACTGTTTTCCCTGGTCTAACCAAAGTAGAACTACACACCTTGACTATGTTTGGCTCCACATACAGTTGTGTCTTCTTTCTCCACTATGGACATCATTAAAAATAAGTACTGTTCTAGACTCACCACATATGTGCCTGAGAATGGCACTGACTGACTCCATTCCAGCCAAGGTTCAAATTACTGGCAGGGCAAGCAACAGCCCGTTTCTCTCACTAAAGAAGAGAGATGGAGAAGTGAAGTGGGAGAGAGTCGGAAAGATAAATATTAGACCTGTGGTTTCTTATTTGTAAAAAAATCTAAGCACTTTTTTCAGAAACAGGCACTTCTGTTATTTTTTGGGGGAAGATGCTGTATTGTTTTGCTTGAAATACTTTCACTTACGATTAGGCTGCATATTTATTTTACCTCATGTTTAATGTGTCTGCATTAAAAATGTGCAATGAATATTGTTGAAATGTTATTGAAATGTAGAACTTTGTTTATTAGCTACACATATACAAGAACACATATGCCCCCAAATCATAGCGCACATTAGACATTTTAATGGTTTGGGCCTTTTGGGGAAGAAAATGTTAGTCACTGGACCTCTTTAAATTCTAATTGTGCACCCCTGCTATAGACAGTCATGTTGACTCACTGTGATGATGAATATCTGAACTGAAGAATCCCTGTCACTTCCAGAACGAGACATTAGTACTGTTATTCTTCCTGTGGCTAACCTCACTTTAGCCTGGGAAAACCACGTTTTCCAGCTGCTGTCCACCCTTCGTCTTCCAAAATGTAATGTCAGAGATATTAACGGCTAAAGCAGTCTGGAGACTGTTTAAATGCTACTATAAATTCCCAAGGAGTAGTCAATGATTATTCATAATTAACACTGTGACTTTTTTCCCATTCTACTCTCCTATAATTGTCCCAAACCCTGTAATTTCAGGCCCAATTAGATGTTTTACAGGCTTTTTAGAGAGGCAAACTGTGATGAAGAGGCTTTTCTGCGACATCGCACTGTGACTATTTCCTTTAAAACCCACACCTACAGGCATGCACACATACACAAACACTGGGCATGTTCCTCTGCCCAGGCGTTGCTGATGCATGCCAGATCTTACTACACCTGGATAGGTATTTTACGTACCAGCTAACCACGTAACATATTATGTTATAGCAATCTGGTGCCTGACGGCACAGTCGATGATGTGGCACTCAACCATTGGTTGATTCATGCAACGTCTGAGCAAGGGAATGCGACCACTATCGTTCATTAATTCACGCCATTACTTAACCTAGACTCAAACGCCTGTATACTTACCTGAGGGATGGCCGTCAGCTCCCTTCTGTGTGCTCGTAGTAACATTGCTACATTTTACTTTAGCTTTACGAACCACACTAGCTCCGTTCGTCATAGTTTGTCAACATTGGTACATCCTACTCATATTACTGGTCACAGTCACAAAATCACACAGACACAATTACAGGTTTAGTCCAAACGTATTATTTTGTTAAAGTTTACAGCCAATGTATTTCACTATAGTAAACATATACACTACCGTTCAAAAGTTTGGGGTCACTTAGAAATGTCCTTGTTTTCCATGAAAACATACATGAAATGAGTTGCAAAATGAATAGGGAATATAGTCAAGGTTATAAATAATTATTTTTAATTTAAATAATAATTGTTTCCTTCAAGCTTTGCTTTCGTCAAAGAATCCTCCATTTGCAGCAATTACAGCCTTGCAGACCTTTGGCATTCTAGTTGACAATTTGTTGAGGTAATCTGAAGAGATTTCACCCCATGCTTCCTGAAGCACCTCCCACAAATTGGATTGGCTTGATGGGCACTCCTTACGTACCTTACGGTCAAGCTGCTCCCATAACAGCTCAATAGGGTTGAGATCCGGTGACCGTGCTGGCCACTCCATTATAGACAGAATACCAGATGACTGCTTCTACCCTAAATAGTTCTTGCATAGTTTGGAGCTGTGCTTTGGGTCATTGTCTTGTTGTAGGAGGAAATTGGCTCCAATTAAGCGCCATCCACAGGGTATGGCATGGCGTTGCAAATTGGAGTGATAGCCTTCCTTCTTCAAGATGCCTTTCACCCTGTACAAATCTCCCACTTTACCACCACCTTGGTGTCAAGCAGTCCTCCAGCATCTTTTCATTTTTTTCTGCATCTCACAAATGTTGTTCTTTGTGATCCGAACACCTTAAAATTAGATTTGTCTCTACATAACACTTTTTTCCAATCTTGCTCTGTCCAGTGTTTGTGTTCTTTTGCCCATCTTAATCTTTTTGTCTTTTTATTGGCCAGCCTGAGATATGGCTTTTTCTTTGTAATTCTGCCTAGAAGGCCAGCATCCCGGAGTCGCCTCTTCACTGTTGACGTTGAGACTGGTGTTTTGCGGGTACTCTTTAATGAAACCTCCAGTTGAGAACTTGTGATGCATCTGTTTCTCAAACTAGACTGTCCTCTTGCTCAGTTGTGCACCTGGGCCTCACACTCCTCTTTCTATTCTGGTTCAAGCCAGTTTGCGCTGTTCTATGGGGGGAGTAGTTGTACGAGATCTTCAGTTTATTGGCAATTTCTCGCATGGAATAGCCTTCCTTTCTCAGAACAAGAATAGACTGACGAGTTTCAGAAGAAAGTGCTTTGTTTCTGGACATTTTGAGCCTGTAATCGAGCCCACAAATTCTGATGCTGCAAGTACTCAACTAGTCTAAAGAAGGCCAGTTTTATTGCTTCTTTAATCAGAACAACAGTTTTCAGTTGTGCTAACACAATTGCAAAAGGGTTTTCTAATGATCAATTGACCTTTTAAATTGATAAACTTGGATTAGCTAACACAACGTGCCATTGGAACACAGGAGTATTGGTTGCTGATAATGGCCCTCTGTACGCCTATGTAGATATTCCATTCAAAATCAGCCGCTTTGAGCTACAATAGTCATTTACAACATCAACAATGTATACACTAGGGCCTCCCGGGTGGCGCAGTGGTTAAGGGCGCTGTACTGCAGCGCCAGCTTAGCCATCAGAGTCCCTGGGTTCGCGCCCAGGCTTTGTCATAACCGGCCGCGACTGGGAGGTCCGTGGGGCGATGCACAATTAGGGTTAAGGAGGGCTTGGTCGGTAGGGATGTCCTTGTCTCATCGCGCACCAGCGACTCCTGTGGCAGGCCGGGCGCAGTGCGCGCTAGCCAAGGTTGCCAGGTGCACGGTGTATCCTCCGACGCATTGGTGCGGCTGGCTTCCGGGTTGGATGCGCGCTGTGTTAAGAAGCAGTACGGCTGGTTGGGTTGTGTATCGGAGGACGCATGACTTTCAACCTTCGTCTCTTCCGAGCCCGTACGGGAGTTGTAGCGATGAGACAAGATATTACAACAATTGGATACCACGAAATTGGGGAGAAAAAGGGGTAAAAAAAACAGAAACAAAAAAACAATGTCTACACTGTATTTCTGATCAATTCGATGTTAAAAACAAGTGACACCAAATGGTGACACCAAATGGTACTGTACTTCCTGGTATCCTCCACTGTGAATATTAAATGCATGGCCGCCGGTCTGATGCAGGGTTTTGTCTCGAAGCTTTTGTCAAAATGTACTTTACGTAACAGGTTTAGGAGAACTTACACAGCTGGTTAGGAAAATTAACTTAGGATAATTAGTTTATGGTTATGAAACGGGTTAGGGTCAACTAAAATGCTAAATAAATCAACTTTTGGTGTCAATTTGACGTGGTTGCCGTGGTTATAGGGAAGGTGACATCATCACTTTCTGTAAAACGTCATTAATTATGCCAGCTAAAGGTTTTTTCATAATTATTACAGTCTGGAAATGTTGGATATGCTTACCTGAATGTCAATTATTATTGTATTGATTATGTGTAATTGTGTTGAACTTACCTGTTTACTACTGTAGGGGAAGTTGAGTCCTCTGATGTTTGTGAGACTGCATAGTCCCAAGGAGGGAAAGGCAGCCTCACTCTGTTATTTAACCAGTCAATTTCAGACCTCCAGGACGTTGAGCAGCGCAATGTTGTTGAAGCTCTGTCCCAACTCAAAGCTAACTCATGAGCTAGATTCCAATGTGCTGTGTAAACTATAAATGTTTTCAGGCTGACTTGGTAAAGTTATTCTTTATTGTTTTTCATTTTTCCATTGTGAGATTTTTCACTGTAAATATTTTTGAAACTGATTATTTCACCTGGTACGAAAAATGGCAAACTAAGAACATTGTTGTCCTGCATTTCCCTGACATCTCCCTAGGCTCTCAACATGATACTTTTCTACACAAACAAAGAAGAATTGTGTTAATACTTACCTCCAGGGAGAATCCGGCATCGCTTTAGACAGAGAGGAAGTTGGCAAATGTTATTGTAGTGTTACCGCACTACTGTATGACGGGAGGTCATAGCCACGAGGCGATAGCAAAGATTATGTATTATTGACAAGATAGTCAAGTGACCACTCAAACAATGGAAATACATGTCCTCAAAGATGGAAGGCATGCAGGAGGAGACGAGATTAGGTGGGATCATTCTAGCCAATGAGAGGGCAGATATGCGTGTGACCAACAGGCACAACTCTGATATAAAGTTGGATTTTTCAAAGTTGCCGAAAGGCCATGAGCCTGTACTTACATGAGTGCATTCATAACAACTTAACTATTAAAAAACGTATATTAGATCAAATAAGCCTCACATAGCAAATTAGCAATTACATTTTTTGTTGACCAAATTCAACACACAAAAATTCCTCACTTCGTGATCTTATTTTCATGGCCAGATATGGAGTAAACTCTCTCTCTTTCCCCTTCTGACTGAAGGGTCAAATGTCAATATGTCAGTTGATTTACCCAGGGGGAAGTTCAAGAGAGTCCTGTGTGGGAGTACGTTCTTTAATTATGAAGTGTTTACATTTCAAGGTAATCATATGAATAAACCATTAGTCATGATGTATGATGACATGGGTGAGTCAATAGCATCTTAACCAGTGACATCATTTTACACAAGAGAGACATCTGGGCATGTTGAGAAAATACGAGCAGTGTGGGTGCAATGATTGAATAACATGTATGTGTACATTTATTTTTCATTTTTCCGACGAGGAGTATGAGAGATCGGAACAATGTACAGAGTGGTAAGTGTTCATAATTTTTAATGAAAAATCACTGAACACGAAAATACAAAATAACAAAGTGAAAGGCAGAAACGAAAAACAAAACAGTTCTGTATGGAGGAAACAGACACAGAAAACAATCACCCACCACTAAAATGGGGAAAACAGGCTACCTAAGTATGATTCTCAATCAGAGACAACGAACGGCACCTGCCTCTGATTGAGAACCATATTAGGCCAAACACATAAACACAACAAAGAAAAAAGAACATAGACTACCCACCCCAACTCACGCCCTGACCAAACTAACACAAAGACATAATAAGGGAACTAAGGTCAGAACGTAACAACCCAACATTTACATCCCAGGACAAATTATCTTAACAACAGCAAGCTAGCTAGCTAAATTGCCATAAATGTTTAATGCTTTTTGACATGTCCCTAAATTAATATAGTTGGTTCAGAGTTCATTTTGATATTTCAACCTGTGTGTCCTGATCGCGTCTGGTGTGGGTGGACAAAATCAACATGCGCGGGATGGTGTACACGGACTGTCTGGTGAGCATGTGAGGTATGGTACGGACAAAAGCAGAAGCCAAGCCCGCACGTCTGTTGCATGTTTACGACCGTCTCTAACAAGCAGAAGCGGATGGGTTTCAGTGGGAGTTTTGTGTTAACATTTTTCCACCCCTCGAAATAACAGAAACTGAGAGGAGGGTTGTTTAGACAGGGTCACTTAATAAAATGAAACCTCAAGCTCTGGCAGTTAATGAATTCCTTGCTCAACACCCTGTAATCAACAAGCCTTTATTAGTAAATGTAATACAAGTACCCTGAGACTAACCTCCCTGTGTTATAAAATTACTGAGACTGGAGAGAGGGTTATAAGGTCATCTTCGCTGGAATCCTCCTGTGAACTTTGTTTGGTAACACTTTATTAACTGTAAGTGTAATTAGGCTTTGGGCCCGCTTTCCTGATAGGAATGGAATTTAGGCTTATGAGTGCTTTAACAATGAGTCTTTCCTACAACAGCCAAATATGTGGCATGTGTTTCCCAAAACACCACGCAGAGAGAACGCTGTTAACTCTTTAGAACACATAGCGGACGTTGACGCACTTTCTTTGAATTACTATAGGGCTGCGAATGGCCTTGTTATTCTAACAATAATATCTGTGTCAATATCGCAAAATTAACTTGTTAACAAACGTTGTTGTATTTGTGTGGCTGTTGTCATCAACCAGAAACAGGGTATGCGGTCACTTGACTTTTCAATGTTTTTTTCACTTCATGACTCAAAATGACTGCGTCGAAGAGGACATGACTTTTCACTGTAAAAGAGGTTGTATCTCTATGTTGGTTGGTGATACGGATTTGGACACATCCTTGAACTTTGAAAAGTGATGTCGAGGTGAATGAAATAAGTAAACAGCAGATATGTGTTTTGTTTTGTCGATGTTTGATGCTGTGAAACTTGGGGAAAAGCTCTCAGATTAGCAAATCCTGTCATGTCATGATAACTTTGTTGGTATAGGCGAGCACATCATTGGTGGAGCTCGAATGATTGCTCTCTGTCTCATGGAAATAGTTGCAGTGTTTAGCTGTATATAGTCAGCAAACTAGTTGGTTGTTTTGTATCGTTTCTACCAATGTAATTTAAATGGAAACGGCCCAAACTGGTGACCAGATTTCTGAAATGAAAACCGGGGACATTTCCAGTTTCATGTATTTTGTCTAACAGGCACACTGTGACAGAGAAAACAACTATATTACAGAAACACTATAGACAAGACAGAACTGTCAGATCTGAACAGCCATTCAGTGGTCCTGGTAGTCTGGGTAGAATAACAGCAGAAGAGAACATGAGCAAAATTGGGAAAAAAACGGACAATAGTATATGTGAAATACTTAACATAATGAAGAAATCAGATGCTGATGAGATTGGTAACTACATAACATACTTATACCAACCTAATCTGTATATTTCTCAGAAGAATGTATTTTCTTCTTCAGGATTGCTCTGTCTTTGGCCAGCTTCTCCATGAACTCCTGGCATGGGAGGTTTAAGTCTGTCTTCACAATAAGCATGGCCTTGATGGTAGGAGCAGTGAACCTATTTCTTGGTGCTGTCCATAGAGCATTCATTTGGGAGAACACTCTCTCGACTGGTGCATTACTTCCAGGTAAGCACATGACAACAGACGCTAATCTAGCCAGGTTAGTGTGTGGGATGTCATTCTCTTTGAAGTCAGTAACCACCATGCTCCATCTTTGACTGAGTGGTGTCTCAGATGTTTTCCATTCTTCAAGCGATCCCACCTTTAGGAACTCTTGCAGGCCAGTAACCTCGTCACACAATGCATCCTCATTGATGGTCACATTGGGTGTGCCTGCTGCCTTCACGCAGAGGTTGCTTTTTTAAATGGAGACGTATGGAAATCTTTTAGATTATCTGTGTGCTTTGCCCATGCTTGCAAGTAGTTCACAGCCATAGTGAAGAATGATTGGGATGTTTTGAGAAGCTCTCTTTAGACATGGCTCCATTTTCCTCTAGCTCTCTCAGAAGTCCTCTGACCAAAACTGGAATGAAGTTTCATCAGTCAATTTTGCAGTCAATTTTGCCTCAACGTTTCTCAGAATTGCAGTGGACTCCACAACACAGTGGTCCTGGCCTCCAAGTATCTTGATTGTGTCACTGAATACGGTCAAGTTTACATGGACAAAGGCCAGCCAAAGTTCAGTCAGTGGATCTTCGAACATTGTTCACAGGACAACAGGGCTTTTGTCTTCAGAAATAAAAAGGATTTCAATGGCACATTTTCAGAACTCTTTCTAGAGCAGGGAGCATGGACATCCAGTGAACATTGCTGTGTCCTAAAATGTACTCCTGGGCAACAAACTCACAAAAGCCCTTCAGTCTTTCTACTCTGACGGTGAAAATATGAACATATTCCAAATATCTTTGTGAGCAGGTACTCAACATCATATCCAAAGCTGTTCTGGTCGTGTTATGAATGACGTGGGCAGGACAACCTAAGCCAATCACCTCCCCCTGCAGAGCATTTTTTACTTTGGTATGGACATTGACCCTCCTCAGCCTATTCAGTCCTCCAAAGTTGGTATTTGTTGTCGACTGAGAATGTTTTCCAGGTTACATTTTTGGATGACCACCAGGACCTCAGCTGGAATTTTCTCTGCTGTTTCTCCATTCAATTCAATAAAATCAAGCAGTTTTGTTTCCACAAATGTGCTGCCATCATATATCTTACATATCTGACTACTATTGGCAGCAGCTTTACACAATTTCTGTATTTTATCTCAAAAACATTGTTTGGAATAATAAATTGGCAGGCTCTGTAATCATATTTTTACCTTTCCTCCCTCTGTCTCCTTCACTCTTCTTCCTATCCAGTCTTCCTCCTCTCCTTCCTCTCCACTGCTTGTCACGCCCTGACCTTAGTATTCTTTGTTTTCTTTATTGTTTTGGTTAGGTCAGGGTGTGACATGGGTGATGTGTGTGTTTTTGTACTGTCTAGTTTTTTTTGGTTTCTGGGGTCGTTTACTATCTAGGTGTTTATGTATGTCTGTCGTTGCCTAGATTGGTTCTTAATTAGAGGCAGCTGTTTATCGTTGTCTCTAATTGGGAACCATATTTAGGCAGCCATCCTCTTTGGGTATTTTGTGGGTTATTATCTATGTCTAGTTGCCTGTGTCTGCCCATTTAGATTATATAGCGTCACGGTCGTTTGTTGTTTGTAAGTTTTAACTTTCTTCATTAAATATAGAACATGTATTCATATCACGCTGCGCCTTGGTCTCCTCACTACGATGATCGTGGCAGAATAACCCACCATAAAAGGACCAAGCAGCGTGATAAGGAGGAATAGAGCTTTGTGGAATCGAGGAATCGGGACGAAATACTGGACGGTAACATCCTGGACCTGGGAGGTAATGGGGATAAGAGCCTGCCATGGAAGCAGGTGGAGAGAGCACAGGAGGAACGGTGACGGTATATGGGTCCAAGGCTAGCATGGAAGCCCGTGAGGCAGCCCCAAGATTTTTTGGGGGGAGGGCACACGAGGAGTTTGGCTAAGTCAGGTAGGAGACCTGAGCCAACTCCTTGTGCTTACCGGGGCGGGCGTCGTACTAGTCAGGCACCGTGTGATGCGGTGGAGCGTACGGTGTCCCCAGTACGCGTGCTAAGCCCGGTGCGCTACATCCCAGCTCCCCGCATCTCCCGGGCTAGGGTGAGGATCCAGCCAGGGAAGATGGTGCCAGCCCTGCTCTCCAGACAGCGGGCCAGGATATCCTGCGCTGGCGTTGCGCACTGTGTCTCCCGAATGTCTGCACAGCCCAGTGCGTCCTGTGCCTGCGCCCCGCACGTGCCGGGCTAGAGTCACCATCCAGCCAGGACGGGTTGTGCAGGCCATTAGCTCCAGACCTCTAGTGCGGTCCGGTCTATCCAGTACCACCAGTGCCAACACCACGCACCAGACCTCCAGTACACCTCCACAGCCCAGTACATCCTGTTCCTCCTCCCCGCACTCGACCTGAGGTGCGTGTCTCCAGCCGGTACCCCCAGTGCCGGCACCACACACCAGGCCACCTGTGCGCCTCCAGGGTCCAGTACTCCCTGTTCCTGCTCCTCGCACTCGCCCTGAGGTGCGTGTCCCCAGCCCGGTACCACCAGTGCCGGCACCACGCACCTGGCCTATAGTGCGCCTCGGCAGTCCAGTACGCCCTGTTCCTCCTCCCCGGCTCGCCCTGAGGTGCGTGTCCTCGGGCCCAGTACCGGCACCACGCATCAGGCCTACAGTGTGCCTCGCCAGTCCAGAGCGTCCGGCTACCGCACCCAGTCCAGAGCGTCCGGCTACCGCACCCAGTCCAGAGCGTCCGGCTACCGCACCCAGTCCAGAGCGTCCGGCTACCGCACCCAGTCCAGAGAGTCCGACAACAGTCTACAGTCCGGAACCTACCACGACGGGTCGCAGTCCGGAACCTACCACGACGGGTCGCAGTCCGGAACCTACCACGACGGGTCGCAGTCCGGAACCTACCACGACGGATCGCAGTCCGGAACCTACCACGACGGGTCGCAGTCCGGAACCTACCAGTCCGGTTCCAGCAGAGTCTCCCTCCAGTCCGGTTCCGGCAGAGTCTCCCTCCCTTCCGGATCCGCCAGAGTCTCCCTCCAATCCAGAGGCGCCACTCACTCCAGACTCGACCATCAGTCCAGTGGCGTCCTCTAGTCAGTGGTGAGGGTTCCTGCTCCAGAGACATTAAGTAAGGGTGAAGTGGAGCGGGGTCCACGTCCTGAGCCAGAACCGCCACCTCAGAGTCATGCCCACCCACACCCTCCCATATAGGTTTAGGTGTGTTTTAGTATTCTTGGTTTTCTTTATTGTTTTGGTTAGGTCAGGGAGTGACATGGGTGATGTATGTGTTTTTGTACTGTCTAGGGGTTTTGTAGGTTTATAGAGTCATTTACTATCTAGGTGTTTATGTATGTCTATCGTTGCCTAGATTGGTTCTTAATTGGAGGGTGCTGTTTATCGTCGTCTCTAATTGGGAACCACATTCTTTGGGTATTTTGTGGGTTATTATCTATGTCTAGTTGCCTGTGTCTGCACATTTAGATTATATAGCGTCACGTTCGTTTGTTTGTTTTTTAAAGTTTGTTTCAGTGTTCTTTCTTCATTAAATATAGAACATGTATTCATACCTTGGTCTCCTCACTACGACGATCGTGACACTGCTAATGTCATCTATTAACATTTCTAACAATGTTTTCACACTACTTATTATAATGCCAAACCATTAAGATTGTAATCGACAAAAATATTCTTCAAATTAATTGTGCATTTGTTTAATACAATCAAATTTTGAAAATAGCCCGTCCACTGCATGTTTACATGTGAACGTTTTTTAACTTAGCTATAACAGTAGCTAGCTAACTTAGTCTACATAGCTAACATTAGCTAGCATAACCTATTTAAAACCTTATAGAGCAGATCATCTATCTATATAATAAATTGTGACATAACATCACTAGCTAGTATCTCAAACGATTGTAACTTACCTGGCTTGAAAAGACGTTTGTGGTTACGTTGTGCATTCACTTGACACTTGCTAGCTTTTGGCTGAGTTTTCCACAGCAGTTTTCTCTAAAACTATCGTGAGCAAGTAGTTAGTAGAAGAAGAGAGAATGAAGCTGCTATAGCGAGCAGCCCCCTCTGCTGGACAAAATAAGCATAACGTGATTGAGACGTCAACCGGTAGGCTCTGCTGCCCGGTCTTTCTTGCCAAGTAAAGTATTTCACTTTGCGGTCTGTTTTTAACGCACAATTAAAAACCGGGACATTTCCGGGGACAGCTCCAGCCGGGGACAGGCCACCAAAAACGGGGAGTGTCCCCGGAAATCGGAGTGGATGCAGGGCAAAGAGTAGAGATGTGTAGAAACCTTATTTGGTTACATGTGTTCTGTGCCACTTTGCAGGATGGAGCTGTGCATCCAGAAGTTCCATGACATGGTGTAGGCTAAATGTAAACATTGAATTTATCCTACAAATATTTTACTGTCTCTGTTATTGTTATCTGTCTATCTCATACTTGTTGCATTCACTGAATTGTCAAAGTAGGACACTATTTCAACATTTTGTGTCAGGCCTCGTCTGTACTAAATCTTATTGAGAGAGGTTATCTACATTTTAAAGTCAAATTTTTACAGAAGTAAGAATCATTGTCAATCAAATCAAAACTACTTTGTGTGGGTTTTGAAATACTTTGAATGTGGTCCTCTGGTCAAATGATTTTTTGATCATTTTGAAATATTTATATATAAATAATATAAGTAGAATATATTATACTTTGTACATTTTGAGTGAGTAATTTAGTCAAATTTACTACAATTGAAATACTCTAGGGTTTTTTGTTGTTGAGTGTTAATTCTTTTATAGTGTTTTTACACAATGGAAGACAACATGAGTGTCATTCTTATTGACATGAATGTGGTGCCATATTAAAACAAAGTTAATTATCATTTGTTCTTTGTTTTTGAGCTATGCTTGTTTGTTTGCTTGTTTGAAATGTGTGAGAAAATGAGATGAGCTTTATCTTGAACATTTTCAGTAATCTACATCAGCATTCTAGAAGTCTATTGGGGTCTAAAGAGTCTGTCATTGGAGCATATGTGGATACTGATAGGATCGAAAGAAAGGGAGCGCTGCTCTCGGATCAGCTTTCTCTATTAAAATCTTTCCTTAACATTATAATTATTTCACAAGACTGACAACGGATCAGCTCCTAGAGAGACGTTACCACCTACGGCTGCAAATATTGAGGCAGCCTTCTAATGCTTACCCAATAACAAATGCACTAAACCACCGATTTGGCACATCATTGCACACGTTAGGCTACACATCATAAAATACATACATAAATAAATACATACATACAAACCAGTCAAACGTTTGCACACACCTACTCATTCAAAACTATGAATTAACACATATGGAATCATGTAGTAACGAAAAAAGTTAAAAGTTAAACAAATTTAAAAAGTTAAACAAATCAAAAAAGTTTAAAAAAAATCAAAATATATTTTAGATTTTAGATTCTTCAAAGTAGCCACCCTTCGCCTTAATGACAGCCAATCAATTGTGTTGTGACAAGGTAGGAGTGATATACAGGAGATAGCCCTAATGTAGTAAAAGACCAAAACCATATAATGGCAAGAACAGCTCAAATAAGCAAAGAGATGACAGTCCATCATTTCTTTAAGACAGGAAGGTCAGTCAATACGGAACATTTCAAGAACTTTGGAAGTTTCTTTAAGTGCAGTCGCAAAAACCATCAACCACTATGATTTTTACCAGGATTTTAGAAATTCGCCCACGACCCCATTTTCAAATCAGTGACCCCTAGTTTGGGAACCGCTGAGCTAGACTCATCCTTTTAATAAGCAATCGAGCTCCACAGTGTCATGACATTGGCCTGTTGGGGGAGGTTTATGACCCCCATAAATACCTTTCCCCTTTTTTCCCTCTCTACTCTACCGATATGGATATTGAAAGTCCCTTTGTTAACATAGAGAGTCTGGGAACATCAAAAGGTGGGAAATGGAACCGTATTTCGGTAATCCAACCAGTTGAAAATATGCGTCGGTACTTCATGAATATGATGTCATAGAACAACCCTCCTCAAATCAGATCAGTCTGAGACATTATTACTGATGATAGGACAACATAAACTGTATATTGGAAAGTCTAGATTCACATGGAATTGTTGTGCAATTTAAATGTTTAAATATGAAACTATTTGTGAAAAGATTAAATGTAATTTTAGCTTCTAAATGAGAGAATTGGTTTTCATGAGTGAACTATGCTCAACTCAGTGGCCCTGCCCATGTGAACAGACATTGGTTGTAAACTATGAAACACGGCCCTCTCTCCCAACCCTATATAAGCCACTTTACGAAAATGTAACTTCCTGTTCCAAGGACGTGAGGACTTGCAGTCCCCACGTTGAAAGGATAAAGACCACCTACAGAACTAAGCCAACCTCAGCAAGAACCTAACAAAATTAGCATTGAATTTCAATGTGAAGTGACGACCTACACGCCGGAAGGATGAATTTCGACTATACCAGACAGAATATAGCATGAGCATATAGCATGGCAACTTGGTATGAATTTTGAAGCCTTATTCACTAAAGAAGTGATACCTCCTAGCCATTGCGTTAGCGCAGCAACTGTAGACTTGGGCTAGGAGAGGACGGACA
Source organism: Oncorhynchus masou masou (assembly GCF_036934945.1). Taxonomy (NCBI): domain Eukaryota; kingdom Metazoa; phylum Chordata; class Actinopteri; order Salmoniformes; family Salmonidae; genus Oncorhynchus; species Oncorhynchus masou. The sequence goes on from NC_088232.1 coordinate 14,866,425, forward strand.
GAGTATCTGGCCTACCGCATGACGACGGAACTACCATGTATCCAGTTTACCACCAGAGACATTCTTCAAAGGACAAGAGATCCCTGCTGGGCAACCCGGCCTACTATCTATGACCAATCTACCGAAGCGCAGCTCAGAGTAAATATTTATTGCATTTTCCTTTTTCAAATGGCCGGTAATTTAGAATGCATTACAAATGCAATTTGTAATCAATGTATGATCCATTCTGTGTAGATGTAATTCTGTGTGATTATTTAGAAAATAAATAATTAAATCATATTTTGTATTGCTGATTCAACTTGTTAGCCAGGGTTCGTGAAGATAACCCAAGAATTTACAACTTTCAGATGAGACTAAATAAAGTGACGATTAAATATTGACTGCTACTGATGTAAAAGATTACTAGGTCTTTAAGAGTTTATTCGGAAGATAACAGCTCTATAAACATTATTTTGTGGTGTCCCGACTTTCTAGTTAATTACATTTACATGATTAGCTTAATCGGGTAATATTAATTACAGAGAAATGATTTTATAGAAGAGCATGTCATATCACTTAAGACACGACAACAGTCAGAACAAATCTATCATTTGTCTGGATAGGCCAGAAAAATGTGACTTGTTGTTCTCCATGAAAATGAGGTGCTAGATTTCATTTCACAGATTTCATACACACTGCATCTCATAGCAGGGGACACACTGGGTGCGTTCCTCTGCACAGGTGTTGCTGACGCCTGCCAGACCTATAGCAATCTCTCAGTCGATGACACAGTCGTTTAGGTGGCACGCAACCATTTGTTGATGCATGCAATTTCTGAGCAGAGGTATGCCACCACTCTTTTCACATTATTTGGCACGGTGGCCAGTGCTATACATCAGGGTGGGTTTCAAAGTGCAAGGACTGTCCCATGCATGACCACGTTCAACCGAAAATCTTCTGCCTGGGACCTCGTTCAGAAATTAAGGTTATACTTTATAGTTTACAATTGCGCTTTCATATTTGTACATAATTTTGCTTTATTTTAACTGATGATCGCTATCTACCAAGTAACTGGATGAGTTTTCCCAAAAGTGGCTATGGCGAAAAATACTCGATACAATAACGAGACAAGATGCCCTGTGTAAAAACGCTAACTATTAGAAATTACTGACAAGAAGCAAATGTCACAAGACGCAAATTTCACATGAGACTAATAGACATTAATTTGACTTGAAGCTCCTTTTGACCAGTTTTCCCCAATCCTAAGCATGCATGCAGAGTACTGTATTTCATTCGGTCCTCACTTTGGCAGAATTGACATCTTTCAGTTGCATGGTCTGAATGAACTGATCTGCCTGGCTCTCCCACTCAGCTCCCAGGCAGTCACTTCAGTGATTTGTCAATCTTTTGAACTGATGCGAAGCCAAGACACTTGACTTGTAAGTAACCTCAACTAGAAACAAACACGTTTACTCTCTCTCTTACTTTTATGTTTTTATCCTTTGATCCCATCAGAAGCTCTTTTCCCATGTGCAATGTTATTCAGTCATCTGTGTTGCTGCTCTGGCACAACGGTCAGCAAATGCGAGTGCTATTGAATATTAAGAGTACAATAGTACTTTTAGCATTTTTGGAAAGCTCGTTCTCTTCTTTTCAAGGAAACCACTTTTATTTACTCTCCTTGATGGTTATGATGGGGGAGAAAAATAGAGCTGTATATTGTTTAACCTGTAGCCAAGGCTTCATAGCCTATATAGTTAACAATGGCTGGCATTGGTTACAATCTGCCACAATATCACTTTTGCCAGCTAAGGTATACGAGGGGATAGTAGACCTAGTTGGACAAGGCTATTTGAATATGCACATGATGGAAGTTAGAGGTAGCCTAGCTATTCATTATTTAATCATTTAAAAAAGCACTGGCTATTATGTGAGTGAGTTTGGGCACTGATGTTGGGCGATTACGTCACGTTCTGACCTTAGTTCCTTTGTTTTGTCTTTTGTTTTAGTATGGTCAGGGTGTGAGATGGGTGGGTTGTCTATGATTTTCTATTTCTGTGTTTGGCCTGGTATGGTTCTCAATCAGAGGCAGCTGTCAATCGTTGTCCCTGATTGAGAACCATATTTAGATTTTCCATTGTGTTTTGTGGGTGGTTATTTTCTGTCTTTGTGTATGTCGCTAGACAGGACTGTTTTAGTTTATTCATGTTTATTGTTTTGTTCCAGTGTTCTGTTCAGTTTGATTCATTAAATATTACATCATGAACGCTGTAAATTGGTCCTCCGATCCTTCTCGCTACTCCTCCTCAGAAGAGGAGGACAAGATCCGTTACAGAACCACCCACCTTCCAAAGACCAAGCAGCGTGGTATCGGGCAGCAGCGATCTCTGGACTCCTGGACATGGGAGGAGATACTTGATGGTAAGGGACCCTGGGGTAGGCTGGGGAATATCGCCGCCCCAAGGCAGAGCTGGAGGCAGCGAAAGCTGAGCGGCGGCGATATGAGGAGGCAGCACGGCAGCGCGACAGGCACACGGGGAGTGGGGCAGAGTCAGGAGACCTGAGCCCACTCCTCGTGCTTATCGGAAGAAGCGCAGTACTGGTCAGGCACCGTATTATGCGGTCAAACACACGGTGCCGCCAGTACGCGCTCATAGCCCGGTGGGCTATAGGCCAGCCTCCCGCAAGTGCCATGCGAGAGTAGACATCCAGCCAGGGTGTGTTGTGCCAGCCCAGCATGTTTGGTCTCCAGTACACCGTTTTGGTCCAGGGTATCCTGCGCCGGCGCTGCGTGCTGTGTCTCCAAGGCGCTGGGAGAGTGCCAGTGCGTCCTATGCCTGCGCTCTGCCCGTGCCGGGTGAATGTGGGTATTGAGCCGAAGGGAGAGGTGTGAGTGGTGTGCACCAGAGCTCCAGTGCTCACCTGCTTTCCGGTTCAACCTGTGCCTGCACTCGGGAGGGTCCGGGCTAAAGCGGGCATCCAGCCTGGAGGAGTGGTGCCAAGGCTGCGCACCAGAGCTCCAGTGCCGCCACCGCGGACAGACACACACCCAGACCCTCCCCTATAGGTTTAGGTTTTGCGGCCGGAGTCCGCACCTTTGGGGAGGGGGGATGAGATCCGTTACAGATTAGGCCTGGCTTATCCATGCATAGTCACTTTACCTTAACCACTCCACAAATTTCTTGTTAATTAACAAGCTATAGTTTTGGCAAGTTGGTTAGGACATCTACTTCGTGCATGACGCAAGTCATTTTCCCAACAATTGTTTACAGACAGATTATTTCACTTAATCATAATTCCAGTGGGTCAGAAGTTTACAAGCACAAAGTTGACCTTAATTTGAAATAGCTTGGAAAATTCCAGAAAATGAGGCTAATTGACATCATTTGAGTCAATTGCAGGTGTACCTGTGGATGTATTTCAAGGCCTACCTTAACTCAGTGCCTCTTTGCTTGCCATCATGGGGAAATAAAAATAAATCAGCCAAGACCTCCACAAGCCAAAATTGTAGACCTCCACAAGTCTGGTTCATCTTTGGGAGCAATTTACAAACACCTGAAGGTACCACGTTCATCTGTACAAACAATAGTACGTAAGTATAAACACCATGGGACCACGCAGCCGTCATACCATTCAGGAAGGAGATGCGTTCTGTCTCCTAGAGATGAACTTTGGTGAGAAAAGTGCAAATTAATCCCAGAACAACAGCAAAGGACCTTGTGAAGATGCTGGAGGAAACAGGTACAAAAGTATCTATATCCACAGTAAAACGAGTCCTATATCGACATAACCTGAAAGACCGCTCAGCAAGGAAGAAGCCACTGCTCCAAAACCTCCAGACTATGGCAAACCAAAGTCAGACTATGGTTTGCAACTGCACATGGGGACAAAGATTGTACTTTTTATATAAATGTTTGGCCATAATGACCATCGTTATGTTTGGAGGAAAAAGGGGGAGGCTTGCAAGCCGAAGAACACCATCCTAACCGTGAAGCACGGTGGAGGCAGCATCATGTTGTGGGGGTGCTTTGCTGCAGGAGGGACTGGTGCACTTCACAAAATAGATGGCATCATGAGGCAGGAAAATTATGTGGATATACCGAAGCAACATCTCAAGACATCAGTAGTTAAAGCTTGGTCGCAAATGGGTCTTCCAAATGGACAATGACCCCAAGTATACTTCCAAAGTTGTGGTAAAATAGCTTAAGGACAACAAAGTCAAGGTATTGGAGTGGTCATCACAAAGTCGACCTCAACCCTATAGAACATTTGTGGGCAGAACTGAAAAGTGTGTGCGAGCAAGGAGACCTACAAACCTGACTCAGTTACACCAGCTATGTCAGGAGGAATGGGCCAAAATTCACCCAACTTATTGTGGGAAGCTTGTGGAAGGCTACTCAAAACATTTGACCCAAGTCTAGGTCCAAAAGGCTTCTAAACAGCTTCTACCCCCAAGCCATAAGAATCCTGAACATCTTCTAGTCAAATGGCTACCCAGACTATTCACATTGCCCCCACTCCCTTCTCCATACCACTACCACTCTCTGTTGTCATCTATGCATAGTCACTTTAATTAACTCTACCTACATGTACATACTACCTCAACTAACCGGTGCCCCTGCACATTGACTCTGTACTGGCATCCTGTATATATATATACTGTATATATTGTTATTTTTTACTGCTCCTCTTTAACTACTTGTTAAGTAGCTGCACTTTCGGTTAGGGGCTCGTAAGCATTTCACTGTAAGGTTGTATCCTGTTGTGTTCGACGCATGTGATTAATACAATTGGATTTGATTAAACAGTGTGCAACTGGTGAAGGTGTCAGCATGCATGCACCTGGCCCGCCACAGGAGTTGCTAGACCTCGATGGGACAAGGACATCCCGGCCAGCCAAACCCTCCCCTAACCCAGACAGTGCTGGGTCAATTGTGTGTCACCTCATGGTTCTCCCGATCGCGGCCTGCTGCGACACAGCCCGGGATCGAACCTGGATCTGTAGTGACGCCTCAAGCTCTGCAGTACCTTAGACCGCTGTGCCACTCGGGGGGCCTCACTCAGGTCTTCTGACACTGGTAGTTGTTCCGAAGGCCGTAACCAAAACAGCACAAAATGAAAAGAAACACGAGGAAACACAAATAGGCAAAAAAAATAACAATGTCCCCCAAATGAATTCTTAATTATTAGTTTGCATGTAAACATACTCATTGATGTCAAAAAATAAATTAATATATGAATAAAAACTCCACCGTTCATCATTCTAGATTAGTTGGAAAGACCACAAAGCCTATTTATAAAGTTTTGTGTTCCAACCAAATGGCACCACAATGCCTGTATAGTGTCGGAGTCACGATGATAGATAGCAGAAGGCATGGGATCAAGTTTTGATGTCAAAGCTGTTCGACTCATCTCTCACCCATGAGCCACTACAGTCCTTTGAATTTCATCCACTCCCCTCTAAAAATAAATACATCTGGCATAGAATTGCCACATGTCTTTACCTGTTTTGTCTTTACCTGTGCAGTCTTGGATGAGGCAAACATGATTTAATCCATCACACGCAGAATGCGCAATCTGTGTATTTTCACATGCCTGTTAATCTTCCGACAAGGGTATAAAGGGTACGTGTTCCCTCGACCTTGCTATCATCCTCCCTGACTACAGTGCTGTTTTATGTGAGCCCTCTATCTCAATAGCGTCCTCCCATTTAAAAAAAGACTGCAGTTTATTCCTAGCATTATCCCTGTATTTACCCCCACCGTATAGCCCACCCAATTCTAGGATTGGAGGAATGCACATAAAAGCAAATCCGTTATCTTATTCGGTCAGTAAAATATTTTTTGGTTACACAGTGGTTTTGGCAAACCATACATCAAATCTAACGACTAACAAGTGCTGTCATGTTACCTGGTGGAATGTTGTCCTATGGGTTTGTTGTGTATTCCTTAAAGAGAGCGTGAACTACTTAAGATTTCTCTGATCATAAATCAGATGTCAAATTCAGGACATGTTTTGTCTTGGGACGTATAAGATTCTAAATTAGTGCCGTCTCTTGAGGGGAGGTTGAACTGTCCTACAGGATACAGTTGAGAGGTCTATCCGGACAGACAAACAAACTGTCTCACGTCCCAAGAAAACCCTGGAGCATTGGGTAAAGAATTATAACCTCCTGAGAAAGAGGAAGCGGTACTGTCACTCTTATTACTGTCTGTAATAAGGAATCAATTATGTTAACGTGAGTAGGAATTAATTCATTAATCATCATGCATTTACATTCATCATGACTATATCCTTATGTATCATAATGCATGAACAACATGTTAAAAATATCTGTTTACTTTAGCCATTAATAAGGCAACTGGACCACTGGGTGAAGAGTGACATCCTCTCAGGAGGAAAGGACGAGAGGGAAAGGGGACAAGAGGGGAGGAGAGGTTACAATTCAGGCTATACCCACATTAATACACAGCATCTCCTCCCCTCTAACCCACATTAGTTCCCTTGCCACTTCCTCTGTTGTCTATTGAGATGCTTTCAAGCCACCGGTCGGCCATATTGGCACTCCCCAGTAGGAGCAGTCTTCCATAGGAATGAATGGAATTCTACAGTATTTCAATTAAATGTTTCAAGGACAAAATAACATGTATTTATTAAGTATGTTTTTGTTGTACTGGGGACAGTAACATTAGTAATCGGTTATATATATTTTAAATTTGTATGTTTAGCTAACATAATGTAATTTAAAAGTAGGCATTAAGGTGTCTGTAATAGAATACATATGGCAAACACTAATGTAGACATTAATAAATGCATTTCTATAGATTATTTTTATATTTTTTACTCTGAGTACCAAGATGGAGGCGTGTTTAGCTTCAGCACAGCACAGCACCCCCTATCAGTCATCTAGTATACATTATTGCATAAACCTGACGCTATCAAAAGGAGAGAGAAGTATGGGAGCTAGGGGAGTTCTGTCCTGACATGAGCCTGATCTTATCTCAGACTCAAGAGTCCTCCCTAAAGCTTGTTTCCTGTTTAATTAGGAGTCAAAAGCATTCCATTGAGGAGGTACTGGGGTGTAACCAATGCAATTCACCTCCATGTTAGATGCATCTATATTCAACATGAGAAAGACGGGTGATAAGTCACCAATGTAAATTCCATTGCACATGTTAAATTGCGTCATCATGACTGGACATGTGACATGCCCTCTAAGCATGTACTTGCTTAGTTGTTGGAATTACTCTTGTGAACTCCATGAGTGGACAAGCAATTCATTTCTCTCGTCTTACTGGTTTTCAAAAATGGATTTCACATTTAAACATGGTGGTAATTGACTACTAACTATCACACTGTCTAGAGAGTCAGTGGCTGTGAAGCTCATGGACTTGTTAAATGTCCCTCTAAATGTATTAACTTGTTGGCTGATAGCTTAGTAGAACTAATACAGCAAACATATGGAATTGTTTTAAGATGATCATACCATGGATCATTTAGCTATTTAGTTTAGAATTTTAGGACCCCTGAAATGTAGTTTGATGTATTTGATGAAACATTGACTTTGACCTTGCTGCTATTAGCCCATAGAAACACGTTCATGCATAGCAAAATGAGTCAAAAAATGTATTAAATAAATAAATAAATAATAATAAATAAATAAAATGTTTTGAAGTGTCTGTTCTATATGCAATATAAGAAAAAAAAATTGTCAGTGGAAGGACCCTTATACCACTGGAAATGCACAATTCAGTTCCATAAAAATGTTCATCCAAGTTCCGGGTTAACTTGAGATGATTCGTGTAAAGCTTGTGGGCATCGTAGGGCAACACTGAATGTCTGACAAGCCTGTCTACTGCATAAGCGAAGGGCTATACCAGTGGAATCAGGGGACTGTGCCTCAGCCAATGCAAAAAACAGGAAGTCTCTAGTGTAAACGCACAGTTTTAGTCAATAAAACGTGATGACATCATTAGTTTCCCCTCGGGTGGAACAACGCTCGCAAATAACAATCACAAGGTCAACTCTCAATACTTCTTTAGCAAGTAAGCCTCCATTAAACTGACCAATTTACCCCTTATGGGCCCTGGTCAAAAGTAGTGCACTTACATAGGGAATAGGCTACCATTTGGGACACAAACCCAATCTTTTGGACACAGACCCAATCTTTGGGACACAGACCAATCTTTGGGACACAGACCAATCTTTGGGACACAGACCCAATCTTTGGGACATAGACCCAATCTTTGGGACATAGACATGTTTGAATTCCAGACTTTGAAACCTAACCATAACCATGTGCCAGCTCTTTCATAGCAGTTTCCTAACCCATGGTCCAGTTTCATTCCACTGTAGAAATGTCAAAGTCTGTTAGAAATAACACCAGGGGACTGATATTAAAAGCAGACGTGGCTGTTTCACGCGTGCTTGTTGTCTAGCCTTCATTTAGTTGAAATCTCACCAAAGCTTCTGCTAAAGTCCTTCAAAAACAGTGAATCATTTGTTTTCACCTACTGACTTAGCGTGTCGCTGATAATACCCTCATTAGCAGGTTGGAATGCTGTGGCAGGAATGCTGTTTTCCATGTGAGGAAATGTGGGTATGTGTGTGCTTGTGCTGCATTTATTTTGGGCTGCTCTAAATAGGTCCTGTAATACAAGACTAGTAAAGGTCCAGTGCACTACTTTTGTGAGAAAAAAAAAGATTTTTATTTATTTATACATTTGTATCATTTTTTATTCAGATTTTTCATGGGGCGCAGCACCCTTACTTCTATGCCACCATTACGCATGATGAAACGATGATTAAGGTCTAGCGAACCTGCCGGTTCTAAGTGGAAAAAGCATTGACTTAATTTTTTTTCCCATAGAAAAACAGCATTCTCCATGCACTGTAATTCATAAATTGATACGAGCTCGGTGAATGAGTCATCAGTTTGGAGAAGTGGATTGTAAATACACAGCAATTGTTTTAGATGATTTTTCCTTATGATCCCTGGAGACAAGTGTAAAAAGCAGCCATATGGAAACAGGCTGAAAATCATATCAACATGACATATATTGCCTCCTCTTTTCCACAGTGAAATTGGTACGATATAAATAGCTGTGCAGTTATTTCGAATTTGTAATGTGTGGATGAAATTTGGAGACCCAAAAGCTAAAGGCTTCTGTAAACTGAACCTGCCAAGTTGATGTGTGCTCTTTAGAATTTTTTAATTATATGCCTGGGCTTTTCATGTTAAATATTAGCCGCTATCGGGAGCCACCGCCAGTAATACCCACCTTTATTTTCCAATCATTACATTCACCTTGGTCATGTCCTTGTAATTTGTTCCCGAGGGTCGCTATCATTGTGCAATAATTTGGGACATGTAGCCTATTTGAATCATTATGGAACTCAGACAACACGAAGCAGTTTAAACCTGGAGCCTGGCGCTCGTTTCACGACGACTGGACCGTTACAATTAGTTACAATTAGGGTATATTTATAGGATTATTGTTCATTCTCTATTGTACACTTTTTCCCACCTTCCAATCTTTTATGTGTTGAACTTCAACATGGCAACTTTCAGGATGAATCAAACCACTGTATTTCTTATTGGTCAATATATTTTGTGCATAAAGGCTCTCCTAACCATTTTTCTTATATTTATATTTAAAAAAAATGTTTAAAATTGTACCTTTATTTAACCAGGCAAGTCAGTTAAGAAAAAAATCTTACTTTCAATGACGGCCTGGGAACAGTGGGTTAACTGCCTGTTCGGGGGCAGAATGACAGATTTGTACCTTGTCAGCTTGGGGGTTTGAACTCGCAACCTTCCGGTTACTAGTCCAATGCTCTAACCACTAGGCTACCCTGCCGCCCCTAACCCTAAAATGTGTCTAAATAATGTACAAGTTGGTGCTAAAACTGAGACGAATGTGCATTGATGGCTTTCTTTCATTGATCCTGACCCAGTTCTCTCGATGTACAGTGGGGCAAAAAAGTATTTAGTCAGCATTTCAAGGTCCTGGAGTGGCCTAGCCAGTCTCCAGATCTCAACCCCATAGAAAATATTTGGAGGGAGTTGAAAGTCCGTGTTGCCCAGCAACAGCCCCAAAACATCACTGCTCTAGAGGAGATCTGCGTGGAGGAATGGGCCAAAATACCAGCAACAGTGTGTGAAAACCTTGTGAAGACTTACAGAAAACGTTTGACCTCTGTCATTGCCAACAAAGGGTATATAACAAAGTATTGAGATAAACTTTTGTTATTGACCAAATACTTATTTTCCACCATAATTTGCAAATAAATTCATTAAAAATCCTACAATGTGATTTTCTGGAGAAAAAAAATCTCATTTTGTCTGTCATAGTTGAAGTGTACCTATGATGAAAATTACAGGCCTCTCTCTTTTTAAGTGGGAGAACTTGCACAATTGGTGACTGACTAAATACTTTTTTTGCCCCACTGTATTCTATTGAATCTGTCAACAAAATTCAAATTATAGGTACATGCTGCTCACTGCATCAAGCTACCGTTGAACTGCACATAATTACTGCCCTATACTGGAATCGCACTCGATTCATCTGTACAAAACACTACATACACTGTACATAGGTGCCTATCATTATACGTTACGGAGCATCCCTACCTCTGCATATAGATGTATTTATACTGTAAATTTGTATATCCCATCTATGTTCACTTTATCTATTTTGTATATAATGTACTATATATAAACTTGGTGTAAATCCCTCTGTCTGTATGTGTCTAAATGTTATCTTTCACTAGCAGCGTCATATCCCCATATACAATTCTGAGTATGTTTAAATGCACTTGGCGAATAAAGGTGATTCTGAATCTTATAGAATATTGGTTTAAAAATATGATGAGTACAGACACCTAAAGATGAAGAGTATCGGTGTTGTGCCAAAAATCTCTCCCCTGCCAGAATTCCCCCCCTTCGCGTTCTTCATTGCCGGGACTTGCTTGCTAGTTGAGAGTTTTGGGCGGCTGCCCATGTCGCCAGTAACTAAATCCGCTACTGACTTTGTATTAATGAATCTCTTTGCCAATATTCGTCATCTCTCCCATGTCTTTTTCAAATTGGATTTTTGAATGTGTAAGGATAATAATTCAGCCATAGTTTTCTGAAATGTTTATTGCTTGTCAACATTTTACTCCCTCTATGTTTAATATAACACAAATACATTAATTATTAATTTCAGTTGCCTATCCTGACATGGAGTTTGTTCTATAGAAAGTATTTGACTCTGATGTGTGTCACAAAAAGTATTTGACTCTAGCCACAAGACTAAGGCAATTAGAAGGGGGGGGGGAACCCAAAATGTGTACGGCACCTATTTCAGTCCACTTCAAGCATTGGGTACAACACGTCAATTCGGGCACCGGTAAAACTTTATTATAAAGTTCAGTAAAAAAACATTTATAATGTATTTACAAACAGTTTGCTCACCATTTAATTATTGTTATTCACAAATTTATAAACAACTTTTTAATTATGCATGAATTATTCATAATTTCATTTATAAGATGTGTAGGTCCTTATAACCCATTTACTAATCATTAATATAGTATTTTTGCAGTCCCTAATCTAATGTGAGGGCTATTTATACTTCATAAATGTCTTGAGTGACCATTGGTAGACATTCTAGAAGTACCTGATGCTCCTTAAGGTTTCAAAATGGCCCCTAGAACATATCAATGGTTAAACATATCAATGGTTAAACATGCACACGATATAGAGGCTATTCAAGAAAATATCTTGAACATTATATTCCAAAACAGTAATAGTGTGATGTTTAACTACAGACACACTCAAGCTGAGTAAAAATGCTAACATACATTTGCGGACAAATTTATAGACACCCTTGCCCATTCCTCCTGAAAGAGCTGGTGTAACTGAGTCAGGTTTGTAGGCCTCCTTGCTCACACACTCTTTTTCAGTTCTGCCCACAAATTTTCTATGGGATTGAGGTCAGGGCTTTGTGTTGGCCACTCCAATACCTTGGCTTGGTTGTCCTTAAGCCCTTTTGCCACGACTTTGCTTGGGGTCATTGTCAATTTGGAAGAATAATTTGCGATGTCATGCCCTGGCCATAGTTTACTTTGTATGTTTCTATGTTTTGGTTGGTCAGGGTGTGATCTGAGTGGGCATTCTATGTTGGATGTCTTGTTTGTCTATTTCTGTGTTTGGCCTGATATGGTTCTCAATCAGGGGCAGGTGTTAGTCATTGTCTCTGATTGGGAACCATATTTAGGTAGCCTGGGTTTCACTGTGTGTTTGTGGGTGATTGTTCCTGTCTCTGTGTTTTGCACCAGATAGGGCTGTTTTCGGTTTTCGTACGTTTGTTATTTTGTTAGTTTATCGTGTATAGTTTCCGTATTAAATAAAATGAATCACAACTACGCTGCATTTTGGTCCGCTCCTCCTTCCCACAACGAAAACCGTGACAGAATCACCCACCACAACAGGACCAAGCGGCGTGGTAACAGACAAAAGCAACAGCAGGAGCAACAAAAGAAGGAATGGACATGGGAGGACGAATTAGACGGAGAAGGACCCTGGGCTCAGCCTGGAGAATATCGCCGTCCCAAGGAAGAGCTGGAGGTGGGGAAGGTGGAGAGGCGCCGGTATGAAGAGGCAGCACGGCGAAGCGGATGGAAGCCCGAGAGTCAGCCCCTAAAATTTCTTGGGGGGGGGGGGGGCTCAGGGAGAGTGTGGAAGAGTCAGGAGTCAGACCTGAGCCCACTCTCCCTGTTTATCGTGAGGAGCCAAGGAGGAGACCAGAACCAGAGCCGGTGTTGGAGGTGAGCGAAACAGAGACTGTGAAGGAGTTTATGGGGAAATTGGAGGAGAGAGTAATGAGGGAGTTGCTTTGTACCAACACCAGCTTTAAATATGGAATTCGCCCGACGGTGCGTGTCGGGTAGTTGATGGCACCTGGGTCAGCGCTCCATACTCGTCCTGAGGTGCGTGCTAGTCGGCTGGTGAAGTTTGTGCCAGCCTCACGCACCAGGCCTCCTGTGCTCCTCCCTAGCCTTGCATGTCCTGTGCCAGCACTGCTCTCAAGATCTCCAGTACGCCTTCACGGTCTAGCCCATCCTGTGCCACCTCCACACACCAGCCCTCCGATGGCAGCTCCCCGCAGCTCCCCGCTTCCTGTGCGTGTCCTCGGCACAGTACCCCCAGTGCCAGCACCACGCATAAGGTCTACAGTGCGCCCCGCCTCTCCAGTGCTGCCGGAGCCTTCCTCCTCTCCTGCGCTGCCGGAGTCTCCCGCCTGTTCAGCGCTGCCCGAGCCTTTCTCCTCTCCTGCGCTGCCGGAGTCTCCCGCCTGTTCAGGGCAGTCAGAGCCTTCCCCCTCTCCTGCGCTGCTGGAGTCTCCCGCCTTTTTAGCGCTGCCAGAGCCTTCCGACCTCCACAGCGTTGCCGGAGTCTCCTGCCTGTTTAGCGCAGCCAGAGCTGCCAGCCTGCATGGAGCAGCCAGAGCTGCCAGTCTGCATGGACCAGCCAGAGCTGCCAGTCTGCATGGAGCAGCCAGAGCTGTCAGTCTGCATGGAGCAGCCAGAGCTGTCAGTCTTCATGGAACAGCCAGAGCAGCCAGTCTGCATGGAGCAGCCGGAGCTGCCAGTCTGCAAGGTGCAGCCAGTCTGCAAGGAGCAGCCAGTCTGTAAGGAGCTGCCAGTCTGTAAGGAGCTGCCAGTCTGCAAGGAGCTGCCAGTCTGCAAGGAGCTGCCAGTCTTGTTATTTTGTTAGTTTATCGTGTATAGTTTCCGTATTAAATAAAATGAATCACAACTACACTGCATTTTGGTCCGCTCCTCCTTCCCACAACGAAAGCCGTGACATGCGACCAAGCTTTAACTTTGACTATTGTCTTGAGATTTTGCTTCAATATATCCACATATTTTTAATTCCTCATGATGCCATGTATTTTGTGAAATGCATCAGTCCCTCCTGCAGTAAAGCACCCGCACAACATGATGCTGCTCTTCGGCTTGCAAGCCTTCCCCCTTTTCCTCCAAACATAACGATGTTATGGCCAAACAGTTCTGTTTTTGTTTCATCAGACCAGAGGGCATTTCTCCAAAAAGTACGATCTTTGTGCATGTGCATTTGCAAACCGTAGTCTGGATTTTTTATGGCGGTTTTGGAGCAGTGGCTTCTTCCATGCTGAGCGGCCTTTCAGGTTATGTTGATTATAGGACTTGTTTTACTGTGGATATAGATACATTTGTACCTGTTTCCCCCAGCATCTTCATAAGGTCCATGGTTGTTCTGGGATTGATTTGCACTTTTCGCACCAATGTATCTCTAGGAGACAGAACACGTCTCCTTCCTGAGCGGTATGACGGCTGCGTGGTCCCATGAAGGTTATACTTGTGTACTATTGTTTCTACAGATGAACGTGGTACCTTAAGGCGTTTGGAAATTGCTCCCAAGGATGAAACAGACTTGTGGAGGTCTACAATGTTTTTTTCTGTGGTCTTGACTGATTTCTTTTGATTTCCCCATGTTGTCAAGCAAGGAGGCACTGAGTTTGAAGGTAGGCCTTGAAATACATCCACAGGTACACCTCCAATTGACTCAAATTATGTCAATTACCCTATCAGAAGCTTCTAAAGCCATGCCATTGTTTTCTGGAATTTTCCAAGCTGTTTAAAGGCACAGTCAACTTAGTGTATGTATACTTCTGACCCACTGGAATTGTGATACAGTCAAATAATCTGTCTGTAAACAATTGTTGGAAAAATTACTTGTGTCATGCACAAAGTAGATGTCCTAACCGACTTGCCAAAATTATAGTGTGTGGAGTGGTTGAAAAATGAGTTTTAATTACTCCAACCTAAGTGTATGTAAACTGTAGAGGTAAAGTGACTATGCATGGATAGTAAACAGAGAGTAGCAGCAGCGAAAAATATGGGTCTGGGTAGCGCTTTGATTAGCAGGGAAACTCAAATCTGTTCTACCTAATCTCTACCAGCATGTTAAATGTGCAACACATCCACCACGCTGATCCTGAACAAGGTGGCCCTCAGGGGTGCGTGCTCAGTCCCCTCCTGTACTCCCTGTTCACTCGTGACTGCACTGCCAGGCACGACTCCAACACCAGGGTAGTGTGTACTGCCCAGTACATCACCGGGGCCAAACGTCCTGCCATCCAGGTCCTTTATATCAGGCAGTGTCAGAGGAAGGCCCTAAAAATTGTCAAAGACTCCAGCCACCCAAGTCATAGAAACAGCAAGCGGTACCGGAACGCCAAGTCTAGGTCCAAGAGGCTTCTATAAACAGCTTCTACCCCAAGCCATAAGACTCCTGAACATCTAATCAAATGGCTACCCAGACTATTTGCATTGCCCCCTCTTCTACGCTGCTGCTACTCTCTATTATTGTATATGCATAGTCACTTTAATAACTCTTCCTACATGTACATATTACCTCAATTACCTCGACACCGGTGCCCCCGCACATTGACTCTGTCCCGTAATCCCCTGCATATAGCCTCGCTATTGTTATTTTACTGCTGCTTCTAATTATTTGTTACTTTTATCTCTTACTTTCTTTAGGTATTTTCCTAAAACTGTATTGTTGGTTAAGGGCTTGTAAGTAAGCATTTCAATGTAAGGTCTACACCTGTTGTATTCGGCACATGTGACAAATATGATTTGATTTGAACTTGACAGAGCTTGAAGAATTTTAAAAATAATAATTTGCACATCTCTTAGAGACTTACCCAGAAAGACTCACATCTGTGATTCAAACATGTTATGTGAAAACGTATGTAATAAAAAAATGTCTACAAACATGTTTTCACTATGTCATTATGGGGTATTGTGTGTAGATGGGTGAGAAAACATACAAAATAATCAATTTTGAATTTAGGCTGTAACACAACAAAATGTGGAATAAGTCATGGCGTATGAATACTTTCTGAAGGTACTGTATCCATTTTTAAGCTGGAATGGAATGCTTGTATCTTTTATATTTTACTGTGATATGTGGTTGTCTTACCTAGCTATCTTAATTAAGATTATACACTTACTGTAAGTCGCTCTGGATAAGAGCATCTGCTAAATTTCTAAAATGTCAAATGTAAATGTTTTACATACAGATCTCATATAACTGAATCCTTTGTCATATTGATGTCACAAATGTATAATTTTTTATAGTTTTCTATTAAACTGTAGTTCTCGGAGTGAGGCGGATATAATAAGGGCCCCGAACCTCGAGACTTCCTTAGATATCGTTCACGAGCTGTTGTTTACAAATTTACATAGTCTGCCACCCCGTGTTTTACCAGAGGCTGCTGTTTTATCCTGCCGATAAGAGTGTATAACCCGCCAGCTGTATGTTAATGTCGTCGTTCAGCCACGACTAGGTGAAACATAAGATATTATCGTTTTTAATGTCCCGTTGGTAGGATATACTTGCTTTTAGTTTGTCCCAGTTATTTTCCAGCGATTGAACGTTGGCTAACAGTACGAATGGCAAAGGCAGATTAGCCACTCGTCGCCTGATCCTCACAAAGCACCACGATCTCCTTCCGCGAAATGTCTGTTTTTTTCTCCTGCGATCGACAGGGATGAGGGCCTGTTTGGAGTATATCCTTGCCATCCGACTCATTAAAGAAATATTCTTAGTCCAATTCGAGGTGAGTAATCGCTGTCCAGAATCGATTTTTGGTCATAAGAGACTTTAGCAGCAATATTATGTACAGAATAAGTTACAAACAAGGCAGCCATCCTCTCCG
This sequence comes from Oncorhynchus masou masou, assembly GCF_036934945.1. Classification (NCBI taxonomy): domain Eukaryota; kingdom Metazoa; phylum Chordata; class Actinopteri; order Salmoniformes; family Salmonidae; genus Oncorhynchus; species Oncorhynchus masou. Next base: position 14,883,161 of record NC_088232.1, read on the forward strand.
GTGCCATCATACAAGTCTTACCATATATTTTCAAGCGATTAAAGTCAAATCTGTAACTAGGCCACTCAGGAACATTCAATGTCATATTGATAAGCAACTCCAGTGTATATTTAGCCCTGTGTTTTATGTTATTGTCCTGCTGAATGGGGAATTTGTCTTTCATTGTCTGTTGGAAAGCTTTTCCTCCAGGATTTTGTCTGTGCTTAACTATTTTGTTTATTTTTATCCTAAAAACCTCCCTAGACCTTGCCGATGACAAGCATACCAATAGCATGAGCCACCACCATGATTGAAAATATGAATACTGGTACTCAGTGATGTGTTGAATTTGCCCCAAACATAAAGTTAATTTCTTTGCCACATTTTTAGCAGTTATTATTGCAAACAGGATGCATGTTTTGGAATATTTGTATTCTGTACAGGCTTCCTTCTTTTCACTTTGTCATTTTGGTTAGTATTGTGGAGTAACTACAAGGTATTTGCTTCATCCTCAGTTTTCTCCTATCACAGCCATTAAACTCTGTAAATGTTTTAAAGTCACTATTGGCCTCATGGTGAACTCCCTGAGGGGTTTCCTTCCTCTCCGGCAACTGAGTTAGGAAGGACGCCTGTATCTTTATAGGGACTGGGTGTATTGATTGATCACCATCTAAAGTGTAATTAATAACTTCACAATGCTCAAAGGGATATTCACTGTCTGCTTTTAAAAATGTTAACCATCTACAGGGCACCTATAACAATAGGTGCACTTCTTTGTGAGGCATTGGAAAACCTCTCTGGTCTTTCTGGTTGAATCTGTGTTTGAAATTCACTGCTCGACTGAGGGACCTTACAGATAATTGGATGTGTGGGGTACAGAGATGAGGTAGTTATTCCAAAATCATGGTAAACACTATTATTGCACACAGAGTCCATTCAAATTATTATGTGACTTGTTTAGCAAATCTTTACTCCTGAACTTTAGGCTTGCCATAACAAAGGGGTTGAATATTTAAAGACTCATTTCATTTTTAATTAATTTGTAAAAACCTCTAAAAGCATAATTCCACTTTGACATTATGGGGTATTGCGTGTAGGCCAGTGACACAACATCTCAAATTAATACATGGTAAATTCAGGCTGTAACACAACAAAATGTTTTAAAAGTTTGATACCCCACCAGCTTCTCTCTGAACTGCACCCGTGGGTGTCACATCAATATCGGTCCCCTGATACCTTTTGGCGTCAAAAGACAAACGCCTGATTCACTGTCCATAACTGTGGATACGCACTTGCACTTCCTGTTTGATGAGACAACCAAAAATGCTCATGACAAGTTCTGACACGTTCCCTTCCATGACACACTCTTCCACTAAAGTTTGAGGGTTGCGGTTGATTAACACCCACCTAAAGTACCTTTACTCCACTGTCAGAACCATTTATGTAGGAGAAGGGAGGGAGAGTTATGCCTCGGCAAGGATCTAAGAAGCTGAGATACCAACTATGAATAGTGTGAAGCTCAGAACGTGTTGAGACAAGGCTCAAGTGATACTCTAGTAAAAGGGCTTGGTGATCAAGGAGTCACATCTGTTCAAATAATACATTTTTTAACTGCTCTGCCATTGAGCTGACCTCGCGTTCCATTACTCAATATCTAAGCTATTCTGTAAAAGGATGTAACATTTTTAAAGTATTTCTTATAAATAATTTCCCGAAAACGCTAAAAAAGATCATGACTGTAGACTGGTACTGTCAACATCTATGAATTCAACATTACATATGGCAGTTATATGTCATGTCTTTTTCATTTATTTGCTGCCCAACATTTCTAGAAATATTTCATTAACCTAATCAGTCTTAGCCTTTCTTCATGAGACAGAGAGACAGAGAAACAGAAAAATATGATATAGAAACGATGCCAAATCTCATACCTTCCATTTCTGTTCCCATTGTTTTGTCATTGGGAATGCCCAGCCTGCTGTGTATAACACTGCAGACTATCAGCTGACTCAATGGGCTGTATTGATTTGTAATGGTCCCAGTGGTCTTTGGAGAGGGGTTGTTCTCAGACCCATTTTGTGGTTCAGTAGAGGGAGCTTGGAACATTTTTAGAAAGTTATGACACTGGGCATTGACTCAACGAAATGTAGTTTCAGTCACGTAATAATACATAACTAGGAGTAATACAGAGAGTGACTTTCTTTCTTTTTCATAGTTTAGGGTCTAGTCTGCCCCACGTGAATTTTATTTGTGTGTCTCCAGCTCCTAGTTCAGTAAAAGAAGAAGCCATATTGTCTGTCTGAATAAATTAACAAATTTACTTCGTTTGTTTCGATTGAGGAAGTACAGTGCATTTGGAAAGTATTCTTGACGTTTTCCTCATTTTGTTACGTTACAGCCTTATTCCAAAATGTATTGAATTGTTTTTTCCCCCACATCAATCAACACACAATAACCCATAATGAAAAAGCAAAACCAGTTTTTTAGAAATTTGTGCAAAATTTATTTTTTTAAAACCCGGAAATATCACTTTTACTTAGTACTTTTTTGAAGTACCTTTGGCAGTGATTACAGGCTTGAGTCTTCCTGGGTATGACTCTCCAAGCTTGGCACACCTGTATTTGGGAAGTTTCTCCAGTTCTTCTCTGCAGATCCACAGATCCACTAAGTTTGTGGTTACAAACTTCTTCCATTTAAGAATTATGGAGGCCAATGTGTTCTTGGGGACCTTCAGTGCTGCAGACATTTTTTGGTACCCTTCCCCAGATCTGTGCCTTGACAGAATCCTGTCTCGGAGCTCTACGGACAATTCCTTCGACCTCATGGCTTGGTATTTGCTCTGACATGCACTGTCAATAGTGGGACCTTACATAGAAAGATGTGTGCATTTCCAAATCATGTCCAATCAATTGAATTTACCACGGAATTTTTGTGCCTACATTGATTGTATTCCTTCACAAGTAACAAAGCAAGTGAGAGATGTCTTTATATGGCATATCTTAAAAGGGATGGATCATGGGAGACTGAATGAAACAAAGTATTCCTTGACTGTATAATACTAAATTAAATGAGTTAGTTTGGAGTGTGTATTACTCAAATGCTTAAGCGCCCATACCAGTAGATATCTGCTTTTTATTTGATAGGTGTATACAATCAAGCACACCCCCATGCAATCTCCATAGAAACAATGCAGTAGAGCCTTGCTAAAAATTGTTTGTCCTCAGTTGCAACACTCACTACTGAGTTCCAATATGTCTCTGGAAGCAAAGTCAGCACAAGAACTGTTCATCGGGAGCTTCACGTAATGGGTTTTGCGTGGCCGAGCAGCTTCATCATACGCAATGCCAAGCGTCGGCTGGAGTGGTGTAAAGCTCGCCACCATAGGACACTGGTGCAGTGGAAACGTGTCATCTGGAGTGATGAATCACGCTTCACACTCTGGCAGTCCGGCGGACGAATCTGGGATTGGCGGATGCCAGGAGAACGCTACCTGCCAAAATGCATAGAGCCAACTGTAAAGTTTGGTGGAGGAGGAATGATAGTCTGGGGCTGTTTTTCATGGTCCGGGCTAGGCCTTAGTTCCAGTGAAAGGAAATCTTAATGCTACAGCATACAATGACATTCTAGACGATTCTGTGCTTCCAACTTTGTGGCTACAGTTTGGAGAAGGCCTTTTCCTGTTTCATCATGACAATGCCCCCGTGCACAAAGAGAGATCGCTACAGAAATGGTTTGTCGAGACAGAGTCCTGACCTCACCCCTATCAAACACCTTTGGGATGAATTGGAACACAGACTGTGAGCCAGGCCTAATTTCCCAACATCAGTGCCCGACCTCAATAATGCTCTTGTGGCTGAATGGAAGCAAGTCCCTGCAACAATGTTCCAACATCTCGTGGAAAGCCTTCCCAGAAGAGTGGAGGCAGTTATAGCATCAAAAGGGGGCCAACTCTGTATTAATGCCTAAGATTTTGGAGTGAGATGTTAGACGAGCAGGTGTTCCACATACTTTTGTGTATTTGGGCTTGAAGTGCCAAACCTGAATGTGTGACTTCTGATGTTTTCGTGAGTCTTATGTGTCTATTCTTATAGCATAATGTGTATATTATTTTCAGCCTACGTTTCGTTTAGGGCTGGGATTTATTTAAAAATTGCCACCCACCAGCATGGCAATGTTAATTAGTCAGAAACACCTAAAGTTCTTCCTATTCGTGAGTTGGCTGAGAGCCAAATACATTTTCTCTGTAGCCTACACTTAGGTTTCCACTAGATAAAACAGCCACAAAGTCAGAATTGGCTCTATCTTACAAATGCATGAAAACAACTTGAGCTTTTTGGTCTTAATTTAAGCTAAGCGTTAAAATAAGGTTAGCAGTGTGGTTAAGGTTAGGTTTAGGTGAGAGTTAGATTTAAAATCCGATTAAAAGTAGAGAAAAAGTAGAAATAGACAAGGTTCATGACTTTGTGGCAGTGTTAACTAGTGACGGCCTTATACTTGGGCACTTTGTCATGGAGCAAATTAAAATAAAGAGAGCAAACTAATGTTTTTGCACCTCCCCTTTTTTACCAGCAAATGATCATAATCCAGTTTCACTTATTGCGTGATATCAAATCAAATCAGATTGTATTTTAGAACTCTGCTCCCCCAGTCGCCTCAAGATGAATGGTTTTGACGACTAACGTTTAAGGAAAATTTGTTTTGCATGGCCCGGTGCCCTGGGTTTGCTCATTTTTGACCATTCCATTGATCCTAAAGAGAAATCTCCACCCAACCAGGGCACCAGGCCATGCAAAATGGCCCATTGCTCCAAAGCGTTCAATAGATAAGCTTCATGTCCACCAGATGTGTCAAACTCTTTGTGTTCTGGCAGAAGTCATCATACATAAAACAGTCCGTAAGTTCATAAAAGTTCCCCATGGTGGGGGTGGCACCATACAGAGACTAAATGATAATGGCTATTGTGTAGTTAGAGATGAGAAGATACGACTGGAAATATGTCTCCAGTAAGAAGGACACTGTGACAATTCATTATTACTACACTTGGGTAGTGCGCCCTGTTGGCTAGTTTTCATGAAACCAGCCAACAGAATGGTTTGCAAAATACATATGCACAGAACTGTTCTGTGCGTAATTCAGCATGCCATCATGCACGGCAAGCTAGTGATTTGAAATTAGTACTCAATATGGAAACAACCAGTTAAATGTATTCATGTTGCTAGAGATGTGTGACAGAGGAATCGACACAAACTATATTTATTGTTCTAATGTGCCCTTGTGCACCAGTCTGTTGGTAGCACAGCCAGCCAGTAGGTCAATAGGAGAATAACTCATCTTTTTCTAATTATTAGCTTTGGTCAAACAGGGCCAAAATGATCTTTTCTATGATGCAAACCACATGTGAATCAAGTACGGAAAATGCAGGCTAGACATTTCGCAAAAAACAACATATTGTCACGCCCTGACCTTAGAGAGCTTTTTATGTCTCTATTTTGGTTTGGTCAGGGTGTGATTTGGGTGGGCATTCTATGTTCTATTTTCTATGTTTTTGTATTTTTTTGTTTTGTCCGGGTATGGTTCTCAATCAGGGACAGCTGTCTATCGTTCTCTCTAATTGGGAATCATACTTAGGCAGCCTTTTTCCCTTTTGTGTTTGTGGGAAGTTAACTTTGTTAGAGGCATCATAGCCCTGTTAAGCGTCACGTCGTTTTGTATTGTTTATTGTTTTGTTGGCGACATTCAAATAAAAAGGAATATGTACGCTCACCACGCACCTTGGTCCGCTTCTTACAATGACCGTGACACATACGGCAAAACGCATGTGGATCTGGTGGAAATATGGCACTAGGCTATCCATATTACCGGAGCTTATATTCTTTCTATTTCTATGGCGGATTCGCAGCCTCAATTTAAATTGTGCATTGATATGAAGCTTCGCAGTTTACATAATGCATTGATATACAGTGCATTCGGAAAGTATTGGCTTTTTACACGTTACGTTACAGCCTCATTCTAAAATTGTTTTTTTTTTTTTTCTTCTCATCAATCTATATACACAATACCCCATAAAGTGAAAACAGGTTTTTTACCACATTTATAAAAAAATAAAAAACAGAAATACCTTATTTATGTAAGAATTCAGACCCGGCCTCCCGGGTGGCGCAGTGGTTAAGGACACTGTACTGCAGCGCCAGCTGTGCCATCAGAGACTCTGGGTTCGCGCCCAGGCTCTGTCGTAACCGGCCGAGACCGGGAGGTCCGTGGGGCGACGCACAATTGGCCTAGCGTCGTCCGGGTTAGGGAGGGCTTGGACGGTAGGGTTGTCCTTGTCTCATCGCGCACCAGCGACTCCTGTGGCGGGACGGGCGCAGTGCGCGCTAACCAAGGTTGCCAGGTACACGGTGTTTCCTCCGGCACATTGGTGCGCCTGGCTTCCGGGTTGGATGTGGGCTGTGTTAAGAAGCAGTGCAGCTGGTTGGGTTGAGTATCGGAGGACGCATGACTTCGTCTCTCCCGAGCCCGTACGGGAGTTGTAGCGATGAGACAAGATAGTAGCTACTACAACAATTGGATACCACGGAATTGGGGAGAAAAAAAGGGGTAAAAAAAAAGAAGAAAAAAAGAATTCAGACCCTTTGCTCTGAGACTCGAAATTGAGCTCAGGTGCATCCTGTTTCCATTGATCATCCTACCAAAACTCTTCCTACAGCTGTCTGCCCAGACAAATTGAGCAACTGGGGGAGAAGTATCTTGGTCAGGGAGGTGACCAAGAACCCGATGGTCACTCTGTCAGAATTCCACAGTTCCTTTGTGTAGATGGGAGAACCTTGATGTAGACAAAGAGATCCTTGATGAAAGGCTGTAATCTCCGCCAACTGAGTAAAAGGTCTGAATAATTATGTAAATGTGATATTTCAGCTTTACATTTTTTATAAATTTGTTAACATTTCTAAAAACTTGTTTTTGCTTTGTCATTATGGGGTATTGTGGAACAAAAACTATTTAATCCATATTAGAATAAGGCTGTAACATAACAACATGTGAAAGTCAAGGGTACTGATTACTTCCTAAATGCACTGTATAGCTAGCTAGCTTGCTGAAATGATGGGAGATCAAAGAATATAGCTTAGAATAACTTTGTATCTATTTACCATGTCTTCATTCATGAACAATATATCTATCTGTGTGTAGGAACTGTATATTTTTAAAGTGTGTGTCACTTTTGAGTTGAGTTGTTTGGCCTTTGGGATTGGCCTCTTGGCCTCTTGCGCTCCTCTCCCATTAGCCCTCCCCTATATCACTTGTGTATGTTTGTGTAACTCTCCACTGTCACGCCCTGGTCGAAGTATATTGTGTTTGTCTTAATTTATTTGGTCAGGCCAGGGTGTGACATGGGTTTATTGTGGTGTGTTTTGTCTTGGGATTTTGTGAGGTATTGGGTTTGTGGCTTAGTGGGGGTATCTAGCATAGTCTATGGCTGTCTGGAGTGGTTCTCAATCAGAGGCAGGTGTTTATCGTTGTCTCTGATTGGCAACCATATTTAGGCAGCCATATTCTTTGAGTGTTTCGTGGGTGATTGTTCCTGTCTCTGTGTTTGTTGTCACCAGATAGGCTGTTTAGGTTTTCACGTTACGTTTGTTGTTTTGTATTGTTCGTGTTTATTCGTTTATTAAACATGTATGAAAATTTCCACGCCGCATTTTGGTCCGATCCTTGCTACACCTCTTCGTCAGAGGAGGAGTTAGAAGAAAACCGTAACATCCACACTATCTCTGAACATGCCACATAGCAGCTGTTTTCCTGGCTATGCCTTTCTCGATAAATCATTTCCTCCCTCCTCGCCTATTAAACTCATGGCTGCCAATGGATAATTCTATTAACAAGGACATCGTAAATAAAGTGAGATTGAATTGGATTATCGATAAAGGACGGAACAGTGCTGACATTTTGGTCGTGACTCGTGATGAGGTCCTTGGGTTTAGGTGATAACCATCACAGAGGAAATGGTAGAGCTGCTGATGATAGCGGGGAAAAAGGAACATGGCACAGCAATAATCTTTAGTGGTACCAGCTTTATTACAACACGTTACTAAAACATTGTTAATTTTGACAGAAAATTCACAAGAACCAGCAATTGAGACACAATAGGTAGCATATAGTACCTGCTGCAAGCGACAAGACAAAAAAAGCACATACAATGACTATTTTCAAAGCTGCCTTGCTTGAAATAGTCATAGACCCCAATGGTACGTAGGTACAAGTGCCTGGAATGTGTCATGTTGGGTTTACGTCAAGCCAACCACGTGTACATTTGAAATGTGAAAAATGTACTAGTCAGCTAAACCCAAATGGAACCAGACAGGTAAGTGAGTGGAATGGAACAATCACGTCTGGGAGGATGTCAGTTCTTGGCGACACGGGTCAGTTTGGCAGACAAGGCATTGCCGTTGTTGATAAACACGTTTCTCTTCAATGGGTGTCTGTCATTCTCTGTCTCTTGTCAGAGCCCGTGACTTGATCACATTCCCTCAAATTTAACCGCTGTGTGTGTGTGTTTCTGTTTGTATGTTCAGGGACAAGGAGGAGGCCTTTTGAAATGTGATCAAGAAGTCTAAGGTGAGGGGAGAATGAACAAGGTAGTGAGAGAAAAAAAGGAGGGAGAGGGACGAAGAGAGAGTGGGTGACAGAGAAATAAAATAGAGTGTAGATAACTGGCTTGTGATTGAACGCCACATGGGCAATGTTAATAGCAATCATAAAACTTAGGTTATTTTTTGATGCCTTAAAAATCAACATTGAACTACATAATTTATCTAAATTGGCATTTGTACTAATATCATAGGCATGGCTGTGTATTAGAGAGGAAGGCTGTGTCCCAAATGGCACCCTATTCTCTATATATTGCACTACTTTTGACCAGAGAGGAGGTTTGTGCCTCTGTACTCCCACGCTTCTTTGCAGGAACTTGATTATATGAAACCAAACATCCTCCCACCACAAGGCAGGGGGCCTTAGGCCATCTTACCAGCCCAGACTTTAGCTATGGCATCGCCAACCTTAAAGCCTAGAAAACTTATTTGGGTGATGTTCATTAGGGCATGCAATGGAAAACGTTTTGCAACAAAAAACGAAATTGAGAAAAGTTCATGTTCATGTTGTCCCTCCCTGTTTTAGTTGGTTTTCTTATATTTGGTGCCTAATCAACACGACCCAGGACTGACACGAGACACGATATGTTTCAACAAAGTCATTTCCCTCTGACTAACCACCTTCATTAAATCAATCGCAAGAGTAAACAGAATTAATCACGTTTGTAATCAAAATCGCATGCCTGTTCCTGTGGAGCCATCTCCAATGTAATTAATGCTATATAATTGTGTTTATTTCGTTAGTATTTGTGACTAGTGATCAATTTAAAGGGTCTGCATGTTGTTAATTCAATATGCTCTCCCAAAGGCAACTTGAGTGTATGATTTGCTTGTGTAAATTATATTGCTGGAGCTAGTCAAATCCCTGTTTGTTTTGATAATGAGAGAGTAATATTTTTTAAAGGGCTGGTTGGGAGTCTAACTTTGTTAACATACACATCTGGATGTCATCCACGACGTGGGTCTATGACAGGAAGCGGGGCTCCAGAACAGGTTTGATGGATAAAGGGCTAGATGGATGCGCCAGGTGCATACTAACAGAAGCGTTAACACACACATCCACACACACGCACACAGGCATACACATGTACATAATTACATATGCCTGACAAAGTTTAAAAGCTCAGTGCAATCAGGATCCTCCACAGGGTCTGACATGTAAATGAGAATTTATTTTCAGTCAACTTACCATGGAATCCCAATTTATCTGCTAAAATAAGGGTTAAATAAATAAACATTAACAACAGGTATAGGTACAGTTGAAGTTGGAAGTTTACATACACTTAGGTTGGAGTCATAAACTAATTTTTCAACCACTCCACAAATTTATTGTTAAGAAACTATGGTTTTGGCAAGTTGGTTAGGGCATCTACTTTGCGCATGACACGAGTAATTTTTACAACAATTGTTTACAGATTATTTCACTTATAATTCGTTGTATCACAATTCCAGTGGATCAGAAGTTTACATACACTAAATTGACTGTCATAGCTTTAGAAGCTTCTGATAGGCTAATTGACATCAATTGGAGGTGTACCTGTGGATGTATTTCAAGGCCTACCTTCAAACTCAGTGCCTCTTTGCTTGACATCATGGGAAAATCAAATTGTTGACCTCCAAGTCGAGTTCATTTTTGGGAGCAATTTCCAAATGCCTGAAGGTACCACACTCATCTGTACAAACAATAGTACGCAAGTATAAACACCATGGGACCACGCAGCCGTCATACAGCTCAGGAAGGAGAAGCGTTCTGTCTCCTAGAGATGAACGTGCAGCAAAGGACCCTGTGAAGATGCTGGAGGAAACAGGTACAAAAGTATCTATATCCACAGTAAAACGAGTCCTATATCAACATAACCTGAAAGGCCACTCAACAAGGGAGAAGCCACTGCTCCAAGACCGCCATAAAAAAAGCCAGACTAGGGTTTGCAACTGCACATGGGGACAAAGACTGTACTTTTTGGAGAAATTTCCTCTGGTCCAATGGAACAAAAATAGAACTGTTTGGCCATAATGACCATCGTTATGTCTGGAGGAAAAAGGGGGAGGCCTGCAAGCCGAAGAACACCATCCTAACCGTGAAGCACGGGGGTGGCAGCATCATGTTGTGGGGATGCTTTGCTGCAGGAGGGACTGGTGCACTTCACAAAATAGATGGCATCATGAGGATTTAAAATTATGTGGATATATTAAAGCAACATCTGAAGACATCAGTCAGGAAGTTATAGTCGCAAATGGGTCTTCCAAATGGACAAGCACACTTTCAAAGTTGTGGCAAAATGGCTTAAGGACAACAACGTCAAGGTATTGGAGTTGCCATCAACAAGCCCTGACCTCAACCCTAAGGTTGTTCTGTGGGCAGAACTGGAAAAGCGTGTGTGAGCAAGGAGGCCTACAAACCTGATTCAGTTACACCATCTCTGTCAGGAGGAATGGGCCAAAAATTCCCCCAACATATTGTGGGAAGCTTGTGGAAGGCTACCCGAAACATATGACCCAAGTTAAACAATTTAAAGACAATGCTACCAAATACTAATTGAGTACAGTATATGTAAACTTCTGACCCACTTAGAATGTGATGAAAGAAATGAAAGCTGAAATAAATAATTCTCTACTATTATTCTAACATTTCACATTTTTAAAATAAAGTGGTGATCCTAACTGACCTAAGACAGGGAATGTTTACTATGATTAAATGTGAGGTATTGTGAAAAACTGAGTTTATATGTATTTGGCTAAGGTGTATGTAAACTTCCGACTTCAACTTTGGAGGTAGGATTTCTTGCTGTTATCATGTTTTTTCAGTGCCATCTCTTTGACATTAGCTAGGTTTCCATCCAGTTGGCGACAGATTTTCATGCAAATATTCTAAAATCCATATGAAAACGACATGCGCATTTTCCCACCAGAGAGTTGTTTCCATCAAATTGACTTGTTGCAGATAAAACATTCTGTGTATTCCCATGTCCCGAATAAAAGGTTAAATGGGTTTTCATCACATTTTCAACTCTACTGATGGTCTTGTCACAAAAAAGTTGCGTTTTATAGCGAATGTGTCCACTCTGGTCTTGGCACGTGCACACTAGCTAATAGCTCGCAGTCGCAGATGCAGTGCGGCTATAGCCTAAATTATGACATTATTATGGACAAAATAGCAAGATTATTTTTATTTGTCAAACGACAGCCAAGCATGAATCATCATGTCACCAGAATAAGACCCTCAATATGTATTGGAAATGAAAAAAGCGTTTCCACCGCCATTTCATGCATAATAAATGTTACCGACACAAAAAAAATCCACATTGTCTGGCATATTGTCTTGTTGACATTTGAAATGTTTACCATCTTTTTCCATCAGGCCTGTCGTGACATTTTTTATACGACATTTACTTTCGTCACTTAAAAAGGTTTACTGACACACACACACACAAACGACACATTTACAACTGCGCACTGAACATTCATGAGTACCTTGTCACCAGGTACACTAACACATCAATGAGATCTGAGGGCTGGGACACATAATAAATACTCAAACTGTCCTTTCAACTGGCCTACCTGGTTAAATAAAGATGAAATAAAATAAAACACTGAGGTACCTCATAAGGGTACAGACGAAACATCCTCTCATAGCACAATTCTCATAACATAACCACATTAATTTGTTTGATAAAAAATGTAAATGTTACAAAAAGAAATGTCACTCTAGAGCTATTACCCTTTGACCGTTTGAGGTGAGTACCCAGTGGGGTGACAGGGGAAAGGTCAACGGGTCATAGCTGCAGGGAGAGGGGACAGTGTATGTGTGTGTCAGACCTGGGCTCAAATACATGTATTTGATTATTTGTTATTTTCTGTGTACCGTATTTTAGTACTTTTTTACTCAAATACAGTATAAATACCGTACTAATATTTTAATGTGTCCCGAATCAACTACTTCTACTATAAATAGCCTACATTTTGAAAGTATTTCCAACTACATTATTTCAAATACCAAACAGACCTGGTTGAAATGCATGGTAGTATTTAAATATTTATTTACGAAATACATGCAAATACTTTCCAAGGTTATTTCCAAATACATTCCAATATTAAACTACTTGTGTTTTCGCAATAAAATTACCAAATGCTTACATCCAAATGTATTGAAATACCCTAAATAGTATTTGAACATAGGTTTGGAGTGTGTGAATCTTGCTTGGATTACATGCATGACTCTGACTTTTCTGATAACAATTCCCAAAACCACAAGGATTCCATTTGATGGCTGAAGGAACATCTCAATAGAAAGAATTCATGTAAACTTCCCTGGGAGTCCCAGGGTGTGGTAACAGGGCACGGTGGCAACAATGCATGCTCAACTCACATAGAATAAACAGTCCTTATCTGATTTAGTTCCTTCCTTCAGAATCCTGGCTTGCTGTCCTTGTAGTGGCCTCTGATCTGAGAGTCCAGGCTGTAAAAACAAATAATGGGTAGTACTTTTAAGAACGTGACCCTGTACTGCAACTCCATTCTCCTCAGAGTTGGAGTCTACCTGCCCGTCAAATGTCTGTTGCTGGCCTCCGGAGGCTTCCAAAATGAGCTTCAGAGCTTGTTCCAAAACAAGCAAGCAGCAGCCTACGTTTGCAGGAATGTGTAGGTTGCCGCTCCATTTGTCCAGAAGTTGCCCCTAAGTAGGCTACACACACACCCCACATCCCTGCAATATAACCAAACCACTAGGCAGGCAGCACATTTGGGCAGTGGCACTATTCTGAGTGGCTTCTCCCTTCAGAGACAACATACAAGACCCCAATTAGGTCCAGTACATCAAAGGGTCAAACCATATGCGTGGACATCGGAGGGGGGGTGAACTCTGAGACAGCACTGGGATGGCACAGCTCCAGCTGGGCGTGTGTCTGCTTCCCCAGGGAGGACTTGAAGAAAGACTCCCTGGACCGCAGGAGGGGCGTCTTGCACAGGGCTCCCCAGAAGAAGCGCAGCACTGATGGGCTGAGGAAGATGAACACCCAGGGGTCCACGATGGAGTTGGTTGAGAGAAAGAGGAGGGCGATGAGGTCCATCTTGTGGCTCTCCTTCCTCTGCCCCGTGGAGTTGATATAAACACGGATCTAAGATACAAGAGAGGAAGAGAAGAGACTGAATAACGAGTCCTGATCAAATGACTTACTGAGGAATCCCACCGCTGCCATCTACATCCAAAACAAAGGTAATGTGGTTTGGTAAGAAGAATGCCCCTCTCCCCACCTGTGTGATTACTACCTTTGCGGGTTTAGAGCTTGAGGTAGTCACCTCATATAAGCACTTGGGAGTACGGCTAGACAGTACACTGTCCTTCTCTCAGCACATATCAAAGTTGCAGGCGAAGGTTAAATTTAGACCTGGATTCGTAATCTCTCCTCTTTCACCCCAGCTGCCAAACTAACCCTGATTCAGATGACCATCCTACCCATGCTAGATTACGGAGATGTAATTAATAGATCAGTAGGTAAGGGTGCTCTCGAGCAGCTAGATGTTCTTTACCATTCAGCCATCAGATTTGCCACCAATGCTCCTTATAGGACACATCACTGCACTCTATACTCCTCTGTAAAACTGGTCATCTCTGTATACGCGTCGCAAGACCCACTGGTTGATGCTTATTTATAAAACCCTCTTAGGCCTCACTACCCCCTATCTGAGATACCTACTGCAGCCCTCATCCTCCACATACAACACCCGTTCTGCCAGTCACATTTTGGTAAAGGTCCCCAAAGCACACACATCCCTGGGTTGCTCCTCTTTTCAGTTCGCTGCAGCTAGCGACTGGAATGAGCTACAAAAAACACTCAAACTGGACAGTTTTATCTCCATCTCTTCATTCAAAGACTCAATCATGGACACTCTTACTGACAGTTGTCTGCTTCGCGTGATGTATTGTCTTTACCTTCTTGCATTTGTGCTGTTGTCTGTCCACAAAAAGTTTTGTACCATGTTTTGTTGCTACCATGTTGTTGTCATGTGGTGTTGCGACCAAGCTGTGTTTTCATGTGTTGCTGCCATGCTGTTTTGTTGTTGTCTTTGGTCTCTCTTTATGTAGGGTTGTGGTGTCTCTCTTGTTATGATGTGTGTTTTGTCCTAGATTTTTAATCCCAGCCCCCGTCCTCGCAGGGGGCCTTTTACCTTTTGGTAGACTGTCATTGTAAATAAGAATTTGTTCTTATTTTAATTTTAAAAACTGTCTAAGTGCGGGATCCTTGCCTGAAGCTGGTGTAGTGGGTACAGCACATACTGCAGCACATATTCCCCACCCCAGTGTGGGTACTAATCACAGTCCCACCACTATTCTGCATCTCCCCGTCTGTTTCCCCACTCATTTAATCCTCTCTATCTGAATCAAATGTGATCCCACCAATGCCACCAACCATCTCAACATGCTGTCACCACCAATCACTAGCAAGGCTTAACATCTGATTCTCCAAGCTCTCGCAAACATCTTTGTTCTTCCATTCTCCCAAAAGTCAAATAGACCAGAATGTAATCCTTGCCTGCTCCTAACCAACCAAGCCACATTCCTTGAATCCTTTTTGAAACCCTTGTTTTGGAGATTGGCGTCAATGTCAGATTATTGAAAACAGATCGTCTTTGGTGGAAACAAAAGCTTCAGAAGCTAATAATTCATTAAGTCTGGAGTTATGCGAAAAAAGAACAAGTGTGTAATAAATAAATATTGAAACATATTTGATGTAGTGTCACTTGAACCGGGTCACTTGATCCGAAATACAGTGCCTTCAGAAAGTATTCACACCCCTTGACCTTTTCCACATTTTGTTGTCTTACAGCCTGAATTTAAAATAGATTAAATTGTGTAAGTGGTCTACACACAATAACCCATCATGTCAAAAAAGTGGAATTATGTTTTTACAAATGAATAAAAAAATGAAAGCCGAAATGTCTCGAGTCAATGAGTATTCAACCCCTTTGTTATGGCAAGCCTAAATAATTTCAGCAGTCAAAATTTGCTTAACAAGTCACATAATAAGTTGCATGGACTCACTCTGTGCAATAATAGTGTATAACATAATTTTTGAATGACTACCTCATCTCTGTACCCCACATATACAATATCTGTAAAGATCCCTCAGTTGAGCAGTGAATTTCAAACACAGATTCAACCAAAAAGACCAAGGAGGTTTTCCAATGCCTTGCAAAGTGCACCTATCAGTAAATGGGTAAAAGAAAAAGAAAAAAGAAGACACTGAAAATCCCTTTGATCCACATGGAAAACTAAAGGAATAGAAACCGTAAATTACTTGGTAACAGGAAATACATTTATTTCCATTAAAGAAATTATTTTTGGACTGATCAATGCAGATAGTTTCAAATACTACATGCAATGTAAAAGTCACATCACAAAACTTATATTTGAAATATTTTGGACATCACAGCAACCTAGAGCAAATCTGATTTGAATCAGAAAATTATGTTAATATGATAGGGAAGATAAATAAAATCTTGCAGAGAGCATATCCAACAGACAATCTCTTACAAAAAAATATTAACTATTGGAACCAAGACTTAAAAAGAACTGATGTTGGCACAAGATGGAGGGAAAGTTTGAGCATTACTAACGAAATTACAGTTAACTAAAATGTACGCTTAATCCAGTATAACTAAATGTATAGATTTTTTTTATACAAGAGACAAAATGCACAAATTTTACAGCACAATGGTAAGTGTAAAACGAATAATGACTCAATAATCCATGTTTTTTGGGAACGCTATGAAGTCCGGAAGTTGTGGGCAGAGGTGTAGAAAGTCGGCTGTCAGAAGTATTACAATGTAAATCTGCTTTTAATCCGTAATCCGAAATATCTGCATTTTTCAAGACATGGCATATGGGGGCGTAGCCAGAAGTTAGATGGGTTGGATGATTCTCTTATCACTCTTGACAAAACGTATATTAAAAACTTGGAAAATCAATCAATCAATCTGCCATCAGTAACACAATGGGAAAAATTGAATAATTTATTTAAATAGTGCCGGGGCTACGGAGAGAAATAAAATGGTGCCGTTTCAGGCCATGTGGTAGAAAGTGCTGGGGGTGTGTGCTAGTGGGTCTGGGCAGGTGGGATGTACTTGATGTTTGTATGATGTTGTAGTGTGTGTGTGTGTGTGTGTGTGTGTGTGTGTGTGTGTGTGTGTGTGTGTGTGTGTGTGTGTGTGTGTGTGTGTGTGTGTGTGTGTGTGTGTGTGTGTGTGTGTGTGTGTGTGTGTGTGTGTGTGTGTGTATATAATAAAAATGTACAACAAAAATGAATAAATAACCCTTTGAGCATGGTGAAGTTATTATTTACACTTTGGATGGTGTATCAATACAACCAGTCACTACACAGATACACACGTCCTTCCTAACTCAGTTGCCAAAGAGGAAAGAAACCGTTCAGGGATTTCACCACAAGGCCAATAGTGACTTTAAAACAGTTACTGGGTTTAATGGCTGTGATAATAGAAAATAGAGTACGGATCGACAACATTGTGGTCACTCCACAAAACTAACCTAAATGACAGAGTGAAAAGAAGGAAGCATGTACAGAATACAAATATTCAAAAACATGCATCCTGTTTGCAATAAGATGATAAAGTAAAACTGCAAGAAATGTGGCAAAGAAATTAACTTTATGTCCTGAATACAAATCGTTATGTTTGGGTAAATCCAACTCAACACATCACTGATTACCATTCTTCATATTTTCGAGTTTGGGGTGGCTGGATCATGTTATGGGTATGCTTGTCATCGGAAAGGACTAGGGAGTTTGGGGAGGGGGACAAAAATAAGGGAATTAGAGCTAAACAGGCAAAATCCTAGAGGAAAACCTGGTTCAGTCTGCTTTCCAACAGACACTGGAAGACAAATTCACCTTTCAGCAGGACAATAACCTAAAACACTAGGCCAGATATACACTGGAGTTGCTTAGTAAGACAACATTGAATGTTTCTGAGTGGCCTAGTTACAGTTTTGACTTACAAACTTCTTAAGGATCGGACCCTTTTTTTCTATTTTCGCCTAAAATGTCATACCCAAATGGAAACACTTTGAAGTTTGCGGAAAGTGAAATTAATGTAGGATAATATAACACATTAGATCTGATAAAAGTTATATTTGAAATGCAAGAGAAAGGCCGTAATATAATATTGCAGTTCAGGCACAATTTAGATTTTGGCCACTAGATGGCAGCAGTGTGTGTGCATAGTTGCAGATTGATCCAGAGAAGCATTGCAATACTGGACAATATTTTATATCAAGTCTGCCCAAATGTGCTGAATTGGTCAATTGATAGCTTTTTAAGACCATAAATATAGAGAACATACAAAAATGATATGGTAATACAAAGGTAAGTTTACACACTCCTCGGGTAGTCTAATGGTTAGAGTGTTGGACTAGTAACTGGAAGGTTGAAAGTTCAAACCCCTGAGCTGACAAAGTACAAATCTGGCATTCTACCCCTGAACAGGCAGTTAACCCACTATTCCGAGGCTGTCATTGAAAATAAGAATTTGTTCTTAACTGACTTGCCTAGTTAAAAAAGGTTAAATAAATATATTAACTTTCACACATCTAGATGGCCAGACGGGGTGGCTGTGGAGCCAGAGACAGCAGGGGTTCAAACTGTAGAACCCAGTTCTTATATTTGATTTTAAAAATAGATTTTATCATACAAAACTATGCTACTTTTTTATCTCTGGGACCCTCAGGATGACAAATCAGAGCAAAATTACTGAAGTATATTATTTACCTTCAGAGGTCAATGTATCAAACCAGTTGCAGTGAGAAAAGTTTTGTTGTTGTGCACTCTCCTCAAACAATAGCATGGTATTTATTCACTGTAATAGCTATTGTAAATTGGACAGTGCAGTTAGATTAACAATAATTAAAGCTTTCTTCCCATATAAGACATGTATATGTCTATGTCCTGGAAAGTTTGCTGTTACTTACAACATCATACTAATCACATTAGTGCGCACGTTAGCTCAACCGTCCCGGTATGGCGACATGTTAAATCGTCTTGAGAATCTATAGCAAGAAAATGGCAGTAGCAAAATCTACAGTAGCAATGATCAACAACCAACTTCAGAGCTTGAAGAATTTAAAAAAGAAAATTACATTTTGAATTCAGGCTATAACAACAAATTGTAGAATAAGTCAAGTTTCTGAAGGCACTGTAGCTATTCCACATGCTAAATGGCACAGAGCCGAAAACGTATTTGCGGGAATGAAACAAGATTTGCTAAGGTACAAATTTCCACCGGACTGTCTGTCACTAGATACCTTACAACAGTTGCTATTTTCTAAATTGAAGTCAAATAAAGTATATTATTTTTGGAGAAAATGACATCAATTTCCCTCTTATGTAATTCCACAATAATGATCGGAAAATGTAACCAACCATCTCACAGGTTTTTATTACTCTTGGTATTAGTGAAAGAGTGGGGATGCACATTCCTCGACCGAGCACACACACACACAAACTGTATGCTGCTAAACTGTGTGTACTGTTGGGGTTTCCCGGTGTGACTCAAGAGTGCTGTGTCCAGTAAAAGTGAAAGTACTCTAGACTCTTTCGGGCCAATTTCCTGAAACATCTATCATTACGACAATATCCTGTGGGTGGAACTAGCAGTGTGAACAACCCTGAGTAGAGTGGAAAAACACCACAGCCATGCCTGTAGATTACACAAATTACAATGGGGCAACATAATGAGCTGAACTCTTGTGTGAATTGTTGACACAGATACTTTCTAATATCAGTCTGCATTATGCAAATGCAGTAATGGCTTTATGTTACTTGTTGATTCTTCAAGACTCTTTCTCAATAGTCTTCCCTTGTGTCCTTTCTCCATGCCCTCTCAGAACACATTGGAGAAGAACACCCATGGTTCCTCCCTTCTGACCTCCTTCAATGCATTTTGAGTAGGAAGCCATGAGATAGGACTTGAGAAATCGAGCAAAGATCATTGAGAAATAGCTTACATGTAAATTTGGTATTTCCCTCCCTCCCCCAAACGAGCTGCCATTTTGTTTGCCAATAATCAGGCTGTTAGGGAACACCACCTTAATCCCAGGGTTTAATACAAAATACAAAAAATTCAGGGAGCTCCTTTAAATTCTCTACTAATTATGTTTGTCAGAACCCTATGTGCCCTCAATCTGGAACAAACTGTCTGGATTATGTAATTATTGATTAGTTAGAGAACGTTTTGGGCAGATATTGAGGAGACATGCAGAAACCTGTATTCTCAGTCAGTGTCTTATTGCAACAGCGAAACGCTGTTTAATTATTAATATTTTCATTGGTGCCTGAGGGCACAGTAACGAGGGAAAGTCGAGCAAGCAGTGCTCACAGGCAGGATCCGGTTTCATCGACCGCAGGCAGACGTAGAGGAAAGGCGCCAATCCCACAGGGGGGGGTCTGACCTCTTGCATTACCATAGAGTGCCATATATTGCCTATAAGACTACCTCTGAGTGATAGGCTAGACATTAACCAAAAAGTGGGAAATAAGTTTTTAAAAAGCCTAAGATTCTCATTTCTCCCCTTTTACCACCTTCAACGTATTGGTTGTTATCAATAAGTGTCACAATAGGGTGTCCGAACTAAATGGTATGTTTGAAATGGAAGAAATTATGACGCTATTGATGACAACCTATACAAGTTGCGTGGTTAACAAGCATACTTTTATGTGGGATCCTATGTTTTGCCTGATAAACCAGGCCAATGTTCCGCTTGATATATGTACGGGGGGTTGGAGCGTCATTGGGCATCCATGTGTTTGTGTCTAGGGCTGTTTTTGCTTTGTACATTCCCTAGGGGCAGGCACCTTGTCAATTTAGCAGTAGAGCATTTCTTGGTAACAAGACTATTTAATAAATCGATGCATCTCTTCCGTCATATGAAGCAGGGGTGGTTGAGATGGAAACTTGGTCCCACTGTTAGTTCACTGGCCTCTATGTGACCCTGATGAAGCTCTAATTGAAGATGAGCATTCTAGATAGTATCTTCATTGATGTTGTGCATTCATAGGTATAATGCATTATGATATGGTAATAATGTATTCACTTGTAATAATGTATGACCCCATCTGCCATGTTTGAATACCCTCACTTACATTCTAAATAGTACCAAAAATATAAAGTTTTATATTATGAGAAATTTAGCATGCTTTAAATGCCAGACTATTTTATGGGTTTAATCTAGTAGAATTGGCTGCATAGTATGTGGGATGATTAGTACACAGTATGTCGTTTTAGTTAGCAAAGTAAGGCAAGACAGATTTAGGAAACACCATAATAAAAAAAGTACAAAGTCAACTTTTTTTACAAAAGTGTTTAGGTTTTGTGAGGGACTGGTGGGTGACATTTGATTTCCTGCCTACATGACGCATACTAGAGGATACCATTCTGCCCACCTCATTGCTGTCTACTTAATTTCTCGCCTATTAAAGTGTATTTCAATACACTAATAACTTCTTTATGTAAGTGTTGAACGACATACACTTGTGTAATGTGTTTATCATAGCACAACTGGGCCCCTATAGGAATAGCGTAAGTTGGTGAAGAAACTGACATGAAGAGCACATGTTCAACTTAATAATAAAAAACATGTTTTCCCCATCTCAAGGAGGTTAAATTAAAAAAAATACAATAGTAAGTTTAAAATCTAATCAAATTTAGTCACATGTGCTGAATACAACCTTACAGTGAAATGATTACTTTACAACCCCTTAACCAACAAATAGACTTGAATAGGAGAGAAATTAAGTAGACAGCAATGAGGTGGGTGGAGTGGTATCCTCTAGTAGGTTAACTTAGGGGTAGACCCCATTTTTCTCCATTTCATGTCTGAATGATGTGCCCAAAGTAAACGGCCTGTAGCTCAGGCCCTGAAGCCAGGATATGCATATAATTGGTACCATTGGAAAGAAAACACTTTTTGTAGTGTTTGTAGAAATGTTAAAATAATGTAGGAGAATAACATAATAGATATGGTAGGAGAAAACCCAAAGAAAAACCAACCAGAATTGAGAGAGACCACCCCCCAAGAGAAATATTGTAAATTAGCTCCCTGGATGCAATTCCTATGGCTTCCAAAGTTGTAGGCTTGTAACTTCTAACACAAATAAGAAATAACAGTTTTAGTAGAAGGACACAATCTTGGAAATTTGTGTTTGAGCACGTCATGAAGAAATTACGCACCTGCTAAAATCGGCTTCCTATTGAAAATACTTCTTTCCGAAATAAATATTATATTTTGATTACATTTTAGGATATCTGAGGAATAAATAGAAACATATTTTGAAAGTTTAGTTGTAGATTTTCAGATTCCTTTAACGGCAAGTTGAATGAGTGGATTACTCAAATCAATGGCGCCAACTAAACAGACTTTTTGGGATATAAAGAAGGATTTTATCTAATAAAACAACACTACATGTTACAGCTGGGACCCTTTGGATGACAAATCAGAGGAAGATTTTCAAAAAGTAAATGAACATTTAATCGTTATATGTGAATGTATTAAACCTGTGCCGGTGGAAAAATATTTAGTTAAGTAATTTAAAATAAAAGAAAGAGAAAAAAAAGTAACAAAGAATTAAACAGCAGAAGTAAAATAATAATAGCAAGGCTATATACAGGGGGTACCGGTACAGAGTCCATGTGCGGGGACACCGGTTGGTCGAGGTAATAGGTACGTGTAGGTAGAGTTAAAGTGACTATGCATAGATAATGAATAGAGAGTAGTAGCAGCGTAAAAGAGGGTTCTGGGTAGACCTTTGATTAGCTGTTCAGGAGTCTTATGGCTTGGGAGTAGAAGCTATTAAGAAGCCTTTTGGACCTAGACTTGGTGCTCCGGTACCGCTCGCTGTGCGGTAGCAGAGAGAACAGTTCATGACTAGGGTGGCTGGAGTCTTTGACAATTTTTAGGGCCTTTCTCTGACACCGCCTGGTATAGAGTTCCTGGATGATGATAGAGTTCCCGTGATGAAATGGGCCGTATGCACTTCCCTTTGTAGTCCCTTGCGGTCGGAGGCCGAGCTGCTGCCATACCAGGCAGTGATGCAACCAGGTGTAGAACCATTTGAGGATCTGAGGATGATGTCAAATGTTTTTTTTGTCTCTTGAAGGGGAATAGGCTTTGTAGTGCCCTCTTCACGACTGTCTTAGTGTATTTGGACCATGTTAGTTGAGAATGGGGTTGTGCTAGGTCCTCCTTTTTCTGTAGTCACAATCATGTGTCTTGATCATTTTGAGGGAGAAGTTGTTGTCCTTGCACCACACAGCCACATCTCTCACCTCCTCCCTATAGGCTGTCTTATCGTTGTTGGTGATCAGGCCAACGACTGTTGTGTCAACGGCAAACTTGATGATGGTGTTGGAGTCGTGCCTGGCCATGCAGTCATGAGTGAACAGGGAGTACAGGAGAGGACTGAGCATGCATCCCTGAGGGTCCCCCGTGTTGAGGATCAGCGTGGCGGATGTGTTGTTACCTACCTTTACCACCTTGGGGCGGCCCGTCAGGAAGTCCAGGATCCAGTTGCAAAGGGAGGTGTTTAGTCCCAGGGTCCTTAGCTTAGTGATGAGCTTTGAGGGCACTATGGTGTTGAACCCTGAGCTGTAGTCAATGAATAGCATTCTCACATAGGTGTTCCTTTTGTCCAGGTGGGAAAGGGCAGTGTGGAGTGCAATAGAGACTGCATCATCTGTGGATCTGTTGGAGCGGTATGCAAATTGGAGTGGGTCTAGGGTTTCTGGGATAATGGTCTCATGACCAGCCTTTCAAAGCACTTCATGGCTACAGACATGAGTGCTATGAGTCGGTAGTCATTTAGGCAGGTTACCTTAGTGTTCTTGGGCACACGGACTATGGTGGTCTGCTTGAAACATGTTGGTAATACAGACAGGTTGAAAATGTCAGTAAAGACACTTGCCAGTTGGTCAGCGCATGCTCAGAGTACACGTCCTGGTAATCTGTCTGGCCTTGCGGCCTTGTGAATATTGACCTGTATAAAGGTCTTACTCACATTGGCTACGGATAACATTAATGCTGAAACTAAGGAATAGATAGATAGAGGAGGCAATCAATAAAGTGATGGAGTCCAGGTGAGTCCAATGAAGCGCTAATGCGCGTAATGATGGTGACATGTGTGTGTATGATGGGCAGCCTGGCGCCCTCAAACGCCAGAGAGGGAGAGCGGGAGCAGGCGTGACAGTACTCTCCCCCCTCTAGGGGCACCACCCGGCATCCCACCTCGGCGACCCTGACAGAGGCCAGCAGAGGCGTGGGAGCCTGATGAGCCGGCTGAGACATGACGTGGGATGGGAGCCTGCTGATCCAACCGAGGCAAGAAAAGCTCTCGAACAAGCTAAGGTGTGGAAGCCTGACGAGCCAGCTGAGGGATCCCCGGTTCTTTTGGCAGCGGCACCCGAAACCGACACACCAGCCAAAACAAAAAACTCCCTGATTCCAATATTGGTGTCAGCATTCTGTGAGGACAGACGCTGGGAGACAAGAAGCAAGTACAGGGAGTGAATATTTAATAAATAACACATTAAACAAAACACGGACAGCGTCTGGACAAGGGAAACATAACGTCATTAATGCTGAAACGGGATCAAACTGGGGAATAGACAGATATAGAGGAGGCAATCAATAAAGTGATGAGTCCAGGTAAGTCCAATGAAGCGCTGATGCCGCGTAATGGTGGTGACAGGTGTGCGTAAAGATGGGCAGCCTGGTGCCCTCGAGCCCCAGAGAGCGGGAGCAGGCACGACACATTAACTCTTTAGAACCCATTGTGTCAGTCAACAGCTTTTCTTTAAATTACTATAGTGGCCGGGATTGGCCTTGTTTTCCGAACAATAATATCTTTGTCAAAATCGCAAAATTAACTTGCTAAGAACCTGTCGTCGTATTCGCGTGGCTGTTGTCATCAACCAGAAACAGGTTGTGCTGTTATTTTAATTTTTAACGTTTTTTTCACTTCATTACTCAAAATGAACGTGCTGAAGTGGACACGATTTTTCACTGTGAAAGAGGTTGTAATTTCTATGTTGGTTGGCGATACGGATTCAGACCCATCCTTGCACTTTGAAAAGCAATGATGTGGAGGTGAGTGAAATAAGTAAACAGCAGATGTTGTCGATGTTTGATGCTGTGAAACTTGGGGAATAGCTCTAAGATTAGCAAGATTAGCAAGTCCTGACATGTCTTGATAACTTTGTTGGTATAGGCGAGCATATCATTGGTGGAGCTTGAATGATTGAGCTCTGTCTCATGGAAATAGTTTCAGTGTTCAGCTGTATATTGTCAGCTTACTCATATGGAAATGGCCTGCTGCTAGCAAGCTAGTTAGTCTGTCAGACAAGAAAATCTGTATGTAGTGGTAAATTTGAACTGCGCTCACGAAACGTCACCTCAGCTGTCACACAGACAAACAGCTAACTAGCCACTGAAATGAAGGCCGGAGTAATTTGTGTTTTCTGTTGTGTTTAGGTTATGGTTTGTCATGTTTGCTAGGTGCAAATATTCAAAGGCTATATATTGCCTCGTTTTCATATTATTTGACAGCGTAGCTGTCGTGTTAGGGTAGATGCCCATGAAGTGGAGCTCATGTGATGAGTTGGATATATGTTTACATAGCCAGCTGACAAGTTGGGGGAATTGGAAGGTGTGTAACTGTATCACACAATTTATTATGGAAACCCCTAATTAGGAAGAGTGTCTATGGTTGATTAAAAGACAGGAAGGGAGACAGGCAGTGTGAGAGAGCAAGATTATGTGTTATTTGTTGATCCTCTCCTCTTCCCTCTAAGTCAGTGAAAGCAACATTTTAATTTAACCTTTATTTAACCAGGCAAGTCAGTTAAGAACACATTCTTATTTTCAATGATGGCCTGGGTTAACTGCCTGTTCAGGGGCAGAAGGACAACTGGGGTTTGAACTTGCAATCTTCTGGTTACTAGTCCAACGCTCTAACCACTAGGCTACCCTGCCACCCCAGGGGAGTGAGAGGAGAGTGGAGGGAGAGGAACATGGAGAGAAAGAGAGGGGGCACAGCAGAATCTGCAGAGCTGGGAAGATTGTATATATGACATTCTATTCGTTGCAAGAATTTTGTATAGTAATTTAAATTGAAAAAAGTTTCCCCCCTTTGCTGCTATAACATCCTCCCCTCTTCTGGGAAGGCTTTCCACTAGATGTTGGAACATTGATCCGGGGACTTGTTTCCATTCAGCCACAAGAGCATTAGTGAGGTTGGGCATTGATGTTGGGTGATTAGGGCTGCCAAACCCAGATTGGTCCGTTGGACTACCAGATGGTGAAGCGTGATTCATCACTCCAGGGAATGCGTTTCTACTGCTCCAGAGTCCAATGGCGGCGAGCTTTACACCACTCCAGCCGACAATTAGCATTGTGCATGGTGAATCAGTGTGGGCAGTGTGGAGGCTTGTGTGCGGCTGCTCGGCCATGGAAACCCATTTCATGAAGCTACCGACGAACAGTTCTTGTGCTGACATTGCTTCCAGAGGCAGTTTGGAACTCTGTAGTGAGGGTTGCAACCAAGGAAAGACGATTTGTATGTGCTACATGCTTCAGCAGTTGACGGTCCCATTCTGTAAGCTTGTGTGGCCTATCAGTTCGTGGCTGAGCCGTTGTTGCTCCTAGATGTTACCAATTCACAATTACAGCACTTACATTTGACCGGAGCAGCTCCAGTAGAGCAGAAATTTGATGAACTGACTTGTTGGAATGGTGGCATCCTTTGACGATGCCACGTTGACAGTCACTGAGCTCTTCATTATGGCCAATCTACTGCTGATGTTTGTCTATGGAGATTGCATGGCTTCGTGCTCGATTGTATACACCCGTCAGCAACAGAATCCACTAATTTGAAGGGGTGTCCACATACTTTTGTATATATAGTGTGTATCTGTTCCAGAGCTTGTAATGGATTACGACAAGAAAATGGGCTGGGTTTTCCATCTCAACCAACTGAGGATCTATTACAATGTTGGATGCACAGGCAGAAAATGGTGGAAGTATGTGTTTTGGAAGGATGCTCAATATTGCCATCATAGCATATAGCATGTAGCAAACAGTTACAGTTGAAGTCAGAAGTTTACATACACCTTAGCCAAATACATTTAAATTCAAGTTTTCCACAATTCCTGACATTTAATCCTAGCAAAAATTCCTGTCTTAGGTCAGTTAGGATCACCACTTTATTTTAAGAATGTGAAATAGAGAGATTTATTTATTTCAGCTTTGATTTCTTTCATCACATTCTCAGTGGGTGAGAAGTTTACGTACACAAAATTATTATTTGGTAGCATTGCCTTTAAATTGTTTAACTTGGGTGAAACGTTTCGGGTAGCCTTCCACAAGCTTCCCACAATACGTTGGGTAAATTTTGGCCCATTCCTCCTGACAGAGCTGGTCTAACTGGGTTAGGTTTGTAGTCCTCCTTGCTCACACACGCTTTTTCAGTTCTGCCCACAAATATTTTAGGATTGAGGTCAGGGATTTGTGATGGCCACTCTAATACCTTGACTTTGTTGTCCTTAAGCCATTTTGCAACAACTTTGGAAGTATGCTTGGGGTCATTGTCCATTTGGAAGACCCATTTGCGACCAAGCTTTAACTTCCTGAATGACGTCTTGAGATGTTGCAGGGTAGCCTAGTGGTTAGAGTGTTGGACTAGTAACTGAGCTGACATATCTGTCGTTCTGCCCCTGAACAGGCAGTTAACCCACTGTTCCTAGGCCGTCATTGAAAATAAGAATGTGTTCTTAACTTACTTGCCGAGTAAAATAAAGGTAAAAAAATACACTATCCACAAATTATATGGCATCATGACAATTATGTGGATAGTGTATTTTTTTACCTTTTACCAGTCCCTCCTGCAGGAAAGCACCCCCACAACATGACGCTGCCACCCGCGTGCTTCACGGTTGGGACAGTGTTGTTCGGCTTGCAAGCCTCCCCCTTTTTCCTCCAAACATAATGATGGTTACCGCAAGTCGCAAAGAAAACGGGAGCTGCCTTCACTAATCAACATCATCTAATCACCTATGCTTGGTATAAAACAGTGATAACTAAAAGATACCAAAATCGATTTAGTCCAATCAGCATAAGCTAAATATGATGTGGCTGTCCATGGTACTGATTTGTGTGATTGTGTGCGTGCAAGTAGAAAAAACATGTTGACTCATCCTGCCAATGCCATCCTCCTCTTTCATGTTGCCTAAAACAGTCTATGACTCTGTTATACAGTAAACATTTTTAGTTTTTGTTGTCCTAGGGTACTTGGCTAAACTACTTGCTCGCTAGCCTAACTTCCTTTCATGTGCAACGATACGCCACGTTAACATTAGCCTACTACATCTTGTGTTTGTTGATCTTCATCCTCTAAGGCCAGGGGCAGAAAGGCCACATCACAACGACATGCAACAATGAAAAAATTCTGTCAATAATGACATTTGGCTTGTGATGTGATTGGTCTGAAGCCAAATCCAAACTGGCTTCCCTTGACAATTTTTATTTTTTTTATCAAGGGAAGCCAAATGCTTGCTGGCTTCCCTTGCATTCGATGCTACAGGCGGCAACAATGTCGTACTCTTTTTGATCAGACAGCATCAGATACTAAGACAGAGGGGCACTGTTTCGTTCACTCGGATGGATGCTTTCTCCGCTGAGATACATTTCCTTCAATTTGCAGACTGAATGTATGAAAGGCTGAATGTATGAAACAAAACACATTGTGTTTTTTTCTTGGTATAGTTTCTTGGTAAATTCTTCCTTTGGCATCCATGAATATACGCCACTGATAGAAACGCATTGGGCGTATTTTTGACAGATATTCTTAAGAAAATTACAAGGTTAAAGAAGGAACCTTCAACCTCTTATATGTAAAGTCCCCTGTTTTGTGGACATGTGTGGTTCTGGTACCGGTTTCGACTGACATTTTTCAGTTTTGACCGACACCCGAGATTGAAATGGCTTGCATTGAGCGGTAGCCATGATTCTCATGGACACAGGAGTATGTCTGACACCAGGATGTGAAATCTGACACCACATGAAGCTGGGATGTCCCTCCAACCATTTAATTTGCTCTTCCGACTGTCCATCAACTCCTGGCTGAACTCTATGTCACAGCCACTAACAACAATATGCCTGGTAACCCAGCAGGAGATTGCGGTTTCGTTGCTGTAACACATTTAGAGATCGATTCATAGCCATTCATATAAAATAATTCATAGACTTTAAGTGAACAACACTTTCTGTTTGTCATAGACGGAAATTATTAATATGAAAGACGGGTTCCTAACAAGTTCAGGAAGCCAAGCTAGAGCTCTGTGATATGTTCATAGCGATGGGGGCAGACGGTTTTGATCAAGAGAGACCTTTAGAAAATATGCACATTTTCTCTAACACTCAATACACAAATATGTATTTTTTTCCCTGAAAAGTAACTACACTTCAGCAATTTATAACTATTTTTACCAGAAAGGTGAGATTTGATCCTTTCTTGGAGTATTTAGCATTACTAGTTATGTTTTATGGCCCTCATGATAAATAATTATGTTTGGGGAGTACGTAGATTATATTTTTGATTGCATTTAAGAGGTTTTAAGGTTAATTTAAGAACCCATACTCTGCCATCAGTTTGTTTTTAAACATTTGTAGACTTAAGGTGTGCTTTTGAGAACCCTTTTCAAAAGAGTGGTTTGCTTTGGAACCAGCAGTGCGCTCGTGATTAAAGGGCGCATGTATGTATAATTCGAATGGAGACCGTTGGTTCAAAGACGCACTGGAGGCGGGAAGTACACGGATGGTTGGAGGCAAGACAGGTGAGAGACGACTTGCAACGGATCGACGTGAAAGGTGGGTAAATGTTAGCTATTCACTAGCCAACAATAATAATTCAAACTATTATCAAAAAACAGTACAATCAAATTAAATGTTATTTGTCACATGCACATGCACATGCACCGAATACAACAGGTATTACCTTACAGTGAAATGCTTACTTATACAAGCCCTTAACCGGCAATGGAGTTAAGAAAAATAAGTAAAGAATAAAATAGAAAAACAACAAATAATTAAAGAGCAACAATAAAATAATAGTAATGAGCCTATATACAGGGGGTACCGGTACCCCCGCACAGGTTAGTCGAGGTAATACGTACATGTAGGTAAAGTGACTCCATAGATAATAAACAGAGTAGCAGCAGAGTAAAAATGGGGGTGAGGGGGGTTAATGCAAATAGTCCAGATAATCAAAAGGCTAACTGTTCAGGAGTCTTATGGCTTGGGGGGTAGAAGCTGTTTAGAAGCCTCTTGGAACTCGACTTGGCGCTCCAGGTACCGCTTGCCGTGTGGTAGCAGAGAGAACAGTCTGACTAGCATGGCTGGAGTCTTTGGCAATTTTTAGGGCCTTCCTCTGACACCACCTGATATAGAGGTCCTGGATGGCAGGAAGATTGGCCCCTGTGATATACTGGGCCATATGTTTTGCCACATAAACTGAAATTAGGAAAACTATTAGAAGTTTAGCAAGCAGGAAATGGAAGAGTGATATCTGCATAGTCTAAGTTGTTGAGAGTTTGGGTGCTGTGAGAAACTCAGCCTCCATAAACAGGTAAGACACACACACACACACACACACACAGGAACTCAAATCCTTCTGTTCACCTGATTTAGAATTCCTCACAATCAAATGCAGACCGCATTATCTACCAAGAGAATTCTCTTCGATTATAATCACAGCCGTATATATTCCCCCCCAACCAGACACGTCGATGGCTCTGAACAAACTTTATTTGACTCTTTGCAAACTGGAATCCATACATCCTGAGGCTGCATTCATTGTAGCTGGGGATTTTAACAAGGCTAATCTGAAAACAAGACTCCCTAAAATGTATCAGCATATCGATTGCGCCACCAGGGCTGGCAAAACGTTGGATCACTGTTATTCTAACTTCCGCGACGCATATAAGGCCCTGCCCCGCCCCCCTTTCGGAAAAGCTGACCACGACTCCATTTTGCTGATCCCTGCCTACAGACAGAAACTGAAACAAGAAGCTCCCACGCTGAGGTCTGTCCAACGCTGGTCGGACCAAGCTGATTCCACACTCCAAGACTGCTTCCATCATGTGGACTGGGACATGTTTCGTATTTCGTAACTGAGCTAAACGACTACCGCCCCGTAGCACTCACTTCCGTCATCATGAAGTGCTTTGAGAGACTAGTCAAGGACCATATCACCTCCACCCTACCTGACACCCTAGACCCACTCCAATTTGCTTACCGCCCAAATAGGTCCACAGACGACGCAATCTCAACCACACTGCACACTGCCCTAACCCATCTGGACAAGAGAAATACCTATGTGAAAATGCTGTTCATCGACTACAGCTCGGCATTTAACACCATAGTACCCTCCAAGCTCGTCATCAAGCTCGAGACCCTGAGTCTCGACCCCGCCCTGTGCAACTGGGTACTGGACTTCCTGACGGGCCGCCCCCAGGTGGTGAGGGTAGGCAACAACATCTCCACCCTGCTGATCCTCAACACTGGGGCCCCACAAGGGTGCGTTCTGAGCCCTCTCCTGTACTCCCTGTTCACCCACGACTGCGCGGCAACGCATGCCTCCAACTCAATCATCAAGTTTGCGGACGACACAACAGTGGTAGGCTTGATTACCAACAACGACGAGACGGCCTACAGGGAGGAGGTGAGGGCCCTCAGAGTGTGGTGTCAGGACAATAACCTCACTCTCAATGTCAACAAAACAAAGGAGATGATTGTGGACTTCAAGAAACAGCAGAGGGAACACCCCTCTATCCACAATGATGGAACAGTAGTGGAGAGGGTAGTAAGTTTTAAGTTCCTCAGCATACACAGACAAACTGAATTGGTCCACTCACACAGACAGCATCAGGAGGCTGAAGAAATTCAGCTTGTCACCAAAAGCACTCACAAACTTCTACAGATGCACAATCGAGAGCATCCTGGCGGGCTGTATCACCGTCTGGTACGGCAACTGCTCCGCCCACAACCGTAAGGCTCTCCAGAGGGTAGTGAGGTCTGCACAAAGTATCACCGGAGGCAAACTACCTGCCCTCCAGGACACCTACACCACCCGATGTTACAGGAAGGCCACAAAGATCATCAAGGACAACACCCATCCGAGCCACTGCCTGTTCAGCCCGCTATCATCCAGAAGGCGAGGTCAGTACAGTTGCATCAAAGCTGGGACCGAGGGACTGAAAAACAGCTTCTATCTCAAGACCATCAGACTGTTAAACAGCAACCACTAACATTGAGTGGCTGCTGCCAACACACTGACTCAACTCCAGCCACATCAATAATGGGAATTGATGGGAAAGGATGTAAAATATATCACTAGCCACTTTAAACAATGCTAATACATAATACATGTAATACATGTATCACTAGCCACTTTAACTATGCCACTTTGTTTACATACTCATCTCATATGTATATACTGTACTCGATACCATCTACTGTATCTTGCCTATGCTGCTCTGCACCATCACTCATTCATATCTTTATGTACATATTCTTTATCCCCTTACACTGTGTATAAGAAATTAGTTTTGGAATTGTTAGTTAGATTACTTGTTGGTTATTACTGCATTGTCGGAACTGGAAGCACAAGCATTTCGCTACACTCGCATTAACATCTGCTAACCATGTGTATGTGACAAATAAAATTTGATTCGATTTGATTTGAGATGACCCAATCTAGGTTATGTTAAACTTCCAACACAGGATACTGAGTTGTAAACTTGACTAAATATTTTAAACCCATGATAGACTCTCTCACCATCTCTTTACATCCTCCTCCCTTTAGTCCTTGTCTTATCCTGCCCCTGTTCAGTTAAGTTGTAGAGAGTTTGGGAGCTGTGATAGATAAATGTATCAACCTCCACAAACAGGTAAGACACACACAGAGAGCGTGGGATGACCCAATGTAGGTAATGTTAAACTTGACAAAAAGGAGAATAAATAAATCACATTAGTGAGATGCATTTGATATTGAATACTCATGTTGTGTTTGTGTCTAATTTACAGTATGTCTTTCTGGATGGTGCAGTGGGGTGGCCTGTTCGGTCCTCAGTATTTCAGACCAAGGCAAGACGATGTTTAAAGCTCACTATGGATTTACAAACATATAAAGTATTTGGATGTATTTGCTCTATGATTGTGTGTTCTGTACATGGAGAATATTTGTCTTTTCCAATACTAACTAAATGTTGCTCATTCAAATGTACTACTCGTTGAAAGACCAGACGGGGAAGGGATATGTATAAATTCTTCAATTTTCCTACTCTCATGAATTCACATACTAATAACCTTTTAACACCATTGTTCATACCCAGATCATAATGTGCTGGCTTGGGTATTTTCTTCTCACATTGTAAATTCCATCACATTTCCAGCAGCATAACAAGACCAGTAAATCATCTCCAATTGATTTTAATTTTGGAAATATGTTCCGAAGTATTCCCATGCATTATAGAGAGACACGTGATCTTAAAGCAAGGTTTGAAATTATTAGGTTAAATATTCTATCTGTTTGGCCTTCTTGCGGTCAATTTGCAATCTACAAATGATTTGTAATTATGTTCCCGACCCCCAACCATCCACTTAAGAGAAGAAGAAAAATAAAGAAAAAATGATGAATTACATTTAAAAATCGTCCTGCGGTGAACTTGTTGATTATCCCTGCTTTATAATATTCTAATCCTGCCTTTTTTATTACACCCTCCAATTTAAGGTATCAAGGTCAATGCAGCCATTTTGCTCCTCCCCTACCTCCTCAAAGAAGATAAAAGTGGGCTGTATATCACAGACAGGGTATGTATTTTGCCAGCAGATTAATAAATAAATGCAAAGTTGGTAGTAATACTGTGTAAGGTGTGATCAGTTGTTAACTTACTGTTTGAAATATGACCTATGAGTAAGCTTAATCTTTTTTCTTTGTATCTTTTCTTTGTTTTCTTCTTAGAGTGTGTAAAATTCCCCATACATAAGAATAGAATCCCTTGCCGGATGAGAGCCATGTACAGCTCTTCCTGGATGGAGAGCAGGTACTAACTGAAGAGCCTAACCCTAATCCTTGGAATTTATGAGGGGGTAAATTACCAACAAATGTTGAATGGCAAACTTTTTGCTGTAGAGAGGGATAGGGAAACCAGACTTCAAAGTAACGCAAGGTCAGTTGTAAACTGCTAAATTACTCAAATTAGAAACCACTTAGAAAGCTCTTATTCGATGTGCTAATGCTTTGTTAGTGGCTCTACATGCCTATGAGTTTTATTATTGACCTGTGAAATATTCTCCATGTACAGTGAGGGAGAAAAAGTATTTGATCCCCTGCTGATTTTGTATATTTGCCCACTGACAAAGAAATTATCAGTCTATAATTTTAATGGTAGGTTTATTTGAACAGTGAGAGACAATAACAACAAAAAAATCCAGAAAAACGCATGTTAAAATGTTACAAATTGATTTGCATTTTAATGAGGGAAATAAGTATTTGACCCCTCTGCAAAACATGACTTAGTACTTGGTGGCAAAACCCTTGTTGGCAATCACAGAGGTGAGTGTAGTTTCTTGTAGTTGGCCACCAGGTTTGCACACATCTCAGGAGGGATTTCATCCCACTCCTCTTTGCAGATCTTCTCCAAGTCATTAAGGTTTCAAGGCTGACGTTTGGCAACTCGAACCTTCAGCTCCCTCCACAGATTTTCTATGGGATTAGGGTCTGGAGACTGGATAGGCCACTCCAGGACCTTAATGTGCTTCTTTTTGAGCCACTCCTTTGTTGCCTTGGCTGTGTGTTTTGGGTCATTGTCATGCTGGAATACCCATCGACGACCCATTTTCAATGCCATGGATGAGGGAAGGAGGTTCTCACCCAAGATTTGACGGTACATGGCCCCGTCCATCGTCCCTTTGATGCAGTGAAGTTATCCCGTCCCCTTAGCAGAAAAACACCCCCAAAGCATAATGTTGCTCCTAATCTCAGGTCGTTACCTGTGTAAAATACACCTGGGAGCCAGAAATCTTTCTGATTGAGAGTGGTCAAATACTTATTTCCCTCATTAAACTGCAAATCAATTTATAACATTTTTGACATGCAGTTTTCTGGATTATTTTGTTGTTATTCTGTCTCTCACTGTTCAAATAAGCCTACCATTAAAATTATAGACTGATCATTTCTTTGTCAGTGGGCAAACGTACAAAATCAGCAGGGGATTAAATACTTTTTTCCCTCAATGTATCTAAACAAATCATTTTTATGATTGGTATGGTTGATAACAATAACTATTATTGTATTTTTAGTATAGGTTTCTATCTTGTTGTTGATACATGATCAAATATGAATGTTCATCAACGGTTGACATTGTATCAGGGATACAAACTGGTGAGGGTCCAAAAAGGTAACAAAAAATGTGCATGGTTGCATCTCGCTGTAGGCTGTTTTGGTTATTTGGATCTCCATTCGCCTTTTGTTTACTGCTTTTTTTTTACTGTTAATTGATGAGAAAGCCAGAGTTCCCTCCCCTCTGACATCCTCCAATGGGTTTTGAGAAGGGGCGAGAAGAGGACACAAGGAGCATGCAACTGAGATTCTTCCAGGGAGAATATCTGTCTGCGCCTCTCTTTTTAGCTAAATGGGTGATACACTCTGCGTCTGGATACTTTTCATCATCCCCCCAAAACGTTTTTATATTTTTTATTTTATACAAATCTACACAATTCACATGGATGACCTATTTTGAGATCAAAATGTTGAATATCACTGAACAATGGCAGGTTTGTATTCCTGAGTACTTAATTGACTAACACTGATATTTTTTTGCACAACTGAATCAAGCAACATTTTATTTCTCAATTGATAGGTGATAGTTACACTCTTTAAAAAAAAATAATTCCCGGAGGCACTTAGGGGTTCTTCAGATTGAAACACCAGCAGAACACCTAAAGGGCCTCCAGGAACCTTTTTCCGGAGGAGCCTTTTAAAAAGGTTACTCAAAGAACCATCTAGGGTATTAAAGTTTCTGTAGGAACCTTTTATGTTGCATGTATTGTATTATGAATAATAGTAGTAATAATCATAACAAGAATAATAATAAAATAACATGGAGTGGCAAACCTGTAAAGTCACAGATTCATTTTATTGACTTTGAGAAGGTAATAGAAATACAAATATGCAATCAATACATTTAAGGGTACACCCAGGAGGAAAACAGACGAATAGTATAACTTAGAAAAACAATTGTTTAACTTACCACCAGAGGAAGAGAGCAAATCACGAATATCACCGTCATGAACACCAGTACTATAAGATGTTCGACCTCTTCGGCCATGGAGAGGACTCTCCGGTCCTTCTTACTCCGAGTTGTCACGGATCCCCCGTTTAGTTTGCGCCTCCGGTACATCAAAACCAGGTGGTATACGACAAAGGCGTTACAAGCCGCTATAGCAAGGACGAGGATGAGCATAACGGTTGCGTAAAGGACTGGATAAACTCGGTCTTCCGGCATTAATGGATTCATGTCAATGAAGCACCACGTCCCCGGGCAATACTGCACGTAGTCCCCAAAACCCAAAAAGGGCATGAGGCAAAACACCCCGCAAACTAAATAGATGAATGGAATGGTGATGTATCCACAACGTTTGGTGACGTGCCGCCCGTAGAAGTATGGACACCCAATGGAGAGGCATCGCTCAAGCGCCATTGCGAAGAGGACAGATAACGTGGCCAAGCTGAAAAAAGTCATACAGAATCCAAAATACTCACACATTGCGGGAGGGTTACTGTCAATCATAGAAATAATGGTGGTGTTAAAGGAGTAGGCTGCCAGGACGAAAGGACTGACCAGACAGGTGCCCATCAAGTCAGTGACGACCAGCGTGGTGACCAGGACGTGGAAGAGCGACAGTCGCTGCCGGCTCTTGTCCTTTCTGCGACGGATCTCCAGAAGGATCAAAGCGGCCAAGTTCCCTATCACTCCGGCAGAGAACATTATCGCGCTGATGCGCGGGTTCCCATTGTCGATGTGCAGGTTGCTGTGGCATGGGTCCTTCTCGGTGTCGTTTGCCATAGGAAGAGTTTTGCCTCCGTCCAAGACTTCAGTGCTGATTGGGTGAGATTCCAAAACGATTCACTGTTCCTGAGAATAAAACAGTGCTTTTGTTTCAGCACTTCAATAATAAAAAGCACAAAGTGAAGTATGCCAACTTCTATTCCTCTTATGAAATAAAGTTTGTGCCTTTGTTTTACTTTGCTGTGATCCGGAGCTTGTGATGCGAGATCATGGTACAAGCTGATCGGGTATGGAGCCGCGCGCTTTCTCTCTCCACCTTTTCTTCACACAAATTTACAACTCTGGCGAAGTCTTGATTCACAAAATATAGGCACCCTTTGCCCTACTTCTATATTGTTTCCTGTCCAGAGAAAAAAATGACAAAAAAAGTCTGAACCAGCCTATGTGTAGTCATTCTGTACATTATTTAAGAGTCTATGTTTTGCCGGCGTTTGTTTTTCTTTGGTAAGGATAACGCGGATGTTCTGCGTCTGTGAGCCATGGGTTCCTCTCCCTGAATGAGCTGTTTGAGCGAAGTAATGCAGGGACGTCACCGATATGTCGACACACCCTCTCCTCCAATAAAGAGGTGGAAAGATTTTATTCAGAAGAGTGGCACACTCAAGCACAGTTGGAGCTGATTGAGCTGAATGTCATGGTAATGTGAATTACTCTTATTCAATGCATTTTAACATGGTCTGTATGTTTTGGAAGTTCTTATTTCTATTTCATTGATGACTAGCCTAGTTCTTTTTTATAGCCAATAGAGGGGATTAAATTAGATTAAGTAAAAGGCTTCAAGGGTAATTTAATTAATCAAAGTATGACTATAACCTAATCTATATAGCCTCATAATTAAGCGAAAAGTCCTGAACTGCTTGGTTTACAAAACTGCAAATCATGCGCAAAGGGAAACACAATAAATTGTTTTGACTTGAGTCATCATTTGACTTCTGAGAGAACAGAGAATAGTATTTTTTTACTTTTAATGATGCCCAAGCGACCATATTCCCTCCAGTGTGCCCCTTTCCTGCTCACCTCACCTTTTCCTCTCCCTTTCTTTGTCCTATCCCCTACCCAGCTCCCTCTTAAACTGATAGACCACACTCACTGCATGTTACCCACTCCATGACTTGAGCCAGAGGATAAGGGGATTCCTCCCTCACTGAACCTCTCCTATGCTATTAAGTCTGCATCTTATATTTGCCCATTTCAGAGACACACTACATATCCCTGTCTTTAGCCAATGGAATGGCCAGTTTATCCAGGCACAGATAGAATGTATGTCTTAGATTAAAATGTATGTATCTGTGATGTGACGTCTATACTGGAGGGGACAGACACATGGTCTCCTTGACAAGGTGTCAGGGTTGTGACAGTTATTGGATCCCCCTATGATTAGTAACATGGATAATGTGTTCTTCTCCCTCCTCCCCACCTGCTTCCCCATCCGTCTGTCTGTATCTCTGTCTGTCACTCTGTCTGCCGGTCTCTCGACTCGGCACAAACAAGCTGTCAATGTGTGGATGTTTTTTGTCATGAGAAGTGTTTCATTGCTAGTGCTGATACAATTCACACAGCGTCATTGCATTGCCCTTGTGGTGGCCATGTGACAATGAAAGACAATGAGAGACGTAGTCCTGACCGCTGACACCAATGTTATGTTCCAACAGGATGTCTGACTAAAAGTTTAAACACATCTTCTGAAGTACCTTGATGGGATCAATCATCTATGGCCTGATGTACAGTGACTCCCATTCATAATTAATTGTGAGTGAACCGGTCAGATTGGCTTTCAACATGGAGACTAATACCTTAACAGAAAGCATTCCGGACATTTACCCTCATCCCTTTCACTGTAATTCGATTTCAAGGCACTTACCATGGTGAATAATGCAGATTATTGTCAGAGCCAAATAAAACTGTCACACTAATGAGAAACAAAATGGATCATATAAATCATAAGTCGTTATTTTATTTGGATTTGCAGAAACTCCATGGAAAGCATTTTAATGGAAATATAAAACCCATATTAATACAAATGGCCTTATTCAATTAAAATGGTCTGGGTAAGACAAGAACATTTTTCTTTTTGGATTC
Source organism: Oncorhynchus masou masou (assembly GCF_036934945.1). Lineage (NCBI taxonomy): Eukaryota > Metazoa > Chordata > Actinopteri > Salmoniformes > Salmonidae > Oncorhynchus > Oncorhynchus masou. Next base: position 14,922,049 of record NC_088232.1, read on the forward strand.
TTATCAACAAACAGGATGTTTATTGTAACAGACAAAAAACGCACCTACAGTAACCGCGTGTTCATTCAATATGTTTTGTGGCAACACACGTATTGATATGACTATAACTACTGTTCCCTGAAGGAGGGAAACAAGGTACAACATTACTATGGGGAGTCACACTCCCGTGACTTCGGTTGAAGGATCTACAATCACGCCTGACAAGGCCAATGAAATCTGTGCCTTGCTGGAAGCCCCATCTCCCACAGGTGATAAGCGCGAGGCTCAGATTCATTCCGGATTCACCGCTCTTCACTGAGCACAGGAACAATCGGTGCGGGGCCAAACAGGTGTTGTACCTCATTTCCCTCCTTCAGAAAACAGTAGTTATAGTCACTTTCCCTTTGAGTCAGTCAACTTCGGTACAACATACTATAGGGAAATATAATCACGCCCCAAGACGACCCCAACAGATACTAAATGAAACGGCCCATGGCAGACCACCCAGAGCTGACCGTGCCAGATGTGACAGTCTGGGTATTGCACACTGCCTCGTGACTTTCCCCTACCCAACCATAAGCACGCTGTGGGCTAGACTGGAAGCAGTGACATCCAAACAATAAAACCTCACAAAAGTGTGTGGTGATGCCCAACTCGCCAAAACACCATAAAAAAAGTATGTAGACACCCCTTCAAATTTGTGGATTCGGCTATTTCAGCCACACCCATTGCTGACAGGTGTATAAAATAGAGCACACCCATGCAATCTCCATAGACAAATACTGGCAGTAGAATGGCCTTACTGAAGAGCTCCAACAAGTCAGTTCATAACATTTCTGCCCTGCTAGAGCTGCTCTGGTCAACTGTAGGTGCTGTTATTGTGAAGTGGAAACTTCTAGGAGCAACAACGGCTCAGCCGCAAAGTGGTATGCCACACAAGCTCACAGAATGGGACAGTCGAGTGCTGATGCGCGTAGTGCTTAAAAATTGTCTCTCCTCGGTTGCAACACTCATTACCGAGTTCCAAACTGCCCCGGTCTGGAAACAACGTCAGCACAATAACTGTTCGTCTGGAGCTTCATGAAATGGGGTTCCATGGCCGAGCAGCCGAACACAAGCCCAAGATCACCAAGCGTTGGGTGGAGTGGTGTAAAGCTCACTGCCAGGCTTCTAAACAGCTTCTACCCCCAAGGCATAAGATTCGTGAACAGTTAATCAAATGGCTGCACAGACTATTTGCATTGCCCCCCCCCCCATTCTACGCTGCTGCTATTCTCTGTTATTGTCTATGCATAATCACTTTAATAAATCTACCTACATGTACATATGGCCTCAATTACCTCAACACCGGTGCCCCCACACATTGACTCTGTACCGGTACCCCCTGTATATAGCCCCGCTATTGTTAATTACTGCTGCTCTTTGTTATTTGTTATTTTATCTCTTACTTTTTGGGGGGTATTTTCTTAAAAATGGTTGGTTAAAGGCTTGTAAGTAAGCATTTCACTGTAAGGTCTACACCTGTTGTATTCGGAGCAAAACAATTTGATTTGAGAGAGACAGGCAGATACTCTATCTTTTGACGCACACCACCACTGACATATTGTCAGTCCCGTGCCTTTTCATAACCAGGAATACTGTCTGTACCAGCAGTCCCAGAGCTTTGACATAGGAACCACTCGGATTGCCCGTTTCTGGAGACGGAGGATATTTCCTCCCTCCCAGGAATGAAAAGCGTTGTGCTGGAAACAGACAGCTCATTTCGGGGGCTCATATGAACCATGGTCGTGTCCTACCCTCAACTCTGCTAGCAACAACTAATCACCAAAAAGCCCATGATCATGGCCGCAAAAATATGTTTTGGGGTAAGGATGCAGCAGAGATTTTTCTCCGCTCTGCTGACGAGTATTTGTTTCCGTTAATAAAATAGCAAACAGTTTTTTTTATTAGGGGATGCTGCAGCACCCTCAGCACCCCTACTTCCTGTGACTATGCCCATAACCTGTACCACTAGACACCTCATAGGGGACGAGTGAGCTGCAGACAGTAATCAGCAATGAATCCCAGTAATAAGACATCTATGCGGGAGTGGCGCCCCCTTGAAAACAGTGACCAAAGTGGTCACTCTCACTCTGGAAGATGGATATTAGAGGTCGACCAATTAATCGGAATGGCTAATTTAATTAGGGTCATAACAATCGGAAATCGGTAATTTTGGACACCGATTTATTTATTATTATTATTTTTTAAAGGTTTTTACACCTTTATTTAATCTTTATTTAACTAAGCAGTGTCAGTTAAGAACACATTCTTATTTGGGTTAACTGCCTTGTTCAGGGGCAGAACGACAAATGTTTACCCTGTCAGCTCAGGGATTCAATCTTGCAACCTTACGGTTAACTCGTCCAACGCTCTAACCACATGCCCCAACGCGAATGCCAAGGTAAGTTGCGAGCTAGCATTAAACTTAATCAATCATAATCACTAGTTATAACTACACATGGTTGATGATATTACTAGTTTATCTAAAGTGTCCTGCGTTGCATATAATAGATGCAGTGCACATTCGCGAAAAAGGACTGTCGTTGCTCCAACGTGTACTTAACCATAAACACCAATGCCTTTTCTTAAAATCAATACACAGAAGTATATATTTTTAAAACTGCATATTTAGCTAAAAGGAATCCAGGTTAGCAGGCAATATTAACCAGGTGAAATTGTGTCGCTTCTCTTGCGTTCATTGCACGCAGAGTCAAGGTATATGCAACAGTTTGGGCCGCCTGGCTCATTGCAAACTAATTTGCCAGAATTTTACATAATTATGACATAACATTGAAGGTTGTGCAATGTAACAGGAATATTTAGACTGATGGATGCCACCTGTTCGATAAATACGGAATGGTTCCGTATTTCACTGAAAGAATAAACATTTTGTTTTCGAGATGATAGTTTCCGGATTCGACCATATTAATGACCAAAGGCTCGCATTTCTGTGTGTTATTATGTTATAATTAATTCTATGATTTGATAGAGCAGTCTGACTGAGCGATGGTAGGCACCAGGAGGCTCATAAGCATTCATTCAAACAGCACTTTTGTGCGTTTTGCCAGCAGCTCTGCTGTTAATGACTTCAAGCCTGTCAACTCCCGAGATTAGGCTGGTGTAACGATGTGATGTGAAATGGCTAGCTAGTTAGCGGGGTGCACACTAATAGCGTTTCAATCGCTCTGAGACTTGGAGTAGTTGTTCCCCTTGCTCTGCATGGGTAACGCTGCTTCGAGGGTGGCTGTTGTCGTTGTGTTCCTGGTTCGAGCCCAGGTAGGAGCGAGGAGAGGTGCGGAAGCTATACTGTTACACTGGCAATACGAAAGTGCCTATAAGAACATCCAATAGTCAAAGGTATATGAAATACAAATGGTATAGAGAGAAATAGTCCTATAATACCTATAATAACTACAACCTAAAACTTCTTACCTGGGAATATTGAAGACTCATGTGAAAAGGAACCACCAGCTTTCATATGTTCTCATGTTCTGAGCAAGGATCTTAAACGTTAGCTTTCTTACATGGCACATATTGCACTTTTAATTTCTTCTCCAACACTGTTTTTGCATTATTTAAACCAAATTGAACATGTTTCATAATTTATTTGAGGCTAAATTGATTTTATTGATGTATTATATTAAGTTAAAATGAGTGTTCATTCAGTATTGTAATTGTCATTATTACAAATAAAAATTTTAAAAAATCGGCCGATTAATCGGTATCAGCTTTTTTGGTCCTCCAATAATCGGTATTGGTATCGGCGTTGAAAAATCATAATCGGTCGACCTCTAATTGATATACCCCTTCAACACTGGAACGTGGGTTAACAGAGGGTGCAGCATTAAACATGGACAAGCTTCCAATGTACGCTGTGCTTCCGTGAGACCGTATAGCCTGCATGAAGAGGTCTCTGGCAATGGCTGATGGAGTACCCTGTTTGCCAAACGTGGGAGCATTGTTGTTTGTCACAGTAATGTTTTTGCGGAGGGGCGTACTGGTCACTCCGACCCGTGCCAAGGACCCCCACTCTGGGGGTTACCCCAATCAAGTGCTTGGGGGGCTGCTTCTTCGTGCCAGGCCTCCTGTGCACCTCCCTAGCCTTGCACGTCCTGTGCCTGCTCAGCGCTACAGTGCTCCTAGCAGTGCTAACCGTGGCGGGCGTGGTACTGGTCAGGCACCGTGTTATGCGGTGGAACGCACGGTGTCCCCAGTACGCGTGCTTAGCCCGGTACGCTACATTTCAGCTCCCCACATCTGCCGGGCTAGGGTGAAGATCCAGCCAGGGCGGTTGGATCCAGCCAGGGCGGTTGGTGCCAGCCCTGCTCTCAAGATCTCCAGTACGCCTTCACGGTCCGGTCCATCCAGTGCCACCTCCACACACCAGCCCTCTGGTGGCAGCTCCCCGCACCAGGCTTCCTGTGCGTGTCCTCGGCCCAGTACCACCAGTGCCAGCACCACGCACCAGGCCTATGCAGTGCGCCTCGCCTGTCCAAAGCCGCCAGAGTCTCCCGTCTGTCCAGAGCCGCCAGAGTCTCCCGTCTGTCCAGAGCCGCCAGAGTCTCCCGTCTGTCCAGAGCCGCCAGAGTCTCCCGTCTGTCCAGAGCCGCCAGAGTCTCCCGTCTGTCCAGAGCCGCCAGAGTCTCCTGTCTGTCCAGAGCCGCCAGAGCCGCCAGTCAGCATGGATCAGCCAGAACCGCCATTCAGCCAGGATCTGCCAGAACCGCCATTCAGCCAGGATCTGCCAGAGCCGTCAACCTGCCTGAGCTTCCTCTCAGTACTGAGCTACCCCTCAGTCCCTAGCTACCCCTCAGTCGTGAGCTACCTCAGTCCCGAGCTGACCCTAAGTCCGGAGCTGCCCCTCAGTCCAGTGGGACCCTCTGTTAGGGTTCTTAGGCCAAGGTCGGTGGCGAGGGTCGCCACTCTAAGGACGCTAAGAAAGCGGACTAAGACTATGTTGGAGTGGGGTCCACGTCCTGCGCCAGAGCCGCCACCGTGGATAGACGCCCACCCAGACCCTCCCCTATGGGTTTAGGTGTGCGGCCGGGAGTCCGCACCTTTGGGGGGGGGGGGGGTACTGTCATGCCCTGGCCTTAGTATTTTGTGTTTTCTTTATTATTGTGGTTAGGCCAGGGTGTGACATGGGTGATTATGTGTTTGTCTTGTCTAGGGGTTTTGTAGATTGATGGGGTTGTGTTCAGTGTAGTATTCTAGGCAAGTCTATGGTTGCCGAGAGTGGTTCTCAATCAGAGGCAGGTGTTTATCGTTGTCTCTGATTGGGAACCATATTTAGGCAGCCATATTCTTTGGGTATTTCATGGGTGATTGTTTCCTGTCTCTGTGTTTTGCACCAGTTAGGACTGTTTCGGTTTTTCCACGTTTTCTTGTTTTGTTAATGTATATTGTTCACGTTATCATCTTTATTATAGACTCCATCACCTTCCTGATTACCTCCCCTATATCTGTCACTCCCTTTGGTTCTTTCCACAGGCATTATTGCTTCTATTCCTGTGTATGTTTCATTCATTCATGTATTTATTAAATTCACTCCCTGTACTTGCTTCCCGAGTCTTACCATATACGTTACACAAAAAAGGCTTGCGCTCTGTTCCTAGTCTCAGGCTGCACAGCTTTCATCAAGTGATCATATTTTCACCCATCAGACTATTCTCAATTTAATCTCGTCTTTACTATGTGAAATTAGTTTAGATTTCGACTGGCTCATTATCAAATGGGCAGGAACCGTAGCAGGGGAAAAAGACATGTTATCTGTATGCACTTGAATGGTGAATGGAGGCTGCCTGCTTTCCCACCGGTCCCGTTTTTTAATGATGCCTGGTAGGCTCCTTCGGTTTTATAGCGGAGCTGTGCTTAATATGAGTGGCTGAGAAATAAATAAGAACACTTAATTCACTCCACTCAAACTGTTTGAGGAGCTTGCTTTCGCTGCGCGACAGCTGATGCCCTATTTCGCCCAAACTGTATGCCATGGGTTCTCCAACCCTTTTCCTGCAGCTACCCAGTGCTAAAATTGGTAAACCATGTTAAATCTGTAGTATTATGTTCTAACAAATAAATATTTAACTAAACTGTTGACAGCCCCTCTGCATGCTCGAGAAAGCAACAAAGAAGGAGCGAGAGGAGGAGATGAAACACATGGTTGTGAGATATTCTGTGTAGCTAAAGGTAATGTGCCACCCAATTATTAGGAAAATAAAAAAAAATGAAAATCCAATACAAATTCACTGTAATTGTAGGCTAACTGTAAGCCGCCCTGCACAACCAATGAACCAACAGCCTAGGGCTATACGTTCTCTCCCAGACTCATGGATAGAAAAGTGATTACTCAAATTTGATACATTTTGGAGTATAGGCTAGAGACCAATTATGTACTAAAGACATCTTAATTCGGTTTTGTTTTATGTTTTTCTGTCTGAATGATATGTGGTAGGCTATGTATTGTATAAGGTACAATCATAATTTTTACATTTGTTTTTTCGGACGGTTTGGGCTCATAAGTCTATGATTATGCAAACGCTCTAATATGTGTATAGGTGTTTTGTATTAATCATCACCTTAGAAAGCTGTCCATTTCTTTGTAGAAAAATGTATCCATGATTTTGTCACTTCTAGGTTAGACTACTGCAATGCACTACTTTCTGGCTACCCGGATAAAGCACTAAATAAACTTAAATTGGTGCTAAACACGGCTGCTAGAATCTTGACTCGAACCAAAAAATAATAATTTGATGATATTACTCCAGTGCTTGCCTCTATACACTGGTTTCCTATTATGGCTAGGGCTGATTTAAAGGTTTTACTAACCTACAAAGCATTATATGGGCTTGTTCCTACCTATTAAATCAAATCAAATTTATTTATATAGCCCTTCGTACATCAGCTGATATCTCAAAGTGCTGTACAGAAACCCAGCCTAAAACCCTAAACAGCAAGCAATGCAGGTGTAGAAGCACGGTGGTTAGGAAAAACTCCCTAGAAAGGCCAAAACCTAGGAAGAAACCTAAAGAGGAACCAGGCTATGTGGGGTGGCCAGTCCTCTCCTTGCTGTGCCGGCTGTGCCCGGTAGCACCTATCTTTCCGATTTGGTCCTGCCGTACATACCTACATGTACACTACTGACACAAGACGCAGGACTCCTTACTGTCCCTAGAATTTCTAAGCAAACAGCTGGAGGCAGGGCTTTCTCCTATAGACTTCAATTTTTATGGAATATTCTGCCTATCCATGTGAGAGACGCAGACACGGTCTCAACATTTAAGTCTTTAATGAACACTCATCTCTTCAGTAGGTCCTATGATTGAGTGTAGTCTGGCCCAGGAGTGTGAAGGTGAACGGAAAGGCACTGGAGCAACAAACCGCCCTTGCTGTCTCTGCCTTTCCATTTCCCCTCTCTCCACTGGGATTCTCTGCCTCAAACCCTATTACAGGGGCTGAGTCACTGGCTTACTGGTGCTCTTCCATGTCGTCCCTAGGAGGGATGCGTCACTTGAGTGGGTTGAGTCAACGACGTGATCTTCCTGTCCAGGTTGGCGCCCCCCCCCCTTGGGTTCGTGCCGTGGGGGAGATCTTCGGGGGCTATACTTGGCCTTGTCTCAGGATAGTAAGTTGGTTGTTGAAGATATCCCTCTAGTGGTATGGGGGCTGTGTTTTGGCAAAGTGGGTGAGGTTATATCCTGCCTGTTTGGCCCTGTCCGGGGGTATCATCTGACGGGGCCACAGTGTCTCCCAATCCCTCCTTTCTCAGCCTCCAGTATTTATGCTGCAATAGTTTATGTGTCAGGGGGCTAGGGTCAGTCTGTTACATCGGGAGTATTTCTCCTGTCTTATCCGGTGTCCTGTGTGAATTTAAGTTTGCTCTCTCTAATTCGCTCTCTCTCTTTCTCTTTCTTTCACCTCGGAGGAGCTGACCCTTAGGACCATGCCTTAGGACAACCTGGCCTGATGACTCCTTGCTGTCCCCAGTCCACCTAGTAGTGCTGCTGCTCCAGTTTCAACAATTCTGCCTGCGGCTATGGAGGTGCACAGCAGGTGCGGTAGTGAGGTGCTGACCTGTTGCACCCTCTACAACCACTGTGATTATTATTATCTGGCCTGCTGGTCATCTATGAACATTTGAACATCTTGGCCATGTTCTGTTATAATCTCCACCCAGCACAGCCAGAAGAGGACTGGCCATCCCTCATAGCTTGGTTCCTCTTTAGGTTTCTTCTTAGGATTCGGCCTTTCTAGGGAGTTTTTCCTAGCCACCGTGCTTCTACACCTGCATTGCTTGCTGTTTGGGGTTTTAGGCTGGGTTTCTGTACAGCACTTTGTGACATCAGCTAATGTAAGAAGGTCTTTATAAAATAATTTGGATCGTGTCAGGCTTTGAAACAACATCCACAATGACCATGTTTTACACTCAGTTTCAGAAGCTGAGAAGGTAAACATCTTTTGATCTGCCCCTGAACAAGACTGTTCCCTGGTTGGCTGTCATTCTAAATAATATTTTTTTCTTAACTGACTTGCCTAGATAAATAAAGGTGAAAAAAAAATCATAATAATAATGCTACCAAAGCATGTCCAGAGTGCATAACAGGAGATTACCATGACTCACGGGTCATGTGGAATTTTACTGTAGTCATGTCTCATGACAGCTGGTGTGGTGGTAACACCCCAACAGCCCTAGCTGTGGATCCCTTACAAAAAAGATTGCAGTATAACTGCAGTACACTGTTGTATAACTGAAAATACTGTGACCAAAATACTTTTTTTTACTGCAGTAATTTTGCAATTTTGAAGTTACAGTGCAGTACAAATGCAGTTCAACTACAGTACACTGCAGTTATTCTGAAATCACTGCATCCAAAATGCCACTGTCGACTGCAGTTACTGCACTTTCAAAACTGCAATCTTTTTTGTAAGGAATGCAAGGACTGACCATCCATGAGCTCAAAATGATAATTTTAACTATGTTTTGAAGCTATACAGTGTTTGTTTACAATTACATTGTTTACAAACAATGGTTTACAAACAATTATAGGGTTTGGGTCTGCTGGGGCACAACAATTACACTAAGGCATAGAGTCATTAATTTCAAGCGTTAACTGGTGATAACAGGCAACCACATTGGCGGTTTTTACTGCCTTGGAGACTTCAAATAGGTAAGCAGCTGCTCTTGTGATTGCCTGGAAACCATCCCACCCCACTCATGTTAGAAGTTCAGAACGAGAAAGTGTAGGCTAGATAGAAATATTAACCCAAATTGAATAATCATTAAACAAAATAATGAGGATTAATAGAGGTGTAGATTACATCTCACATTACAGTGTTCGAATTTGTAAACAAGGCTGCATGGGATTTCTCTTAATGCGACTCCATGCAGCCAATGGCAATGTCTGCTCATATAATGCCGGGAGCCACTTCAATCCGATTGACCATTTTCGGCTATGCATCTTTTAAAAGCATTGTTCCTGCGTTTGCGGAGACCACATTCACAGTATTTAAATTATCTTTAAATGTCAGGTGCGCTATTAAGCAGATCTAGCGTAGATCAAAAATAATCCCAGCCTAAACTGAAGTCAAGTAATATTCTTCAAGAATCAATGGCTAAAATATATAATTAATTCCAAAAATGTATGCACCAATCACAGACCGACCCTTTAATCATGGCTTGGGTCCCATGGCTTGGGTCCCACTCCTACGGAGAGCAGTCAATCTGTTATTCTTTCCCACTACTTTTATGATCTGTACTTCCCAGCTGTCCATATCCCCTTAGCTTTGCATACATGTACACACCCATACACATACTAGACTAGACAGAGAACATGATGAGAAAAAACATCCAGATATTTAGGATTTGCAGTAAGGACAGCATTCCAAATACCATGAGGTGTGATATTATATATGAATTCGATATCTTCCCCCCCCCCCGTGGATATTTAGGGTAACTACACCTAACACTGGTGCTCAGCATTGTTGGACAGTTAACCATACAGCACCATCCACCTCAACTGCTGTAATATCCAAGTAGTTTCCCAGATTCATTACTTCCAGTGGTGAGCTGATTCAGAATAAAGATAGAGACTTTTCCCCCTCATTGTTTTTTGGTGGATATACACAGCAAGAGATACAGGTGTCATTTGGTTAGCAAGAACTTGAACAACTGTTATCCAGTAAGCATCTCGTGTTCGCAAATTCATAATACATAAACCTCCCCCAACAAGGCAACATCATGACAGAGGGAGGATTGGAGGATATTTCTGTTATTCCGTGATATTTATTCCCATAGTAATTCATTATGGATCCCTAGCTAAATAAACATCGGCATTTTGAAAGAGTATTTTTATCATTATTTTATTAATGAAAGCATAAAGAGGCAATTATTAGTTACATTGTTTTAGTTTGAAAGTGCAGACTGGCACTAAGAATGTTTCCCTAGTCAGAGCCATTATTAGTGCAATGCGCCTTAAATATTTTGGAGATTATTTTGTTTTCAAATAACGTAAAATGATTGAGAAAAGTCCATTCTTGAATATGGGGTGAGACATTGTTACTAATTTGTAAATAAACCCAGTTTGATATTTAGAATTATTTATTCTTGTTTTTTTTATAAAGTACTACTGAAGTCGTGCACAATTATCAGTTTCTATTTAGGTTTATGTCGCCCATTCATTGTCAGTTAGAGACACAGTAGGACGCAAAAGCATAATTGGTGCTCTAACTCCCCCTTGCACTGGTCTGGAGCAATGAAGTGGTGACTGCAGGGTACCATACTAAATCACAAATTAACTCTAAGTCCCAGAGACTGTACACACATTCCTATTCCCAACCCTAGATGCGAGAATGGAGAACTATTCTGTAATCGGAAAGCTTACTGCTCAATCAACTTGCAGGCAATCTGGCATCGTAGCTAGATGGCCAGGATCCACCTATGACAGCAGAATCTTTGACAATAGTTGTTTGTGTGCAAGGGGGGCATATAAAGGCCACCTACAAGCTGACACAACACAATCTCACACTCAATTTGTGCAAATATGTACAAGAAGTATTTCAGCAGATTTTGTGATTTTTTTTTCTGTGGCTTAAATCAAGTGAAAATACACATTTGTGTGTGATTTAATTCGTAGGAAAGGACTATGTTTTTGTGCAACTTCATTCATAGCAAAAATAAATAAAATGGTGACAAACTTCAGAACAATCTTTTAAAATGTATTAAAGCAATGCATAATGGGCAATGGTGCTCTACACTTCCTTTTTTCGTGTCCCACATTTATTTATATAAAATGCAAACGTGATAAGAACCCAATATTGTTAATCAACCAGGTTGTCACCGAAATCATTTTTATATAATAGTGTCCTTACCTTGTTTTTTTTATTTATTAATGCCAGTACTGTTTTCTATGCTTGTTTTCACTTTTACTTTCGAATACTGGTGCACTTTTTCATGTAGGCAACAGTAGGCCTTCATAACACATTTCATATTTCGTGTACATTACACCATTTCTTTCATAATGCATTTTATACAAGGCTATGTTGAATTTTATGAGAGTTGCCAGATTGAAGAAAAAAATACAGATTTTTTTGTGGTATTGATGAAGGAATTTGATTGGGGATTGGGGATATGTTTTTATGATGGGAAATTATAATACACACACACACACACACACACACACATACACTTACACACATATACACACACACTTTGTTTGTACTCATGTTATAGCCAACTCTTCACTTTTCTTAGAATTCTTTTTTATAAAACATTTGTATGCAGTTGTCATGTTTCAATAATGATTAACATGGCTAAATATCTGCTTGATTTAGCTTTTGGTACATTTGGTCTATTTTTATACATATTCTGTATTCCACTGAAGAAATAAATAATAAACACACTACTGTAAATAAATGGACACTACCTGTTATAAAATGGAAATTGCTCTCCGTAAATAAATGGTGAGTAATGCTCAGTCTGAAGCCATTTGGCTATGGGTTTCACAGCCCTATAATAATGATACCAGTTATATCACCTGAAAAGGGTTTATTTACAACCTATGGGATATAAAATGTTGGAAATAGTGGTATAGGAGATCCTGAAATGAATGAATTACCCTAACCCTAAGCTATGTCCAATATCAGCAGCAATTTCCAGTGAAAAATGCTCCAAGAGATCCAAGAGGGTGCCAAGCTTCGTCCTTCATGAATGGGAAAGGCCTCGATTCTAGGTCGTAGAAAATCCTACATCCATCTCATTAGATCAGAAGAGGATGGATTAACAGTGATTCATGTTACTGGTTTGCATCCTAAAAAAAAGGATAGTTGTGTTTTGCTGCATAACACATTATTTGTCCACCCAAATTATGTGGATCATTGTCAAGTTATTAGATATATAAGCTTCAGTAACAAAATAACATGATCGTTGTAATAACACTCTAAACAGGTAGTTTGTAAATGTGTAGAATGTGTTTGTTTTGGCTCCACACTGGTAAGTTAACTTATGCAAATTGACATACACAGAGGATTTTCTTCTGAATAACTAACTGGTCAGGGCATAGCACTTTCCATTCAGCTTCAGGCAACTTTGATGTAAGGCTTGATCACACCTGTAGTGACCACCTCTATCCGTCACGCCCATTGTTGCTTATCCATTGTTCACTAGATATATCAATATAATTAAACCCAACACAATGTTGAAAAACAAAATGCTTCCCACAACTAGATCACATAATTAGACGTGAGCTAGACGTGACTCAGGGACTCTAACCAGGGATCATACGTGCCAAAGTGAGCTCTAACAGCCGTGGTCATGAAAGCCTAGTAGGCCTCTGGGCAGAGGCATTAGGCCTACAATGCTGGCATATGCCTTGTTACAATAGCCTTAATAAACTCAGCAAAAAAAGAAACGTCCTCTCACTGTCAACTATGTTTATTTTCAGCAAACTTAACATGTGTAAATATTTGTATGAACATAACAAGATTCAACAACTGAGACAAACTGAACAAGTTCCAGACATGTGACTAACACAAATGGAAAAATCTGTTCCTGAACAAAGGAGTGGTCAAAATCAAAAGTAACAGTCAGTATCTGGTGTGGCCACCAGCTGTATTAAGTACTGCAGTGCATCTCCTCCTCGTGGACTGCACCGGATTTGCCAGTTCTTGCTGGGAGATGTTACCCCACTCTTCCACCAAGGCACCTGTAAGTTCCTGGACATTCCTGGGGGGGATTGGCCCTAGCCCTCACCCTTTGATCCAACAGGTCCCAGACAATGGGATTGAGATCCAGGCTCCTCGCTGGCCATGGCAGAACACTGACATTCCTGTCTTGTAGGAACCCACGCACAGAACGAGCAGCTTGGCTGGTGCCATTGTCATGCTGGAGGGTCATGTCAGGGATGAGCCTGCAGGAAGGGTACCACATGAGGGAGGAGGATGTCTTCCCTGTAACACACAGCATTGAGATTGCCTGCAATGACAACAAGCTCTGTCCGCTGATGCTGTGCCACACCGTCCCAGACCATGAACGTCAATACCTCCAAATCAAATCCGCTCCGGAGTACAGGTCTTAGTGTAACGCTCATTCCTTCGACGATAAACGCAAATCTGACCATCACCCCTGGTGAGACAAAACCGCGACTCGTCAGTGAAGAGCACTTTTTGCCAGTCCTGTCTATAGTCACAAATTGAGTGTGAAATTTTGTTGTGAGAGAGAATACACCATCTCTCATATACTGGCAAGAGGTCTCATAGAGTTTTTGGAGTGTGGAAACAAAGTTTCCCTTGCACGAATGGAGAAGATGGCCAAGTGTAATATGCTTCCAATGCAAATGGAAATGCTGTGAGAACCTTTGATTAAGAACCATTTTGTGACCTAAGGTGTATATATAATGTAAAATCAGTAACATAAAAAGCAATATTATATTTTGATAGACACGTACAATTCATAATTAGGCTTTCTGTATTCAAATGTATTATTAAGGCATTGTTATTCTCAATACCATACAGGGTGGCACTGGAAGCACCAGACAAAATTAGAGGACAACAAATTGCTTGGGAATAAATAAAAAGATCAGCATTCTTTACACAGTGGGCATTTGTTTCCCTGAAGGAGTTTCTGTTTCTGAATTTGCAGTAGCTCTTTCTGTAAACTCTGGACCTCAATCTGCAGTAGATTTTTCTCTCGCTCCTGTAATGAATACTCAGGGAGAAAAAGGTGTACAGTAGATTCACATGTAGAGCGCGGCACGTATTTATTTCACCTGGAAGTCAGGAATCATGATCACAGGCAGGCAATGTTCATACACAGGTAAGCAAACAGGCAGGTGAATCAAAACTAGGACTGAAGGCTATCACTGGTTCTCACAACCGAGCTAGGAAAAGGCTTAGTAGAGTTAGAAAGAACCTCACAAATAGAATGTACCTCATAAAGGCAAAAACAGATTAAACTGAACTATATACGGAGCTGATGAGACCTGGTGAGTAACTTGCACAGGTGAAATCAATGAACAAAAATTAAAGACAGGGCTACATTCAGGAACACAAAGAAGCAGGGCTAAGTTCAAGAACACAAGGTTGACTAAGAAAATAAATACAGGACCTTACAGCTCCAGCTTCAAAACATCAGTATGAGCTGGTTCATGTCAGCTCATGGGGCATTTGCTTGGCCTTGCTGGTGTTTTTGCTGCTGGTGCCAACTTCGATGCAAGATCCAGGCACTGCTGTTTCTCCACATTTACATTACATTTAAGTCATTTAGCAGACGCTCTTATCCAGAGCGACTTACAAATTGGTGAATTCACCTTCTGACTCCACCACACAGGGTGTCAGCTCAACTAAAGGAAAGGAAAGATAACTCATTATTAGTAGGCTACTTACCTGCCCATTTTGTACAGCAATTTAATTGGGATTTATGATATGCCCAGCCTTAGTACAAATTATGACATTCTGCAACATGCTGTAGCGAGACTGATAATGAAGTAGCATTAATGTTAGTTTTAACGTCCATTATAGTCATTGATGTTTATCAGTTATTTATGCTTACTATTGGTGGTTCGAGTTATCCATCGTAATCATAGGGGATAAGGAGAGGGGCAAACTGCTGAGGAATAATCTTGAATATCTTCTGTGAGAGAGGATCAATTCCCTTAAACAGAGGCATTCTTTTAGGCTTTCAATTTTACTGTTAATGTTTACAGCACGCCTTCATCTGATTTGTGTCCCTCTTCTCTGTAATCCTTGTTGATCCATTAAATGTGTCGCACAAAACAGCCCAGGTGTCTTCTTTCTTTTTGACAGTTGACAGTCTGTACACTACTTAATTCCTCCATCAGCTCTGATTTTTTTTTTTTTTTCATAAGCGAAGAAATGTGAACTTCTTTGACATGCCATGATCAGGTGGCAAGCGAACAAATAATAAATGGCTAAATAACGTTAAGTAATGACAATAATAAATTATCTTATGCCAACTAGCTTGGATTATAAACTAATTAGCATGCCCAGCTACAGCAGCTAACGTTAGATAACCAACAAGGTGTCTGTCTAGTACTGGCAAGTAACGGATTTTATTTCAAATTAGCCAACCCATGTGAACCTTTCACAAACTTTGCAACAGTGCTACATCGTTATTGTCTTTAGCAAGGAACAGCAGCTTTCTTGTCTAATTTGTTAAGTAGGCTAGCTACTTTGTTTCAACTCATGAAATACCTCATATATTGGTGTAACATGTCACTAATCATAATTTAAAACCGTTAATCATAGATTTATTGATCCAGATTTAATATTAAGTGATGCAAAACATCTCTAATTAATTATAAACCTAGATTACAAATCCTCAAACAGGCAAAGCATCAATACAGGACAAAGATCGAGTCGTACTACACCGGCTCTGACGCTCGTCGGATGTGGCAGGGCCTGCAAACCATTACAGGCTACAAAGGGAAGCACAGCCGAGAGCTGCCCAGTGACACGAGCCTACCAGACGAGCTAAACTACTTCAATGCTCGCCTCGAGGCAAATAATACTGAAACATGTATGAGAGCACCAGCTGTACCGGAAGACTGTTTAATCATGCAGCCGATGTGAGAAAGGCATTTAGACAGGTCAACATTCAAGGCCGCAGGGCAAGAAGGATTACCAGGATGTGTACTGCGAGCATGCGCTGACCAACTAGCAATCGTCTTCACTGACATATTCAACCTCTCCCTGAGTCTGTAATACCAACATGTTTTAAGCAGACCACCATTGTGCCTGCGCCCAAGAACACTAAGGTAACCTGCCTAAATGACTACAGACCCGTAGCACTCACGTATGTAGCCATAAAGTGCTTTGAAAGGCTGGTCATGGCTCACATCAACACCATTGTCCCAGAAACCCTAGACCCATTCCAATTTGCATACCGCCCCAACAGAGCCACATATGAAACAATCTCTATTGCACTCCACATTGCCCTTTCCCACCTGGACAAAAGGAATACCTACGTCAGAATGCTATTCATTGACTACAGGTCAGCGTTCAACACCATAGTGCCCTCAAAGCTCATCACTAAGCTAAGGACCCTGCGACTAAACACCTCCCTCTGCAACTGGATCCTGGACTTCCTGATGGGCCGCACCCAGGTGGTAAGTGTAGGTAACAACACATCTGCCACGCTGATCCTCAACACGGGGCCCCTGGGTGCATGCTTAGTCCTTTCCTGTACTCCCTGTTCACCCATGACTGCATGGCCAAGCACGACTCCAACGCCATCATTACGTTTGCAGATGACAAACAGCTGTAGGTCTGATCACCTACAACGATGAGACTGCCTATTTTTTATTTTATTTATTTCACCTTTATTTAACCAGGTAGGTTAGTTGAGAACAAGTTCTCATTTGCAACTGCGACCTGGCCAAGATAAAGCATAGCAGTGTGAACAGACAACACAGAGTTACACATGGAGTAAACAAGGAGGAGGTCAAAGACCTGGCAGTGTGGTGCCAGGATAACAAACTCCCTCAACGTGATTTAGACAAAGGAAATGATTGTGGACAACAGGAAAAGGAGGACCGAGCACACCCCCATTCTCATCGATGGGGCTGTAGTGGAGCAGGTTGAGAGCTTCAAGTTCCTTGGTGTCCACATCACCAACGAACTATCATGGTCCCTACACACCATGACAGTCTTGAAGAGGGCACGACATGCCTATTCCCCCTCAAGAGACTAAAAAGATTTGGCATATGGGTCCTCAGATCCTCAAAAGTTCTACACCATCGAGATCATCCTGACTGGTTGTATCACCGCCTGGTATGGCAACTGCACGGCCTACCGACCGCAAGGCACTAAAGAGGGTAGTGCGTACGGCCCAGTACATCACTGGGGCCATTCTTCCTGCCATCCAGGACCTCTATACCAGGCGGTGTCAGAGGAAAGCCCTAAAATTACAAAGACTCAAGCCTTCAGAACTGTTCTCTCTGCTACCGCACGGCAAGTGGTACCGGAGCGCCAAGTCTAGGTCCAAAAGTCTTCTTAACAGCCTCTACCCCCCCCCCATTTTTACGCTGCTGCATTTTTTACTTCAGTTAATTTTAGTAAATACTTTAACACATTTTGTTTACCTGCATTGTTGGTTAATTAAGGGCTTGTAAGTAAGCATTTCACTGTAACGTTGAATTCGGAGCATGTGACAATTTGATTTGTTTGAAAAGTCATGGATTTCTTTGGGGTGCATTACGGCCACACAAAGGGGATACCGCCGGAGAATTTGAGTCATTATCAAGTGATTGTCAAATTGTGAATGAGGGACTTATAAAGTGTGTACAGCCTGCTCAAAAATGCAGCCTTACAATGTATAAAAAAATCTGTGTTACCTGTCCCAGACCTATTATTTGACCATGCTGGTCAACATTTGAACATCTTGGCCATGTTCTGTTATAATCTCCACCCGGCACAGCCAGAAGAGGACTGGCCACACCTCATAGCCTGGTTCCTCTCTAGGTTTCGTCCTAGGTTTTGGCCTTTCTAGGGAGATTTTTAGGCTGGGTTTCTGTACAGCACTTTGCGATATCAGCTGATGTACGAAGAGCTATATAAATAAATTTGATTTGATCTGACAATGTGGCAAGGAGCATCGCAAGAGACACAGGGGTTACTTTGTGTTTGTAAATTTGTGCAGGATTTCTTCGCACCCCTCGGGCTTACAACCAGCTTACTCTCCCCAAATCCTCACTTTCATCATAAGAAAAATGCTAAACAGTTGCTATGTCTCTGTGATACAAGTCTCTCTATGTATCCTACCGTTTTTAAGTTTTTCTATTCTCATTATAAAGATGAGCTATACCTATACTGTAATAATGACTATTTTATGATACTCAAATGGTATGCTATTAAATGTATGGTAAGCTATTCAAAAAATGTGCCACTGTCACTTTTCAGTACCGTAAGAAGTAACAAGTTGTTCTGGAGCAGTCAAAGAGGTGGTACACAGTTCAGATGCAGACAGCCTGGATACTACTCTACATACTAAGATGGGAACCTATACTGTGATCAACCAAATGAAACCTATAACATCTCTCCCTTACCCTCTCTATTCTCTCCTTCTAACCTCTCTCTCACATACACACTCTCTCTTTCTCACTCTCAGGGACCAAGCGTTTGGAGTGCATTGCGTCTGATGGGACGGGAACTTGAACTACCCCTTTAGTATGGTGTTTTATGCCAACCACTTCTACTTCACAGACTGGAGGAGGTAAGACAGGGACAGATCTGGTTTCAAATAGAATTTGTTTTCTGTCAAATACTTAAGCTGCATTTGAGGTTGCTGGGTGCAACTGAACTGACATAATAGTCCCAAAAGTGCAAACCCTGTGAATTATGTTTATAGTGTTTTTTTTAATGTTCAGTGTGATGGTAGTTGAGTTGATTTATTTTTTCTCTGTGGTGTTCATAGGGACGGAGTCATTGCTCTGAGTCGGGACAGCAGCCAGTTCACAGAAGAGTACCTACCTGACCCAAGGTCTCACCTGCACGGCATCACCATAGCCTCTATAAGGTAATACTGTAATCTTTGTAGCGTCCTGTCCAAGGGGTGAACTTGTACATCAAGCTGCCTTACTCTACAGAAACATCATTTTGCATGCGCACAAACAAACTCTTGACTTGTGTTTGGTGACGTTTCAGGTTGTCTTTTTTTGCAGCCGTGCGGCGCATCTCAAATCAAATTTTATTTGTAACACATGGTTAGCAGATGTTAATGCGAGTGTAGCGAAATGCTTGTGCTTCTAGTTCCGACAATGCTGTAATAACCAACGAGTAATCTAACCTAACAATTCAACAACTACCTTACACACACAAATCAAATCAAATTTATTTGTCAATTACACATACAAGTGTAAAGGGATAAAGAACATGTACATAAAGATATGACTGAGTGATGGTACAGAACGGCAAAGGCAAGATGCAGTAGATGGTATCGAGTACAGTATATACATATGAGAAGAGTAATGTAGGGTATGTAAACATTAAGTGGCATTGTTTAAAGTGGCTATAATCGCTATCATCCAGAAGGTGAGGTCAGTACAGGTACATCAAAGCAGGGACCGAGCCGTTTTTCAATCTCAAGGCCATCAGACTGTTAAACAGCCACCACTAACATTGAGTGGCTGCTGCCAACATACTGACTCAACTCCAGCCGCTTTAATAATGGAAAATTGATGTGGTCAGCTTTTCCGAAAGGAGGGCGTGGGAGGGCCTTATATGTGTCGCAGAAGTTAGAATAACAATGATCCAGGGTTTTACCAGTCCTGGTTGCACAATCGATATGCTGATAGAATTTAGGGAGTCTTGTTTTCAGATTAGCCTTGTTAAAATCCCAAGCTACAATGAATGCAGCCTCAGGATATGTGGTTTTCAGTTTACATTGTCAAATAAAGTTTGTTCAGGGCCATCGATGTGTCTGCTTGGCGGGGAATATAATCGAAGAGAATTCTCTTGGTAGATAATGTGGTCGACATTTGATTGTGAGGAATTCTAAGTCAGGTGAACAGAAGGACTTGAGTTCCTGTATGTTGTTATGATCACACCACGTCTCGTTAATCATAAGGCATACCCCCCCCCTCTTCTTACCAGAAAGATGCTTGTTTCTGTCGGTGCGATGAGTGAAGAAACCAGCTGGCTGTACCGACTCCGATAGTGTGTCTCGAGTGAGCCATGTTTCCGTAAAGCAAAGAACGTTAGAGTCTCTGATGTCTCTCTGAAGCTTGCTATATGAAGTGGTAACAAGACACCTCCTTAGACGTCTGTTCAGCGTGCCTACTGAAAAAGACAATCTGGAATGCCGTCAATATTACCCTTAACCTTCACGTGGGAGTGACAGCAATAGCATCCAGTGGTTTTGGTGGAAATAAATCAGATGAACTCTCCAACTTGAATTGGACTGTATGGCTTATGTGAGAGAGAAATGATTGTATTCACCTTATTTGTTGGCTATGTGACAATTATTTACTTAACGAACAGTAAGATATTTCTGTCCTGCTAATGCTGTGGTTTATGGTCTCCACTCTAGCACCTGCTGTTGAGGACATGGGTTCTACTAGAGATAGCCTGAAGCTGACAATTGATGTGTTGGTGATAAAAACCTAAAAGCTAGCATTTTATAGATGTGGTGTGTGTGTGTGACTCGAGATAGAGAGCCTGGAAGAGTTAAGAACAATGCCGCATCGTCTCATCTTCCTGGCATCTGGAAACTAAGTAACAGACCATCCTGTGTAGAAAACCAAGGTGGCTTTATGGGAAGGTGAGAAGTGACTGACTACACAATCTTGGTATCAGCTATATAAAAACTGCATCTTCTATAAAAGGCTAGACTCTCAGCCTAACGGTCTCATTATTGTAATAATCAATTGATATTAAATAAAGATTGTTTGAAGAAATGACAAAGACCAAGTCTCTCTCAGTACTGAATTTCCACAACACTTATGCCTTTTGCGGGTCATGTAGGATAAAAGCAGTTTGTGTAGCCTGAAACGCTATTTTCTTTTGCATGGTAGCCTAGTGGTTAGAGCGTTGGACTAGTAACCGAAAGGTTGCAAGTTCGAATCCCCGAGCTGACAAGGTACAAATCTGTCATTCTGCCCCTGAACAGGCAGTTAACCCACTGTTCCTAGGCTGTCATTGAAAATAAGAATTTGTTCTTAACTGACTTGCCTAGTAAAATAAAGGTAAAATAAAAAATAATAGCTTGTGCGAAAGCAGGGAGCCTCAATACGGTGCATTCGGAAAGTATTCAGACCCCTTCCCCTTATTCTAAAATTGATTTTAAAAATTCTCAATCTACAGACAACACCTCAATGACAAAGCGGAAACAGGTTTAGAAACATTTGAAAAAAAAAACAAACAAACAATACCTAATTTACATAAGTATTCACATCCTTTGCTATGAGACTAGAAATTGAGCTCAGGTGCATCGTGTTTCCATTGATCACCCTTGTGATGTTTCTACAACATGATTGGAGTCCACCTGTGGTAAATTCAATTGATTGGACATGATTTGGAAAGGCACACACCTGTCTATAAAGGTCCCACAGTTGACAGTGCATGTCAGAGCAAAAACCAAGCCATGAGGTCAAACGAATTGTCTGTAGAAATCCGAGACAGGATTGTGTGGGCGAAGGTTCACATTCCAACAGGACAACGCAGGAGTGGCTTCGGGATAAGTCTCTCTGAATGTCCTTGAGTGGCACAGCCAGAGCACGGACTTGAACCCGATGGAACATCTCTGGAGAGACCTGAACATAGCTGTGCAGCAACGCTCCCCATCCACCTGACAGAGCTTGAGAGGATCTGCAGAGAATGGGAGACTCCCCAAATACAGGTGTGCCAAGCTTGTAGCGTCATACCCAAGGTTGTAATCACTGCCAAAGGTGCTTCAAAAAAGTACTGAGTAAAAGGTCTGAATACTTATGTAAATGTAATATTCCAGTTTTGTGCAAACATTTCTAAAAACCTGTTTTTGCTTTGTCATTATGGGGTATTGTGTAGATTTATGAGGGGGAAAACATTACTTCATCCATTTTAGAATAAGGTTGTAACATAATACAATGTGGAAAAAGTCAAGGGGTAGGAATACTTTCTGAATGCACTGTACTGGGGGCCATACTTCATTTTGATGTTACATATCAGAGCGGACACCTTCAACAAACAAAAAGACGCCAAATGACCGAGGTTGTACAAAGAGCCTTAGCATAGAACCTGTCAATTAGCAAGTTCCTCAAGTAGAAGGCAACTGCTGCCAAATCACTGTACTAAAGGCCCAGGGTGACGAAATGTGACCGGTCTTCGCCGCGACATCAAAGCCATAGAAACCTAGTGGCCGACTGAGCTCAGTCTTACATTATATGATTGGACAAAGGCCATTGATCACGTGGTACCATTCAGTCCTATATGAAGACACAATAGAGCATTGAAACAAAATGCAGTCAGTTAAGATTGTGTCTCATGGAGACATGTGCAGTTTGAACAACTCTAGGAAATTAGGTTGCAGGCTCGCTGTGTTGCCCCATCTCATTGAGTAACTCAAGTTGAAAGCTGACCGGGGTACTGCAGGCTGCCATTAGCAACTAAATTATCCTCTGTGTGCGCATTATTTTGATAATTGATTCAAGGACATACAGCTGGTGTACTAGCTTAAATTATTCGTACCATAATTGTCCTTTAATTTTTTTGGGGTATTTTTTACACTGATTGACCACAAAGATTTTCATTCACAATAATAGGGATCCTGCTTTCTGCTAACAATGCCTGCAGTCCCGCAGTTGGCCTTCAACTTCAGTGGCTTCAATGAGAGGGGGCAGTCATTCTCCCCTGGTATTTACGGAAGTCAAAAATAAAAGTTTTGAAAGTAATGTTTGTTCTGTGACTGATGATAGCCGAGTGGGTGTAGTTGTCAAGGATGTTCACTGTCCTGTGAATTAATGTAGTTATCTGATGCAGGGAGACTCATGATAGGGGATCGTTTTATGGTGCTATTTCGGGCGAGTCTTGAAGTGCTTTCCACTGTGAGAACCCTTCTGTCATAGACTTCTACAGAGGCGTCGAATGAAGGACTCTTGCAACAAAGCAAGGATTTCACCAACCACCACCAAAATAAATTTCCAGACGTCATCTGTGACTTCCCTCCCCCGCAAATAAAGTTTTATAAATTAGTTTACCTCATTTACCTTACTATAAAAAATAGATCTTTGAGCCACAAGTCCAGTTAAATCTATCCATTTGTATTGAATGAACAAACAGCAATGCAGTATTTGGGTATTCTGTGCACTAATCATTTTGTATTTCAACACTGTCGCCAAATATTTGTTCTTCCAGTTTTTTAATCCTTTATCTTTCCTAAGATGTAATTCCTGACTTTTATCACTGATTCCATCTCCAACTCCAAGGGTAATTTCAGCACAGAATCTGATAGCACTTCCAATTTCTTATGAACACAAACCAAAGTTCCCCCCCAATGTATTTCATACATTCTCATTCCAACACTCATGCGACAAATGCATTTCTTTCTCAAAAACAAAAAAAACGTCCATTTCATTCCAACCGTCCCAAATCCAAAAAAAAAAAAAAAAAAAAAAAAAAAAATGAAACTCAAAGGCTTAGTCCTAGTTGTTGGACTAAAATAAAATAAGGACAAGGTCTTGGACCAATATCCATGTATAGTTTGTGTGGTACTTCTTTTTCACAGACTGTTGGGGGTTAAAGGCAGAGGTCAAGGGGTCAGGCAGGCCAGGTCATCTGCCGACCTTGCCCAGGCGGTGGTCTGTCTTCGGGTCTGCAATTACGGCCTGGACGGCTACGATGGCCTCATTGATCCGGGTCTGCAGGTCACGTAGCTCCTCGATGTGGAGTAGACGTAGGATCTGAGCCGCTTCGTTCAGGGTGGCGTCTGCAGAGAAAGGAGGCACACACCGTTAGAGGCCATATTACAGAGGAAGAGATTATGCTCAGTCGGTGATCAGCGGAGGACTTGAAAATGAGCCAGAGCTGAGAGGATCACCAAAACTAAAGAGGTGTTTCAGTGCATTTTTCTTAAATTATATAGCCTATAAATGTGTAGACATACTGTGTAATAAAATCAACAATTGTGTACTAAAAACATGAGTTTTGCAGAGCACACAACGATGCCGACAACCATCCATTGAGATCAGTGGACAAAGGGCTGCACCGAAAAAAAACTCATGAATACCAACTAGGATGGATCCCGAGGCAAATATGGCTTCAACATCTTTATGCTTTAGTTAATAATAAAACATACTCTCATCAGCTTTGAACCATGTCTGGGCCTGAAGGACACAAAGTTATTTGTTTGTCAGATGAATCCTTGGCTCAAAACTGCACAACAGTGCAAAAAGAGAACACACATTGTTAATGAAAAACATATGTCATGGCTCCCGAGTGGCGCAGCGGTCTCAGTGCAATTGGCATTACTACGGTCCCTGGTTCGAATCCAGGGTGTATCACAGCCGGCCGTGATAGGGAGTCCCATAGGGCGGCTCACAATTGGCCACGCGTCGTCCAAGTTTGGCTGTCATTGAAAATAAGAGTTTGTTCTTAACTGACTTGCCTAGTTACAGTGCCTATTCATCCCCCTTGGCGTTTTTTCTATTTTGTGGCATTACAACCTGTAATTTAAATTGATTTTTATTTGAATTTCATGTAATGGACATACAAAATAGTCCAAATTGGTGAAGTGAAATTATTAAAAAACAAGTGGTGCATGCATATGTATTCACCCCCTCTTTGCTATGAAGCCCTTAAATAAGATCTGGTGCAACAAATTACCTTCAGAAGTCACAATTAATTAAAGTCCACCTGTGAGCAATCTAAGTGTCACATGATCTCAGTATATATACACACACCTGTTCTGAAAGGCCCCAGAGTCTGCGGCACCACCAAGCAAGCGGCACCATGAAGACCAAGGAACTCTCCAAACAGGTCACGGACAAAGTTGAGAAGTACAGATCAGGGTTGGGTTATAAAAAAATATCAGAAACTTTGAACATCCCACGGAGCACCATTAAATCCATTATTAAAAAAATTGAAAGAATTTGGCACCACAACAAACCTGCCAAGAGAGGGCTGCCCACATACTCACAGACCAGGCAAGGAGGGCATGAACTCTTTAGGGATAGGGGGCAGCATTTTCTCTTTTGGATGAATAGCGTGCCCAGAGTGAACTGCCTCATACTCTTTCCCAGATGCTAATATATGCATATTATTATTAGCATTGGATAGAAAACACTCTGAAGTTTCTAAAACTGTTTGAATGATGTCTGAGTATAACAGAACTCATATGACAGGTGAAAACCTGAGAAAAATCCAACCAGGAAGTGGGACATCTGAGGTTTGAAGTTTTTCAAAGCTTGGCCTACCAAATACACAGTGGCATATGATAAAGATGCACTTCCTACGGCTTCCACTAGATGTCAGTCTTTAGAAACTTGAATGAGGATTCTCCAATAAAGGAGGGGCTCATGAGACCTGTTTTAGTCAGTGGTCTGGCATCGTGCCTTGGTCTCATGACGCGCGCTCCCGACAGAGTTAACTCTCGTTCCAGTCCTTTTCTTCAGACATAGGAATTCTCCGGTTGGAACATTGATGTTTAATGTTAAAAACATTGTGTAACATGATGTCCTATCAGTGTCATCTGATGAAGATCAAAGGTTAGTGATTAAGTTTATCTACAGTGGGGCAAAAAAGTATTTAGTCAGCCACCAATTGTGCAAGTTCTCCCTCCCAATTAAAAAGATGAGGCCTGTAATTTTCATCATAGGTACACTTCAACTATGACAGACAAAATGATGAGGAAAAAAAAAATCCAGAAAATCACATTGTAGGATTTTTAATGAATTTGCAAATTATGTTGGAAAATAAGTATTTGGTCAATAACAAAAGTTTCTCAATACTTTGTCTTCACACACTGTTGCTGGTATTTTGGCCCATTCCTCCATGCAGATCTCTAGAGCAGTGATGTTTTGGGGCTGTTGCTGGGCAACACAGACTTTCAACCCCCTCCAAAGATTTTCTATGGGGTTGAGATCTGGAGACTGGCTAGGCCACTCCAGGACCTTGGAATGCTTCTTACGAAGCCACTCCTTCGTTGCCCGCACGGTGTGTTTGGGATCATTGTCATGCTGAAAGACCCAAACACATTTCATCTTCAATGCCCTTGCTGATGGAATGAGGTTTTCACTCAATCTCATGATACATGGCCCCATTCATTCTTTCCTTTACACAGATCATCGTCCTGGTCCCTTTGCGGAAAATCAGCCCCCATGCTTCACAGTAGGTATGGTGTTATTTGGATGCAACTTTGTCCTCCAAAAACGACGAGTTGAGTTTTTACCAAAAAGTTCTACACTGCTCAAAAAAAATAAAGTGAACACTAAAATAACACATCTAGATCTGAATGAATGAACTATTCTTATTAAATACTAGTTGAATGTTCTGACAACAAAATAACAAAAAATGATCGATGGAATCAAATTTATCAACCATGGAGGTCTGGATATGGAGTCACACTCAAAATTAAAGTGGAAAACCACACTACAGGCTGATCAAACTTTGATGTAATGTCCTTAAAACACGTCAAAATGAGGCTCAGTAGTGTGTGTGGCCTCCACGTGCCTGTTTGACCTCCCTACAACACCTGGCCATGCTCCTGATGAGGTGGCGGATGGTCTCCTGAGGAATCTCCTCCCAGACCTGGACTAATGCATCCGCCAACTGCTGGACAGTCTGTGGTGCAATGGAGCGAGACATTACGTCCCAGATGTGCTCAATTGGATTCAGGTCTGGGGAACGGGCAGGCCAGTCCATAGCAGCAATGCCTTCCTCTTGCAGGAACTGCTGACACACTCCAGCCACATGAGGTCTTGCATTAGGAGGAACCCAGGGCCAACCGCACCAGCATATGGTCTCAAGGGATCTGAGGATCTCCACTCGGTACCTAATGGCAGTCAGGCTACCTCTGGCGAGCACATGGAGGGCTTTGCGGCCCCCCAAAGAAATGCCACCCCACACCATGACTGACCCACCGCCAAACCGGTCATGCTGGAGGATATTGCAGGCAGCAGAACGTTCTCCACGGCGTCTCCAGACTGTCACATCTGCTCAGTGTGAACCTGCTTTCATCGGTGAAGAGCACAAGGCGCCAGTGGCGAATTTGCCAATCTTGGTGTTCTCTGGCAAATGCCAAACGTCCTGCACGGTGTTGGGCTGTATGCACAACCCCCACATGTGGATGTCGGGCAATCATACCACCCTCATGGAGTCTGTTCCTGACCGTTTGAGCAGACACATGCACATTTGTGGCCTGCTGGAGGTCATTTTGCAGGGCTCTGGCAGTGCTCCTCCTGCTCCTCCTTGCACAAAGGCGGAGGAAGCGGTCCTGCTGCTGGGTTGTTGCTCTCCTACGGCCTCATCCACGTCTTCTGATGTACTGGCCTGTCTCCTGGTAGCGCCTCCATAATATGGACACTACGCTTACAGACACAGCAAACCTTCTTGCCACAGCTCGCATTGATGTTCCATCCTGGATGAGCTGCACAACCTGAGCCACTTGTGTGGGTTGTAGACTCCGTCTCATGCTACCACTAGAGTGAAAGCACCGCAAGCATTCAAGTGACCAAACATCAGCCAGGAAGCATAGGAACTGAGAAGTGGTCTGTGGTCAGCACCTGCAGAACCACTCCTTTATTGGGTGTCTTGCTAATTGCCTATAATTTCCACCTGTTGTCTATTCCATTTGCACAACAGCATGTGAAATTTGTCAATCAGTGTTGCTTCCTAAGTGTGATGACTTGGAGTTACATTGTGTTTAAGTGTTCCCTTTATTTTTTTGAGCAGTGTATTTTGGTTTCATCTGACCATATGACATTCTCCCAATCTTCTTCTGGATCATCCAAATGCTCTCTAGCGAACTTCAGACGGGCCTGGACATGTACTGGCTTAAGCAGGGGGACACGTCTGGCATGGCAGGATTTGAGTCCCTGGCGGCATAGTGTGTTACTGATGGTAGGCTTTGTTACTTTGGTCCCAGCTCTCTGCAGGTCATTCACTAGGTCCCACCGTGTGGTTCTGGGATTTTTGCTCACCGTTCTTGTGATCATTTTGAACCCACAGTGTGAGATTTTGCGTGGAGCCCCAGATCGAGGGAGATTATCAGTGGTCTTGTGTGTCTTCAATTTCCTAATAATTGCTCCCACAGTTGATTTCTTCAAACCAAGCTGCTTACCTATTGCAGATTCAGTCTTCCCAGCCTGGTGCAGGTCTACAATTTTGTTTCTGGTGTCCTTTGACAGCTCTTTGGTCTTGGCCATAGTGGAGTTTGAAGTGTGACTGTATGAGGTTGTGGACAGGTGTCTTTTATACTGATAACAAGATCAAACAGGTGCCATTAATACAGGTAATGGGTGGAGGACATATGAGCCTCTTAAAAAAGAAGTTACAGGTATGTGAGAGCCAGAAATCTTGCTTGTTTGTAGCCCCAGCAGGACCGCTTCCAAATACTTATTTTCCACCATAATTTGCAAATAAATTCATAAAAAATCCTACAATGTGATTTTCTGGATTTTTCTTTCTCATTTTGTCTGTCATAGTTGAAGTGTACCTATGATAAATTACAGGCCCCTCATCTTTTTAAGTGGGAGAACTTGCATAATTGGTGGCTGATTAAATACTTTTACATCTCTGCTTTTTGTGACTCCCATCTTTGGCTGGAAAAATGGCTGTTTTTTTGAAATAGGACACGATGGGTAGATTAACAAGATGTTTATCTTTCATTTGCTGTATTGGACATGTTAATCAGAGAGTTAACAAAGAACCCAAAGATAACCCTGAAGGAGCTGCAAAAGCTCCACAGTGGAGATTGGAGTATTTGTCCATAGGACCACTTTAAGCCGTACACTCCACAGAGCTGGGCTTTTATGGAAGAGTGGCCAGAAAAAAAGCCATTGCTTAAAGAAAAAAAAAAAAAGCAAACATGTTTGGTGTTCGCCAAAAGGCATGTGGGAGACCCAAAAGAAAGTACTCTGGTCAGTTTAGACTAAAATTGAGCTTTTTGGTCATCAAGGAAAACGCTATGTCTGACGCAAACCCAACACCTCATCACCCCGAGAATACCATCCCCACAGTGAAGCATGGTGGTGGCAGCATCATGCTGTGTGGATGCTTTTCATCTGTAGGGACTAGGAAACTAATCAGAATTGAAGGAATGATGGATGGCACTAAATACAGGGAAATTGAGGGAAACCAGTTTGTCTCCCAGAGATTTGACTCTGCGACCGAGGTTCACCTTCCAGCAGGACAATGACCCTAAGCATAGAGCTAAAGCAACACTCGAGTGGTTTAAGGGGAAACATTTAAATGTCTTAGAATGGCCTAGTCATGGGCCAACCTCATTCCAATTGAGAATCTGTGGCATGACCTACAGATTGCTGTACACCAGCAGAACTCATCCAACTTGAAGAAGCTGGAGCAGTTTTGCCTTGAAGAATGGGCAACAATCCCAGTAGCTCGATGTGCCAAGCTTATAGAGACATACCAAGAGACTTGCAGCTGTAATTGCTGCAAAAGGTGGATCTACAAAGTATTGACTCTGGGGGGAGAACAGCTATGCACGCTCAAGTTCTGTTTATTTGGGTAATATTTGTTTATTTTTTATTTTGCATCTTGAAAGTGGTAGGCATGTTGTCTAAATCAAAGGATACAGCCCCCCCAAAAAATATATATTTTAATTCCAGGTTGTAAGACAACAAAACAGGAAAAATGCCAAGGGGGAGGGGGGGGTGAATACTTTCGCAGCCACTGTAAATAAAGGTTCAATAAAATAAAACTTTTAAAATAAATTGCTTTAGCCGACATGTTGCGGTTCATCTAATGAAGGATTGACGCGATCTATAAGCCCAGGACGATAGTAAAACGGGAAATAAGATACACTACAAGAAAGGGAACACAAAAAAAAAACAGAAAACGATTGCAGGTCGGAGGGCCATCAAGCGAAACAGACCAATGAAGCACGGTTAACAAGAAGTTAACTTCTTCGATATAGGGGGCGCTCTTTTAATTTTTGGTTAAAAAAATGTTCGTTTTAAACAAGATATTTTGTCACGAAAAGATGCTCGACTATGCATATAATTGAGAGCTTTGGAAAGAAAACACTGACGTTTCCAAAACTGCAAAGATATTTTTATTTTTTATTTATTTTACTAGGCAAGTCAGTTAAGAACAAATTCGTATTTTCAATGACGGCCTAGGAACAGTGGGTTAACTGCCTGTTCAGGGGCAGAACGACAGATTTTGTACCTTGTCAGCTCAGGGATTTGAACTTGCAACCTTTCGGTTACTAGTCCACTAGGCTACCCTGCTGCCTCTGTGAGTGCCACAGAACTGATGCTACAGGCGTATCCAATATGAATTTTCAAACATGAAATGGCCCAGATTTTGAGGGCGCTGTGTTCCAATGTCTCCTTATATGGCTGTGAATGCGCCAGGAATGAGCCTACACTGTCGTTTCCCCAAGGTGTCTGCAGCATTGTGACGTATTTGTAGGCATATCATTGGAAGATTGACCATAAAAGACTACATTTACCAGGTGCCCGCTTTGTGTCCTCCGTCAAAATTATTGCGTAATCTCCAGCTGCGTGTATTTTTCAATTTTCTTCAGAGGAAAAACACCTTGAGGATTGATTCTAAACAACGTTTGCCATATTTCTGTCGATATTATGGAGTTTCTTAGGAAAAAAGTTCGGCGTTGTAATGACTGAATTTTCGGGTTTTTTTCTTAGCCAAACGTGAACAAAACGGAGCGTTTTCTCCTCCACAAATAATCTTTTTGGAAAAACTGAACATGAGGGTGTGGAAATGTTAGGATAATTTTAGTCTTAGTACTGTAACCTACTCCTGACCAATCACGTTATACAGCACCACTTTCCCTGAATGTTTCATTTTTCGTTTTTCTTGGAATGGAAACACCATAATATTAAGCAACATTTCTTAAAATCAATCCCATATACTATGTTCTTACAAAAAAGGTTTCAAAATAGTATAGCCAATATTAGACTGTCAAATGCTTCTCAAAGAAGCCCTCTGGTGGTCAAACTAGCACTAACTAGCATTAATGCAACAATGGCTGACACTTAAATAACGTGCCACAGAATTCTTCGGCAGCCCGCAAGGTGTACTGCAACTTTTACAGGAAGAACCACTGTAGTCTCCACAATGACACGTTCCATGCCCTGTTTCCTTTGCGCAGATGTGTCTCCAACTGATCTGGAACAGATCTTGACACAATGTGATGGCCATACCCACCCAAGCAATCCTACAGAGTATTACATCAACAGTACAGTCAAGATAGATGCCATGTCTATCATATCAATAGGACAGAATGTTTGGAGACAATTTAGATTATTATAATTGCCTTGGGCACAAGAAGATGGGAGAATTAAGTGTTTAAAATGTAATTTAGTCAAGTCCATTTATGAGGAAATTAAGGATGACAAGGCACATGGTTTAAAAATTAGTGTGTGTATTACTCCAAAAACTCGACTGTGAGCACTCACCTCCAGTATCAAAGCCGAGGATGTGCTTGTCCAAGGCCACAGGGAGACCCTTGAGGAGACAAGGCAAAAACAGGAAGAAATACATCACGGCAATTAAAAGCAAATCCGGACACATTAAATGCCAATATACTGTATGTGCGGTCACTTAAAATACCATAGCCACCTAGACAACTCCAACACCACTCAACACAGGCCTTACCTATCATACTATGGGGCCGTATGTATCAAGCATCTCAGAGTAGGAGTGCTGATCTAGGATCAGGTCCACATTCGATCCTATTCATTGTGATTCAAAAAGCTAAATTGATCCTGAATTAGTACTCAGATGCTTGATACATACGGGCCCTGAGCAGTAACGTGTGCTGAGAGTTCCCATGTATTATCATGTCAGATTGAGAGAATAGAAGTGTCAGACTTGGGATCAAATTACATTTGTTTTCTTTCAAATACACTGTGCTTAATTGAGCTTTCCCAGTGCAAAACCTGTCCATCTGGCACACCAGGCAGGCTCAATTCAACGTAAATGAAAACAAATACTGTTTGGACCCAGGTATGAAATATTGTGGGTACTCTTTTGAATCACATTTCAAAACAACGCATTTTGATGAAGCCTAAATGTGTAGGTGGATCTCAGTCAGTCAAAGACTCAATCTTCAAAAGTAAAATCACCTCTTTAGACTGGCTGGCCTTGGCTATGGCTTCTGGAGTCAGTCTCTCTTGGATAAGGATCCTTATAGCCTGTTAGACAAGGGAAATGACCACACCATTGTTATCAAATCTGAAATCAGCACAGGTTCGTCATTTATACCCTGTTCATAAGAAATTAGTAAAGTGGCGAACTGTACTGGCTCAGATATTTTGGGTGAGTAACCAGGCCCTCGCACTACAGCTAGGCTTGGCTCAGTAGTGCAAAAAGGATATTAGTACGTCTGATATGGGTCTCGGTTGCCGCGGGTTCTCACCTTCAGCATGACCAGGTAGTCGTCGTGACGCTGGATCTTCAGCAGGCTAGCCAGGCCTAAGACACCAGCCTTAAAGTCTGGGTTGCTGCCTTGAGGAGCACACACACTTAGTCAACACAACATGGAGGCTGTTGACTCAGTTACATTCATGAAGTCAGCTGGAGTCACAACTGTCCCCGTTGGTGCGATTGTGTATGTGCGTAATATATAGTATATCACAAAAGTGAGTACACCCCTCACAGTTTGGTAAATATTTGAGTATATCTTTTCATGTGACAACACTGAAGAAATGACACTTTGCTACAATGTAAAGTAGTGAGTGTACAGCTTGTATAAGTGTAAATTTGCTGTCCCCTCAAAATAACTCACACAGCCATTAATGTCTAAACCGCTGGCAACAAAAGTGAGTACACCCCTAAGTAAAAATGTCCAAATTGGGCCCAAAATGTCAATATTTTGTATGGCCACCATCATTTTCCAGCACTGCCTTAACCCCCTTGGGCATGGAGTTCACCAGAGCTTCACAGGTTGCCACTGGAGTCCTCTTCCACTCCTCCATGACGACATCACGGAGCTGGTGGATGTTAGAGACCTTGCACTCCTTCACCTATCCTTTTGAGGATGCCCCACAGATGCTCAATAGGGTTTAGGTCTGGAGACATGCTTGGCCAGTCCATCACCTTTACCCTCAGTTTCTTTAGCAAGGCAGTGGTCGTCTTGGAGGTGTGTTTGGGGTCGTTATGTTGCGGCCCAGTCTCCGAAGGGAAGGGATCATGCTCTGCTTCAGTATGTCACAGTACATGTTGGCATTCATGGTTCCCTCAATGAACTGTAGCTCCCCAGTGCCGGCAGCACTCATGCAGCCCCAGACCATGACACTCCCACTACCATGCTTGACTGTAGGCAAGACACACTTGTCTTTGTACTCTTCACCTGGTTGCCGCCACACACGCTTGACACCATCTGAACCAAATAGGTTTATCTTGGTCTCATCAGACCACAGGACATGGTTCCAGTAATCCATGTCCTTAGTCTACTTGTCTTCAGCAAACTGTTTACGGACTTTCTTGTGCATCATCTTGAGAAGAGGCTTCCTTCTGGGATGACAGCCATGCAGGCCAATTTGATGCAGTGTACGGCGTATGATCTGAGCACTGACAGGCTGACCCCCCCACCCCTTCAACCTCATATGTCAGCAGCACTCATATGCAGCACTCATATGTCTATTTCCCAAAGACAACCTCTGGATGACGCTGAGCACGTGCACTCAACTTCTTTGGTCGACCATGGCGAGGCCTGTTCTGAGTGGAACCTGTCCAGTTAAACCTCTGTATGGTCTTGGCCACTGTGCTGCAGCTCTGTTTCAGGGTCTTGGCAATCTTCTTATAGCCAGGCCATCTTTATGTAGAACAACAATTATTTTTTTCAGATCCTCAGAGTTCTTTGCCATGAGTTTCCATGTTGAGCTTCCAGTGACCAGTCAGTATGAGGGAGTGAGAGAGCGATGACAAATTTAACACACCTGCTCCCCATTCACACCTGAGACCTTAACGACACTAACGAGTCACATGACACTGGGGACGGAAAATAGCTTATTTTAGGCCCAATTTGGACATTTTCACTTAGGGGTGAACTCACTTTTGTTGCCAGCGGTTTAGACATTAATGGCTGTGTGTTGAGTTATTGAGGGGACAGCAAATTTACACAAGTGTAATTTCTTCAGTGTTACATGAAAAGATATATTCAAATATTTACAAAAATGTGAGGGGTGTACTCACTTTTGTGATATAGTGTATAAGTTAAACACACACGTCAAACATTTGTATACACATATTCATTCAAGGGTTTTTGTTTATTTGAACTATTTTCTACATTGTTAGACATCAAAACTACAAAATAAGGTATGTTGGGTCATTGTCCTGTTGAAAAACAAAATGATAGTCCCGCTAAGTGCAAACCAGATGGGATGGCATATCTCTGCAGAATGCTGTGGTAGCCATGCTGGTAAAGTGAGCCTTGAATTCTAAATAAATCACTGAGTGTCACCAGCAAAGCACCTAGGGTTGCAAAGGGTCGGAAACGTTCCGGTAAACTTCCTGGACAATTTCCATGGGACGTTAAGCCCAGGAATTTTGCTTAATTTCATCAAAAAAGTTGAGATAAACAGTCATATCCCAAATTCAACATAATTGCAACCCTCTGCATGCACAGTGCATTCTTCCATCACATGTACAGCTGATTCTCAAGATCTTGCACACTAATGAGACGCTATTGAGCCCACACTACTACACTGTCTGAGCCAAGGACGACAGCTGAAGTTGGAAGTTGACATACACTTAGGTTGGAGTCATTAAAACTTGTTTTTTCAACCACTCCACCAATTTCTTGTTAACAAACTATAGTTTTGGCAAGTCGGTTAGGACATCTACTTTGTGCATGACAAGTCATTTTCCCAACAACTGTTTACAAAGACAGATTGTGATTTAAGTGAAACAATTCCAGTGGGTCAGAAGTTCGCATACACTAAGTTGACTGGGCCTTTAAACAGCCTGGAAAATTCCAGAAATTTAAGTCATTGCTTTAGAGGCTTCTGATTGACATCATTTGAGTCAATTGGAGGTGTACCCGTGGATGCATTTCAAGGACTCCCTTCAAACTCAGTGACTTTTTGCTTGACATCATGGGAAAATCAATCAGCCAAAGCCTCAAACAAAATTGTAGACCTCCACAAGTCTGGTTCATGCTTGGGAGCAATTTCCAAATGCCTGAAGGTACCACGTTCATCTGTACAAACAATAGTATGCAAGTCTAAACACTATGGGACCACGCAGCCGTCATACCTCTCAGGAAGGAGACGCGTTCAGTCTCCTAGAAATGAACGTATTTTGGTGCGAAAAGTGCAAATCAATCCCAGAACAACAGCAAAGGACCTTGTGAAGATGCTGGAGGAAACAGGTACAAAAGTACCTATAAAATCTATAAAACTAGTCCTATATCGACATAACCTGAAAGGCAGCTCAGCAAGGAAGAAGCCCCTGCTCCAAAGCCGCCATAAAAAAGCCAGACTACGGTTTGCAACTGCACATGGGGACATAGATTTTACTTTTTGGAGAAATGTCCTCTGGTCTGATGAAACAAAAATAGAACTGTTTGGCCATAATGACCATCGTCATGTTTTGGAGGAAAATGGGGGAGGCTTGCAAGCCGAAGAACACCATCCCAACCATGAAGCACAGGGGTGGTAGCATCATGTTGTGGGGGTGCTTTGCTGCAGGAGAGACTGGTGCACTTCACAAAATAGATGGCATCATTAGCAAGGAAAAATGTGGATATATTGAAGCAACATTTCAAGAAATCAGTCAGGAAATCAGTCAGGAAGTTGGGTCTTCCAAATGGAAAATGACCCAAGCATAAGTTGTGGCAAAACAGCTTAAGGACAACAAAGTCAAGGTATTGGAGTGGCTATCACAAACCCCTGACCTCAATCCTATAGAAATTTTGTGGGCAGAACTGAAAAAGCGTTAATCTAACTGCTTAACTATTAATCTGTACATGGAATTTCATTTGTTTTTTTTTCAGGAAAATGCCACAGGCACTATCCTTAGAAAAAAAAGCGGTGTACATTTGCAAATACTGTGTCCAATCATCATGTGTCAAGAATGCAACAAAGATGCAGAATCATCTGGCCAAGTGCATACAGTTCCCTCAGCGCTCACAACAAGCAACCTCTGACAAAAGTCCCTCTACTTCTATTCGAGGTGAAAATGATGAATCAGACACCTTAACGATAGCAACAGCTCATGGTCCTCCTGGATCAGATTTTGTTTTTTGACTCAATGGAGGGACGAAGTCAGAAATGCTGATTAATGTCTTTCTCGAGCTGAGTATGCAACTGGTTCACCTCTGATGCTCACAGGCAATGTGTATTGGAAGAGATTTCTGAATGTTTTTCGCCCAGCTTACAACTCTCCAACCAGACATGCTTTATCTACTTATTTGCTGGATGCAGAGTTCAAGTGAAGGTCAAGCAAATCATAGAGAAAGCAGACTATTGCAATCATTCTGATGGGTGGTTAAATGTTCGTGGGCAAGGAATAATTAAGTACATCATCTCCAGCCTTCAAACAGTATTCTACAAGAGCACAACAGACAGGTCTCTACATTGCAGATGAGCTGAACCAGTCATCAATGACCAAATACAGAAGGTATTTGCACTGGTGACAGACAATGCTGCGAACATGAAAGCTGCTTGGTCTAAAGTGGAGGAGTCCTACCCTCACATTACACCCATTGGCTGTGCTGCTCATGCATTGAATCTGCTCCTCAAGGACATCATGGCACTGAAGTAAGCCAAGGAAACGGCTACAAGTAAGCCAAGGAAACGGTTTGGTATGTGAAGGGTCATCAAGTTATAGCAGCAATCTACTTCACCAAGCTAAGTGAGAAGAAGCTTGAAGCTGCCCAGCAACACCCGTTGGGGTGGTGTTGTCATCATGTTTGACAGTCTCCTGGAGGGGAAGGAGTCTCCATATCACAGTCTGCCGATGTGGACAGCCCCATCAAGAGGATCCTCCTGGATTATGTATTTTGGGAGAGAGTGGTAAAGTAGCTTGAAACCTATAGCAGTAGCCATTGAACGGATTGAGGGAGACAATAGCATCCTGTCTGATGTTCAGACTCCGCTTGAGGATGTAAGAGAAGAAATCGGTACTGCCCTGCCCACTTCACTGTTGCTCCAAGCAGAGGAAACTGCAGTTCTGAAATGCACCAAAAAAAGTTTAGACTTCTACCTGAGGCCCATAGACGCAGCAGCATACATGTTGGACCTCAAGTATGCTTGCAAGAGCATCCTGTCTGGTGCAGAGATCAATGAGGCCTATGGTATTATCACTACCGTGTCTTGCCACCTTGGCCTGGATGAGGGCAAGGTTCTTGGCAGTCTGGAAAAGTACACTTCCAAGCAAGGGCTTTGGGTTGGAGATGCAATACGGCAGTCATACCAACATATCTCATCAGCCACCTGGTGGAAGAGACTTTGTGGATCTGAGGCTCTTTCCCCTATTGCCTCCATCATCCTCCAAATCCCACCAACATCAGCCATCTCAGAGAGCAACTGGTACTTGTTTGGGAACACCCACACCAAAGTATGCAACATGCTGACCAATACAAGGGTTGACAAATTGGTGGCCATCCGGGCAAATTTGAGGCCTTTTGAGCCTGACAACATGCCATCCTCAACAAGGTTAGAAAGGGGCAGTTGAAGATGAGGCCTCAGTCTGATGTTCAGGAGGTGGACATTGAGAAGGTCCAGGGAGAAGACATGGAAGCCTGAGAGGAAGACAACCAAAGCTTTAGTTTATAGACTATTATTTTACAGATGTATGTTGAAAACGTTTTCGGGAGATACGATGGTTCATAGGGGATCAAACAATATTCCATTTCTTTTGTTGTTCTGTGAAATCATCCCATGTGAAGTCAACTCATTTAATTAAAGTTCAATTCATAACTAAATTGTTTTTTACATTTTCTATTGGAAGGATTTAAATAATTTGCAATTATGTCTAATTATTACAAGGTAAAAAAGGTTTCTGTTTCTGTCTCCATATGATATGGTAAATATATCCAATGCAAAAAAATATATATATACATTTAAATGGTATTAATTTTAATTTGCATATATTTCCATTAATTCCCACGGAAAGTTTCCACCGCTGAATATTCTCCAAAATGTGCAACCCACATCACCTCCCATGCTTCACGGTGGGAACCACACATGCGGAGATCATCTGTTCACCTACTCTACATCTCACAAAGACACGGCGGTTGGAACCAAAAATCTCAAATTTGGACTCAGACCATAGGACAGATTTCCACCGGTCTAATGACCATCGCTCGTGTTTCTTGGCCCAAGCAAATCTTCTTACTATTGGTGTCCTTTAGTAGTGGTTTATTTTTTAGCAATTCGACCATAAAGGCCTGATTCACGCAGTCTCCTCTGAACAGTTGATGTTGAGATGTGTCTGTTGCTTGAACTCTGAGAATCATTTATTTGGGCCGCAATCTGAGGTGCAGTTAACTCTAACTTTTCCTCTACAGCAGAGGAAACTCTGGGTCTTCCTTTCCTTTGGCGGTCCTCATGAGAGCCAGTTTCCTCATAACCTTAATTTCTTAAAGGTTTGATGGACTGTCGTTTCCATTTGCTTATTTGGGATGTTCAAGCCATAATATGGACTTGGTATTTTACAAAATATGGGTATCTTCTGTATACCACCCCTACAACTGATTGGCTCAAACGCATTAAGGAAAGAAATTCCACAAATATACTTTTAACAAGGCACACCTGTTAATTGAAATGGATTCCAGGTGACAACCCCATGAAGCTGGTTGAGAGAATGCCAAGAGTATGCAAAGCTGTCATCAAGGCAAAGGGTGGCTACTTTCAACACTCAAATATAACATTTTGATTTAACATTTTCTTGGTTACTAAATGATTCCATGTGTTATTTCATAGTTTTGATGTCTTTATTCTACAATGTAGAAAATATAAAAAATAAAGAAACTCTTGAACGAGTAAGTGTGTCCAAACTTTTGACTTGTACCACACACAACTGTTCAAAGGTTTGAGGTCACTTAGAAATGTTCTTGTTTCTGAAAGAAAAGCACATTTTTTATCCATTAAAATAACACAACATTGATCAGAAACACAGTGTAGTGTAGACATTGTTCATGTTGTAAATTACTATTGTACAAAATTAAAAATGGAATGGAATATCTACACGGGAGTGATGGTTGCTGATAATTGGCCTGTTCCAATGGCAGACACGGTTGAGCTAACCCACTTTAGTACTACGTTTTTCACTGGTTTCTATAATCAAACGATTCTATCACAGAACATCAGGGACAGAGAAAGGAGTAAAGAGGAAGGAGTGGTTATGCTCACTGTCCAGATGGATGAGGGGATCCGAGGGTTTCGCCGCCTCGGTGGCTGTGGCTGGCGGGCAATTCTTGTACTTCTCAACTGGGGAGCCAGTAGGACACACAACATCCAGACAGTGACCACTTAGTCCATGCCCCCCACTAACTACATACTACTACCATCAAACTGTTTTTACAACAAAGACTTGCTTTAGTAGTGTATAAGCACATATATTTAACATTCCTGAACGAGGACAATACAGTGTATGGCAAGAGAGGGTGGAACTAGATTATCCCTTATGGTAGAGCAGACCAAGATGCCACTGTTAAGACAATGCTGCCATCTGGTGGCTAAAGGACGCATGACCACCACCACAACCACAATACTATAAAGTACAGCACTCAAACTCAACTCCGGACTTCGAAGCCAGTTCCACTGCTTAAAAAAAAGAAGAAGTTGGGACTGATTTAGACCTGGCACACCAGGTGGGTGCAATTAATTATCAGGTAGAACAGAAAACTAGCAGGCTCCGGATCTCATTGGGTAAGAGTTGAGTTCCCCTGCTACACGGTATCTCCAAGTAAAGGTTGGTTGAAAATATACTGTATTGTCATCTTCAATGGACTACAATAGTTAAACTAGTAATATGCCACAACAAGTAGCCCAAGTACAAACAATAGGCACCGAATCATATGGCCACATTTTTTTGAATAAAGCAAAAGAGAGAAAATACTATACCATTGTCGCCATATTCCAACCGAACGGCTAGACCCAGCAACCAGTCCACTGACTCCTGTCTCTCTTCGACAGTGAATGGGCAATTCACATCTTGAAGATACTGCATAGGAAACAGAGTCAGGCTCATGTTCCGTAGGGAGAAAACTTGCCCCAGTGTGCCCTCCTGACTAGGTGTACCGTACTCTTCTTCATTGAAGAACCTCCATTGGGGTTGTGAAATTACCATCCCTGTTCCCTGACCAGAAAGCGCCCTCTGTCCTCGAATCCTCTTTCCCCTTACCGCTCTCTCAAAAATGGCAGTTGGAAAGAGGATCACAGCTATGGAGACCAGTGATGAGGGTGGTAAATCAGCTTACTATGAGCATTTAAGCATTTTTAGGCCTACTGACTGATCTTGGGGCATGTTGAACAGGACACAACATTTTGGAATGTTCAGATAGATGTAGGCTAACGTAGGACAAAGATGCCTCTCCAACATTTAGAAGAACTAATTAAGTCAGTCCTATTCATGGATTTTTGATCTGCAGCATTCGACAACTGAACTGGCTTGATTGTTTTGCTCATGATGTAAACAGTTAGGGAAGGGGTTGAGAGAACACATTGATAATTGATATGGTGATAAAGTGGGAAAAGAGCCCCACCATGGTTCAGTAAGGAGAAAATGTTATAACACATGGAGATACTACATAAACTTCTCCAATAAGAAAGGACACAGATACATTGCAAAATGTATTGCTACAGTGCACCCTACTGAACACAATCCATGTCGTTTTACTTGGATGTAATATGAACAACACTTTTTCTGACCCAAGGGTTGATTCCAGTATAGTAACTGTAACTAGCCTTGCTGCTCACCTGCTCAAAGGACTTGGGCCATCCCGAGCTGGGGATATTCCTCAGGTTGCCCCGGTCTTCAATTTTGTAGTGTCTGATTTTCTGGTCCTCCAGCCACACAATGAAATTCCTGAACTCTGTCTCATCTGTGCAAAACAGAATATTAGCTAAATCAGTGACACATAGCTAGATTCACTGCAAAGCTAACTGACCTGCATAAATGTGTCGGTGGTAGTAGGTGTTCCTTTAATATTAAATTATAGTTTGTATATACAACCGGCTGAAATTCACATACGACTAGTCACAATACAAAGAAACAATGCATAGATACTGTACCAATTTCCGATGCCACCCCAAACCTAGTTAGGTTCTCGGCCTCCACTGCCTGTTTGGCACTGTTAGTAAG
Source organism: Oncorhynchus masou masou (assembly GCF_036934945.1). NCBI lineage: Eukaryota > Metazoa > Chordata > Actinopteri > Salmoniformes > Salmonidae > Oncorhynchus > Oncorhynchus masou. The sequence goes on from NC_088232.1 coordinate 14,963,509, forward strand.
CTCCCAAAAAGCTAGTTAGTTAGCTAACGTTACCTGAGCTAATGCACAAGTACCACACCTAACCACCTAACACGAATATTAATACTTTTTCATGACATAAACGCAGCCAATATGAACAAAGCCTAAATACATATTACAGGCGTGGCTGTATTGAAATGTTTTAGAAAGAGTAAGAGCTTGTTCGTTAAAAGGTAACGTTAGATGCTAACTAACATATTTGAGCATGGCCATGGCTAGCTCTGAAAATGTACGTCATTCATTAGCAGATAACTCGTTTGTCGTGGTTTTATAGCTACCTTTACAGTCAAACCCAGAGGGGTTATGGTAATCCAAAGCTGTCAGTTTTCTTCGAAACATGTTGACAAGATGTTCTAGCTAGCTTTATAACTAGCCCTTAGATAAACTTTTAGCCCGAAAGCGAGACACCTCTTCTAATGTGGCTAAACCGGTAGACTTCTTCTTCTGTGGGGTTTACGGCGGTTGGCATCAAGTGTTTATGGTGCATTACCGCCACCAACTGTACAGGGTCGAACAATAAAGAAAAGGCGGAGGGGTTGCTTAATCCACACAAACAAAAACATATTCCATAGCGCCACGGGCTCCCGGGCATGAGATGGTGGTACTGCTTGTGCCAGTAGCTCAAGTAAATCCTTTGCCGTAAAATGGAAACGCTCTGCTGCATCCTGGCCCAGGTATTCTGGAAGGATATTGACCTCATTCTGTCAGTAGAGGATGCCTGGTTGTTCTTTAACATGGCTTTCGAAGACCTTAGAAAGGCAGGGTAGATATAGGTCTGTAGCAGTTTGGGTCTAGAGTGTCTATCACTTTGAGGAGGGGGATGACCGTGGCAGCTTTCCAATCTTTGGGGATCTCAGACGATATGAAGGAGAGGTTGAATAGGCTAGTAATAGTGGTTTCAACACTTCCGGCAGATAATTTTAGAAAGAGAGGGACCAGATTGTCTAGCCCGGCTGATTTTCCAGATTTTGCAGCTCTTTCAGAACATCAGCTATCTGGATTTGGGTGAAGGAGAAATGAGGGAGGCTTGGGCAAGTTGCTGTGGGGGGTACAGGGCTGGGGTAGGGGTAGCCAGGTGGAAAGCATGGCCAGCCGTAGAAAAATGCTTATTGAAATTCTCTATTGTGGATTTATCGGTGGTGACAGTGTTTCCTAGCCTCGGTGCAATGGGCAGCTGGGAGGAGGTGCTCTTATTCTCCATGGACTTTACAGTGTCCCAAAACCTTTTGGAGTTGGTGCTACAGGATGCAAATTTCTGCTAGCCTTTGCTTTCTTAACTGCCTGTGTATATTGGCTCCTAACTTCTCTGAAAAGTTGTATATCCCGGGGTCTATTCAATGCTAATGCAGTGTGCCACAAGATGTTTTTGTGCTGGTAGTCAGGTCTGGAGTGAACCAAGGGTTATATCTGTTCCTGGTTCTACATTTTTTGAACGGGGCATGCTTATTTAAAATGGTGAGGAAAGCACTTTTAACAGATCACCAACCATTCCGAAATCCACGGTACCTTTTCCGCTATGCAATCTGGTTTCAGAGCTGGTCATGGGTGCACCTCAGCCACGTTCAAGGTCCTAAACATTATCATAACCGCCATCGATAAGAGACAATACTGTGCAGCTGTATTCATCGACCTGGCCAAGGCTTCGGACATTCATACATTATATTATCCAATAATAGAATCAATGGTTCAATAGTTGAAATGACCATTATTCCCAGATCCCGGACTGTAGCTTTAAACTTAAGCTGCTGTCCTGTTCAAAATGGAACTTGGTGTCATTCACTGATATTGTTAATGTTGGCCTACTGCAAAATTCACCTGAGCTCCGTAGACTGGTCTTCCCTGGCTGTCTGACACTGCTGGGAGCCCTGTCACCATTTGATCCTGCTAAGACATGATGAGCATAGTGTTGTGTACTGACTGCACTAGAAGCTGCATTCTTGCGGGATCATTGCTGCGTGGTCAGATTTTTTTATGTGGCTGGGAGTGGGCGGTCAGACAGACGACTTTGGGATGACATTTTTGGGAGGGTTCGACAGATTATTTGGAAACAATCCTCTTTCCGCTTTGTGTGCGTTAGTCAACCTATTGTATTAAAAACACATTTTTTTTGCATCATTCAAAGAGTCACTTCACTGCTTCAGTAGCCTACCTCTCCTAGTTGGGCGTGAGAGTTCAAGTGTGACTAGTATGTGTGGTCTCATTGAAATAGAGTTGAAAGAACCGACGCTGGAGTAGAGAAGCAGGTACGGAGAGTGAACATTTAAAATTGCACAGACATGGAACAGGTCAGGAACAGCGTAATAACACAGGTGATTTAGTCCAGGTGAGTCCAATGAATCGCTGATGCACGTGACGAGGGAAGCAGGTGTGCATAATAATGGTGGCAGGAGTGTGTAGTGCAGGGCAGCCTGGCACCCTCAAGCGCCCGGGAGGGAGAGTGGGCGCCACTCGGCTACCCACCTGGGTGAGCCCGACGGGCCGGCTGAGGCACGGGCTCTGGACAAGCCGGCTGGGCGTAACATGCCAACGAACCAACAGAGGCGTGGGAGCCTGGCAATCCGGCGGAGGTGTGAAATCCTGTCGGTCCCGCTGAGGTGTGGGAGCCTGATGAGCTGTAAAAATCTGATGATCCGGCTGAGGCCTGACGTGGGATGGGCGCCTGCCGAGCCAGCTAGGGTGTGGAAGCCCGACGAGCCAGCTGAGGCGCCCTCGGTTCAATCGGCGGCGGCCTCCGGACCCGGCGTTACCACCAACCGAAAAGCCAGCACTCCCCGATGCTTCATTTGGTGGCTTCCGCATTCTGTAAGAACTGACACTGGAGTAGAGAAGCAGGTATGGGGAGTGAACATTTAATATAGCACAGACATGGAAAAGGACAGGAACAGTATCAGAACCTGGTAACAAAACAACAAACGACAATTAATGCTAAAGCTGGGAACAGACAGATATAGGGGAGGTAATAGCACAGGTCATTGAGTCCAGGTGAGTCCAATGAATTGCTGATGGGTGCAATGATTGAAGCAGGTGTGCGTAATGATGGTGGCAGGTGTGCTTAGGGCAGGGCAGCCTGGAGAGCGGGGACGAGAGTAGGATGCCTACATGGGCAGAGAATCAAGTGGCAGTTAACTTGAATATAATATTAACTTAAATATGATTACACTGTTGTTTACTAGTGTCTGTAAATAAATATTGATAATGGAAAAAAGTGGAGTATGCTCAACCAATGTGAGTTGAAGTGCAATCAACAAATGTAATCATTAAAAGAAAAAGGCACAACCCGCACATAGGTTAGGCTACAATGGTGAGAGTTTTGCGCCTTTAATTTTCATTAAATATTGATTACCCATTTATTTGTCTCTGCTTGTAAATCCTCCTCCTAAAAGGAAGGCGATAGCTTATAGGCCTATGCAAAACTTAGCAAGTGTTGCTGTCTAGGCATGGGCGGAGAAGCCCGGGGCAGTTATTGTTCCAAGGAAATGTACTTCCTAAATAGGCCTGTGTAACGGCTTTCTTGATGTGAAGGAGAGTCGGACCAAAATGCGGCGTGGCTATTGAGATTCATGTTTAATAAAACAAAGGAACCACGAATACTACAAAACAAGAAATGTAACACGAAAACCAAAACAGCCTATACTGGTGCAAAGTAACACAGAAACAAGGACAATCACCCACGACACACTCAAAGAATATGGCTGCCTAAATATGGTTCCCAATCAGAGACAACGATAAACACCTGCCTCTGATTGAGAACCACTTCAGACAGCCATAGACTAAGCTAGAAAACACCACTAAGCCACAATCCCAATACCTATGAAAAACCCCAAGACAAAACACACCACATACCAAAACCCATGTCACACCCTGGCCTGACCAAATAAAGAAAGAAAACACAAAATACTAAGACCAGGGCGTGACAGCCTGTGATGAGGCTATAGTTTACAACATGACAAATAAGCTTAAATATTGATCACCCATATTTCTCAGTCTGAAAACCTTCCCACTCCTAAAAGGTAGGCTATAAAAAATAGCTCAAGGGAAAGTGCATGTCTCTCCAACTCTGCTCTCTTCAAACTATATCTAGCATATTGGCAGATATAGCCCAGTAATACAATATACGGGCCAATCTCTGGTAATTTAACCTATATATTTTTTGTTATTTGTGCGAGTTTGATATTGCCTGTAGGGTGCAACATTTCTGGGACCATGTCTGGCAAGTGAGCTGCGTCACATACACCTAAAATAACATTGCGGGACCAGTTCATGTACTAGCGGGTGGGAGTCGAACAGAAAGCTAGCTGGTGCAGGCAGGAGCAGGATGAAGAAATCGGCCTGTGCAAACCTCAGTCTGTGCACCATGATAGTGACACCTGTAACGTTAGAGCTGTTTATTACTGTGTCAGTGTGAAACATAGGGAATTAGCTAGGGAAACTGACAGATCAATAACGGTACATTGCCATACAGATTATTACATTGCAGTGAAAAAATATCAGAATATCAATTTTCAATTGTTTGGCCGATGGTTTAGGCAAGTTAATTTACTTCTGAAACGGGACAAAACAAAGGCTTCAAATCATTGGCAAGAGCTGACCTGACTGTGGTAGCTACTCGCTAGCGTAGCGCTGTAAATAAACACTTTTTTTTCTGTTAAGTTAACTAAAGAGTAGCCAGTTTCTGCTGTGCTACAACTCAGTGAAAAAAGTGCAACACGTACACACTGAACTATGCTCAACTCTCCTGTGCTGGTCAAGCCAGCCTTACAGAAGCTTTGCCTTCACACAACCTATCGGCCTGCTCCTAAATCCAGCACACTCCAAACAGCCTACCCCAACACTCGGAGGCGTCCGGATGGTCATAAAGCACATTGTTGTTGCTTTTTGTATCGCATTACAATGATAAGACTGACAAAAATGCCATTTCAGAATGTGGGCGGGACATGACCCCCACCACAATATCTACATACACTGTTGCTGTAATGAACACGAGGGGAGACAGAGAGCACAGGGCGCAGTAGGTGTTTATTGCAAAGACCACAGGAGGCATGTAGCTGGGTCCAGGGACAGGGACAGGCACAAGGTCATACACAAGGGGTCCAAAAGGGCAACAGTACAGGCTGGGAAAAGGCTAGTAACGTAGTCCAGGAGATCAGGCAATAGGTAAAATAACAGGAAATCCAATAGGCTAAAGTACAGGCAGGGAATAGACAAAAGGCACCATTAGTGAGGCAGGCAAGAACTATTATACACGAGAGGAGTCAATCACAGGGGAAACCAAGCACTCTGAAAGACATGTGTCAAGCAAACAATACCTCACAGTGATGGGGTGCAAAGAACTGAACTAAATAGTGTGTGATAATGACATACAGGTGATTAGAATTCAGGTGATTGGTATCTGGAGAGTGAGCTATGTTCAGGGGATCTCGGTGTTTGAGAGTGTGAGCTGGAAAGTGAGCTACGTTCAGGGGATCTCGGTGTTTGAGAGTGTGAGCTGGAAAGTGAGCTGCATTCAGGGGATCTACGTGTTTGAGGGTGTGAGTTGGAAGCAAACGTTAAAATTGCCTGGCCAGTTAATATCACCACACTCTGTAATAAGCTCCTCTAGAGTGACAGACTACTCTTCCCTGGCCAAAAATACAAATATATAGTGACAAGTTTAAGGTCTGTTCTTTACACACAATAAAGCTTTAAAACAATTAAACCCCAAATATCATGTAATAGTTCAGCATTGTTATGAGAAGACATTGATATTCACACAAGTTCAACACACTGTATAGTTTTGTGAACCCATCCTCTTAGGGAAGAACAGTTAGATATCCAAAATAGTTAGTAAGGATACCTGGGGCCCTATAAGTTGGATAGCAAGTTACATGAATGCATAGGTTACTACTACTACTGGGCAGACCACGGGATGTATTGCAGGTTAACCCCGCTGCCTAGCTTAACATGTAAACGAAACACAAAAAGTTAAATGTCCATTTTGATTCAGAGCCCAATCTGACCAAGAAGGAATAAAACAATAAAATAAAAATGGTCCTTCTCACCACACTGACGGAGCTAGCAGTTATGGCAGTGTATACAGTTATGGAATGATAGTTCATAACTGCCCCAGGTCATAACTGTCCCCTTAGTAGGTCCTGTGGTCTGAGAGTTTTTGCAACTGATGTTGACATCAGCTGTAGGTGTCAGTGGAAACCGCAAATTCAGTAGATTGACAGCAGCTCTGTTTCTGCAGGGGAACTGGAGTGACACACAGACAGAGGGGGGCTTGAACCCCAAATCACTCCCTTCCCCTTGCCTCTCTATTTGCGTGTCTTTGCCATATGCACAAGTGTTCCAAAGCTGAGGGAATGAAAATGATCAAGGGTGTAGGGGCTAGTTAGACCAACCAATAGCCACTTTGGCCAAGGCTGCAGAGCGAAGTGCTATCCCGACACGCAACGCAATATGTTTGCAGTTTGTGCAATTTGATACAAAAGAATTGAGAGACATGCCTAATTATATTACACATGCATTTGTTTATGTCTAATTTTGAGACTTGACACATTTAACAGAGGAATCATTTAAGTCATGCGTGTGTTCTGAAGTTGATGGGTTTATTGATCCCCTCGTCACTTTCTGGAAGTGACTCTGAGTTTCGCCACTACACATGACAACAGAGGGCCCTCCAAGAGAGTTGGTAGAGGCAAGGGGGTGGTTTGGAATTCATCAGGGGAATCAGTGACAGGCCTGCTTTTATAATAGAGACTCATGCAGAAGCTCGTAGGAGTATGGTACAACACAGGGGTGCCACATTCACTGGGGAAGCGGGGTCATGTCCCCCCCACATTCTGAAATTGCATTTTTGCCCCCCCTCCACACAGATTTATCATTGCACTGTGCTACATAAAAAGCGACATTGGTGTGCGTTAGGACCATGCGGACGCCACAGAGCAGTCGGGTAGGCTGTTTGGCGGTGTCAGCCAGATAGATTTAGGACTAGACAAGCTGTGGAAAGGTAATGCTTCTGAAAGGCTGGCTTAGAACTGGCAAGGGTGAGTTGAACAGAGGCAGCAGCTGACAGTGTGTATGTGTTGAGCATCATTCAGCGTGTATGTGTTGCGCTCTGTCTCTGAGTTGTAAAAGCAAGCAGAGCAGAAACTGGCTACTCTTTAGTTGACTGACTTTAGCTAATGTTTAATCTCCTCTCAACTGAGGTAAATGAATTTAGCCAGTTCAGCTCTAGCCTCTAGCTATCTGTCAGATAATAACCACCTCATTTCGCTATCTAACAGCTCTTGTGTGTATGGAAATGTTGTTTTGTAACCTTTGTTTTGTCCTGCTAGCTTTCGCCAGTTGATGTACCACCAAATTTACTAGCCAAAAGTATTATTTTTGCCTCAATTGCACTAGGCCTGAAACAAACCGCCCAAACGATTGAAGAGTTTTTATTAGTCAGTATAGCAATGTAACGTTATTGATCTGTCAGTTTCCCAAGCTAATTCCCTACTTTTCACACTGAAACAATAATAAACAGCTCTACAGACTTTACTGTCATGGTGCACATTCAGTTTACAACACTCTCCTTCTCATGTCGTAGCAGGATCAGATGGTGACAGGTGTCCCAGCAGGGTCAGACAGCCAAGGAAGACCAGTCTACATAGCTTATTATAACAATATCAGTGAATGGATAAGAAAGTTCCATCTTGAGTTGATGGGTAGGTCTACAGTGGCTACATGACAGTAGATTAAGTTTAAAGCTACAGATCTGGGAATAATGGTAATTTGAATTATTGAACCAATGATTCTATTATTGGATTATATAATGAATTAATGTATACACCAAGGTAATTCATTGTCATGCCTGCCTCATCTTAGCAGGATCAGATGGTAATAGGCGTCTGTACATATGTGCCAATGAGAGAGACATGTTGGTCCTCAATAGATAGTGGTAAAATACAGAAAATGTACAATTATGGAAAAGGCAGGGCAAGCATATTACAACTGCAGAAGATCCAGTTGTATGCTTGCGCTGGCTTTTCATTTGTAGCTACCCTACCAATGAATTATGTAGTGGAAACCTGACCCACCCATTTGATTTTTTAGATGTATCAACAAAGTTACATTCTGAACCTTTCTAATAACCTGTATGTGAAACATCACAGCACAGTTAAAAATATATATGTCGGATGGAAATCATAAGAGGGCGGTACACGGAGATAGTTGGGATGGACAGAGTAGCTGAGGGGTGGGTTTAAAAGCTAATGTTCTATAATATAAAAAATATATGTGATGTTACCGCATGTGTTTAAGTACTCTTTTCAGATGTAATTTATATTAAAATAACTATATTCTTGCTACGTAATTACTGTACATACCATGTACAGTGCCTTCAGAAAGTATTCCATTGTATTCCACATTTAGTTGCGTTATATTCTGAATTCAAAATGGATTAAATAAAAACATTTCTCACCCATCCACACACAATACACCCTAATGACAAAGTGAAAACATGTTTTTAGAAATGTTAGCAAATTTATTGGAAATTAAATACAAGAATATCTCATTTACATAAATATTCACACCCCTGAGTCAATACATGTTAGCGTCACCTCTGGCAGTCATTACAGCTTCAGCTGTATGAGTCTTTCTGGTTAAGTCTCTAAGAGGTTTGCACATCTGGTTGTACAATATTTGCAGCTTAATATGTTTGTGTTCATTCTAGGGAAGCCAGCAGCAGGCAGTAGTCAGTGCCAGGGATACCCCTAAACCCAATAAAATCAGGGAGGAAATGAACGCACAATGTAGACAAAATGAGCATAAATTTGAACAGCAGATCAGCCCAGGAGAGGTTGATGAAGTACATTCCCCAGGGGAAGTAAAAGAAATAGATCCCACAGGAGAGGCGGAGGAAGTCGACTTCAATATCCACGTCACACCATATCAGCCAAAGCCAAAACTAGTGGTAGAGCAGAAGCTGTCAAACTTCGGTTTCAGGAAAGGTGGTACAAAGAATTCCAGTGGCTCCACTATAGTCCCAGTATCAAAGGAGTCATGTGCTTTTCCTGCACAAAAGCTTTTAAAAACAAGAAATCACCTCTTGCAAAAAATGCAGATCCTGCATTTGTGCACTCAGGATTTTGAAACTGGAAAAAGGCACTGGATAAGTTTTCTTCACATGCATGCAGCCATGCACACAAGGTTGCCATTACCACTCGCTGTCAGCAATCAAAGCCCGTGGATACCCAACATTCTACAGTAAGAGCTATAAAGCAGAGTGAAGCAAAGTCTTGATTTAGGAAAGTAGTGGTTTCTGTCCGTCTTCTAGCGTTTCAGGAATCATCTCTCAGGGGCCATGAAGCTACCGAAGGTAATCTGTACCAGCCACTGAAAGTTAGAGCTGAAGATGATCCTGTACTCACTACATGGCTGAAAGGCAGTCAGGATTATATAAACTCATAAATCCAAAATTAAATCCGGAGTTTATTGGCCAACAGGATTGTGAGATACATCACAAAGATGATCCATAATCTGCCACTGCTCCAGTATTCCATAATTATTGATGGTACACAAGGGGGAACAGAACAAGAGTCATTCAGTATCTGTTATGTGGATCAAAATCTGGTTTCTCTTGAGGACTTTGTAGGTTTTTATTAAGTTTCCCTATCAACTGGAGAGAACCTGTCAGAAGTTGCCACAAATGTGCTACTCCACTTGAACTTACCTCTTTCAGGTCTGAGTGCACAAACATAAGATGGTGCGGCAAACATGTCTGGGGAAATCAAAGGAACACAGGCTAGGGTGAGAGCAGTGCAGCCACTGGCTCTGTATGTGCATTGTGGCCCTCTAGTCACTCAGGCTGCCTGCACATCTTCCTCTGTGACATGTGATGCACTGAAGTGGCTCCACAAGCTCGGCTGCCTGTACAACCAGTCAGGCAAATACAAAACAACATTCAAGGAAATAGTGTGGGTCATTCACAAGCCTAAAGCCCCTGTGTCCAACAAGGTAGACTGTTAGGACTCCAGCACTGAGGTCTGTGTTGGGTCGATACGAGTCTGTGCTGCTCAGCCTGGAGGAAATTGGCACATCTGATTAATCCGACACAGCAACAACAGCAAGAGGGTTGCTGGATAGGTTTGAGAAGGGGATCACAGTCCTATGGCTCCTTGCAGCCTTTGAGGCAATGGAAGAGTTGGAATGCCTCAATCGCACCTACACAAAAACAAACAGAAAAGTTGATGGGATGCTTGCTGCAGTGGACTGTGTTAAGACTACAATGAAGGCAAAGAGATCAGAGGTGTAATTTCAACAGATCTACAGCAGAGTGACAGAGTTGATTGCCAATATAAAAATCCAGTTTATTCAGATGCCCCACATCTGTAATCCACCAAAGAGCTTCACTGGCAATGCTGCTTCATACTCACCCACATCCCCAGAGGATTTCTACAGGGCTAAGTTATTCAATGTGGTCGACATAGATGATGTGCAGCTATCGGAGAGGTTCAAACAGGGTGGCCTGGAAACTCTGGCTAAGCTGGAGGAAGTTCTTCTCTCTGGGGAGATGGATGCTGGAGTGTTGGGCCAGTATCCAGAGTTGAACAGGAGATCACTTGAGGTGCAGCTGGCCATGTTCAAGATGCAATACCAGTACAAAACAAGTACAGAAGCTGCATCTGTTCTCAGGAATCAGCTGCCTGAAGTCTGCAGTGTATTTGACCAGGCAGAAGCCCTCATACTAATGGTTGACCCTGCATCCTCTTCAGTAGTCTAAGGCTGAAGACCTGGCTCAGAAGTGCATTGGTGCAAAGCAGTTTGAACCATGTGGCAGTCTGTCACATTCATTCACAGTCCAGTCCTAAAACAAGGTTTGAATAATCCTGCCAAGTAATGGTTCCCAACCAAATTTACTGAGCTTGAGCAATTCTGACAAAAACAAAATATGTTTGCCTAAGAGTTGCACAGAATGATTTACAGCTATAATTGCAGCCAAAGTTTCTGCCAACACTTTTTTAATGTTTTTATTTGACCAGGCAAGTCAGTGGCCTACACTGGCCATTGCAAATGATCAGGAAACACCTGATGGGGGTGGAGACAAGCACAAAGCCAGGTGAAACAGATCAAAGTGTGACAAGGGAGTCTGATTGTCTGACAAAATGTGCACAAATGGTTCGTCTCTTGACGGACAAACCCATCTGAAAGTAGTTGACTTGAGTTGTGCTTTTGAAGAAACAGAAACAGAATGATGTATGTGTTCACGTGTCTGAATTTGGCCATAGCCTAAGGATATTTTCTTCTTTGTTATCACTAGTATTACACTTATATTATCTGTGTATAGTCTAGCTATATGATTAAGGGAATGTTTGGAATGAATGTAAGCCCAAATATCTGACTTGATTGCATGATTATACCTTGAAAATATAGTATGACGTATTGAGACGAATGCTGCCTCTCAGTCAACAACATTCTCCTTCATATAGTATCTATTGACAGTGTATTGGATATAGATAACATGTCCTGAGAAAATTACTCAGTATGCTATGGAAATAAACCATTGGAGTCATAGCCTTAACTCAAGCATGCACAGTATATTTGACTGACTGTTGTGTGTATATGATTTCCTTGAGCTGCTGTACACCCTCTCTTCCCCTAGTCTACTGATGGGCTTCCATGACTTCAACAGATTTGTTGATGATACACCCAGTAACATTGTTAATAAGTGTGCGTGTGTGTAAAGATGAAAGATAAACAGGATATCTCTCAGTATCCCACCCAGCCACACACAGATTCCAGCCCCCCCCCCTTCAAAACAGGGTCACACAACCTTTGCCCTGTGCCCCTTAAAATGTCATTTTGGAACCTACAGTATGAGTAAAGGTGATCCGTGACGAAAATAATTGCTTTCGGATCTTGTGTTGCTTTCAGGCCTTTATGTTCACTTTGCCTTACTACTGAGCTAGTAGGAAATTAACTATGTGAAAAAGGTGTTCTTTGTTGTCCCTCTGGCAGCCAGTCAGTCAGTATCCCTTTTGGATAAAGCTTGCTCGGAGAACTAAAGGGATTAATCACAAAGGGCATCACTTACAAGAGTATCACACTGCCGTCTGCCACCAGATCCTGTGTTTTCCAGACTGTCATGCCCTGATCTGTTTAATCTGTCCTTGTGCTCGTCTCCAGGAGTCGCCCTCCAGGTGTAGCCCATCTTCCCAATTTTTCCCCTGTGTATTTACACCTGTGTTCTCTGTCTGTTTGTTGCCAGTTCGTCTTGTTTGGTCACGCTTACCAGCGTTTTTCAGGTCAGCTCCTATCGTTTCCCAGCCTCTCTTTGCTAGTCCTCCCAGTTTTGACCTTTGCCTGTCCTGACCCTGTACCCGCCTGCTTGACCTCTCTGCCTGACCCTGAGCCTGCCTGCCATCCTGTACCTTTGCTCCACCTCTGGATTACTGAACCCTGCCTGTCCCTGACCCTGAGTCCACCTGCAATCCTGTACCTTTGCCTTACCCTGGATTTTCGACCCCTAACTACCTTGACCTGTCTCTGCCTGCCCCTGTTGCTACAATAAACAGTGTTACTTCGACCGCCTGCATCTGGGTCTTACCTTGATTCCTTATATAGACCAGCAGCTCAGGCCCTTCCAGGTTCTCTCAATCCAACCGGAGGAGACAATCCGGCATTGGAACGGCAGGTTTTGGATGTCAAAACCTGAGCTCATTACACAGATAAAGGACAGCGGAAATCTAATGAAGAAGAAGAAAGAAAAAGGGGGGAAAACATGGATAAAGTTGTATTCCCTGGAGTCAGTGAGAGGAAATGCAGTAGGTGTTCCTCCTTCCATCTCTTTGTCTAGACATCCAGAACTTGACGAAGTCCCATCCCAGCTCGACGCAGGAGAAACGAAAGGGTACTTTGTTCATCATAAATTAGACATCTGTGTCTGTTGATGGACAGCTTTGAGATGTTATTCTTTCCATTAATTCATAGGGAGCTCTTCAATGACTCTCTCTTTTTGGCTTGCAGACTGGAAAATGGCAAGGCTCTACACTTTTGCTTTCTCAGCCTTTACAGCACGGGCCAAGAGAGACGCAAAATGCCATGTTTATTCATGTGCAGGAATAAAAATGTATCAAACATTTTGACTTAAGTTCCAAATGGCCTAATAAGTCAAATGGAAAATTCTTCCAGATACTGAAATACCTGATTCCGTACGATATACTGTATTTAATAAATCACAGCAATCACACAAGAGCAAAGAACCAAGAGGTCTGCTCAAACTAGACAGATGACATCACAAAACATGACATTGTCACCTTTCTCACTCCTTTCCCACTAGATTAGAGTCATAACCCTCTGAGCAGCATGTAAATCCGAAACTCCTATGGAGAGGGCAGGGCTGTGTAAAATGTATTATCTTTATTTGAACCACATGTCGCAAAATCACAAATTCAAGGTAACAGGTTGGACTGTAGGGAGGAGTTGTAAAAAGAAGATCTTAAATACCTAGCATTGCTTTCATTGGCATGTGGTATAACCAGTTATTCATGACTTACTTCATAGATTGAGTAAACCGATTCCTTTAGCAATAACAGGCACGGAGGTCAGATAGGAACATGCACTTTGTGACATTGGCTGATGTAAAAAGGGCTTTATAAATACATTTGATTGATTGATTGAAGTGGATAAATACTCAAAGGCACAGGGGAGCAATATTGCAACTTCTCAACAAAATACAGCGTCTTCCAATAGTGATATTTTTTAAAATGAAACTCCATGTATTTGATTGTAATGGTGTACATCTCTGCGAAACATGTTGGTATCCATTTGATCCAGTTTTGGGTTCAAATAATATTTCATATACTATTTCACATACATTTCAAAGTAAGTATTCAGATATGTTTTATTTGAAAAGACAAGTAGTTGAATATTGGAAGGTATTTGGAAATACACTTGGAAAGTATTGACATGTATTTGAAAATTCTCAAATACACTGGCTGTGTCTGAATACCCATACTAGTGTACTACATACTTAAACTGCATACTATTTAGCACGTACCATATAGTAAAAAGTATGCCACGGCCGCAACGCAGTAGCGGCTCCTGACTGGCTGAGAAGGTGGGGCGGGGCCAAATGAGGGTGGATTTTTTTCAATAGACGTATCGCATTTCAAGCCTGATAATAGCTTATTTTCAATTTTATTAATTTGTCTTATCTCTGAATAAAATAGGAACGGAGTTATAGGCACATTCGACCTATATCGTAGCCCATATCGCCCATCTTTCCAATTTAAAAAAGACTGAAGACTGGTTCCATTTCAACATATTTAGTAGTGAAACCAAAGTGCTGTAACATATATAAATTAAATCAAATAGCCTAGTGCACACACCAAAACTCTTCAGATGTTCAAATCAAAAGACAATTGCACAGAAAAATGTGGACAGTCGGGTGCATCGCAAATTCTGAACCGCTGGACAGAAACATATTAAACTAAAACACTGATCATTGGGAATGAGATAAGAATGACTGCAAAGGCTTGACCCATAAATAATAAAATCGGTAAACTAGTCTACAAAACTAAAACAATCCATATGTTGAAATCAAAAGGTCAGATGAACATGACATCAATAACGCAGCCACATCCCGAGTCCCCGTTTCCCACACATTCAGAAATAAGAAACCCTTAAGAAATAAGAAAACCTTTTGAATACGAAAACAGAAATCTACAAAAAATATATAATTTGAACACCACCGCAGAAACTTCGCTATTCTGCATCTGCCCAATTAAGAAGTCTAGTTTTGTTATTTGGCTACTTGAAGGGAACGAGAGCCTATCATTCGCAACCCACCTCTTCCAATGCATTGTGGAAAAGTGTGCATCCAATTCTACTAGATGAAGAGACAAAATTAGTATAACATCCTGGCAGTTAAACAATACTTGATTTTCGAAATGTTGCATATTATTAAACCATTTTTTTTCACATACTCAGGAATGGATATTCGGACACAGTCAGTGACTCAAATATACTCCGATGCATTTAACCCAGGTATTTGAAAATAGTATTTGAAAGTACTTTCAAATAGTAGGCTATTTTTTGGAAAATATCTTCAAATACTTGCAATAGAAGTAGTTGATTCAGGCCACATTATTAGAAAATACTCAAATACACAGATTTTTTATTTTATTTGAATCCAGGTCTGATTTGATCATCTGTAAGCTGAATTTCCAAGTAGAGAACATATAAACATATGCTCCAATAGCCTACCAACCTAATGCACTGGTTAATAACGTCCTGATGCTGTTCTGATATCGTTGCCTGCTACATTGTATCTGGTATGGGTAAGGTTGAAGTGAAATGTGTTGTCATTTGTTGAAAAAAACTTGCCCAAAATTCCAAGGTATTCCAAAAAATCCTGGTTAGAAGATTCCTGGAATCAGGAGAGAACAAGAAGGACATCTGATATCCTCCAACCAGGATTTCTGGAAAACCTGGGAATTTGGGGAAATGTTGCAGATTTTTGCAACCCTACTGATGTAATAAAGGGGCTATAGCCCATTTGGTCCTACTGTACTGTGATATAAGGTGTTTCCTTCTGGTTGAGGTAAATTCCTACTTGGTTGTGGCTTAAGGCTGGGTTTTGAGTTAGGAACATTCTTTCATTCATCTGGAAGTATCACAGACATTTCGGAAGGCTTTAGGTAAGTGACGGACGGTGCAGAAAACGCTTTGGAACCCAGTATAAGGTACTGAAGCTTTAAAATAATATCCACACAGGCAAACTTTGGATTCACTGGGCTAAAGGCATTACAGGGTATAAAGACCAGAACACACATACAAGGAGATAGAAAAGGGCACGGTAATATCAAAACAATCACAAAATGTGTGAATTCATCTCATAGAAAACAGTAGAACAATAGAAAACAGCTAGAGAAAATCAAGAAATTGATTTCTCATTCCTGGTTTTTAAGGTTAAAACTACTTAAGGTTAACCTCAGACCTTGACTGTGGGTCTGGCTCCATGACAGGGAAACACTTTGCAGCAAAGGGGTACGTGGGATGTCAAGGAGACCTTATGGCCGGTATTGGTGCATGAACTACTGTACTCCGAGCTCCATGCCTGGAGTGAGTAATAAGGAGACGGAGACTCCAATAACCGTATACAAATCCTGCAGTAGTACAAATTCATTGTGAAAACACTTCTCCAAATGCTGGGCAAGCTAAACATCACTCAGTCTGCTGCTGCGCAGTCTACAGTATATCCTATGTTTTTTCAAGCAGTTCATCAGGTCTCACAACACCAGAGGGCCAGGAATGACACGCGGAGGAAAAAACACAACACTTTTCTGTCAGTGTCGTCATCTCCTAGTTCTCTTTCATTCCCATGTTTCACGAGTCGATATAAAGTGATTCTAACCTCATTCTCTGGACTGATCATTTTGCTTTCAAAAGCAGTTGTCATATAAAACTGTGAGACTAAATGGCTCCGGAGTGTACAAACCCCAACCCCTCTCTTCTTTCTCACTTTCCTCTTCCCTCCCTCCCTCACTCCCTTCCTCTCCCTCTCTCGTGTTCCAGCTTGAGAGCCTAGGGGATGCTGTCCCGTTGTCTCACATCTGTTCGTAAAGCAGCATTCCATTGAAAATGGTGAGAGGCTCTACGGAGTGGGCCAGCTTGCCCATGACGAGGTCAATGCAGACCGTGTCTCCAACCTGGAGGGGAAGGATGATGTTGAACACGGCCAGGGAGCCGGGGTTGATCTTGGCCTCAGCCACTGGCTTGTTCTCCAGGCCCTCTGGCTGGTATCCCCCGGAGTCTACCCGGGCCATTCCGTAGTTGGACTTGGACAGCACCGCCTCGATCTTCTCGTTCTTGTGGCCCGTCAGGATGGCGCTGAAGAAGTAGCGTCCATCAATGGGCGCTGTGAAGATGCCTGGGGAACACAGAAACAGAGAGAAAAAGGTTAGAGTTAGCTTAGCATACTCCACTGATGTTGAAGGCAATAACAGTTGCCTGTTCAGGCTTATAACTTGGTTTGAAAGTTAGCGCATTCTACATGAACTAAAACAATGGTGTAACTAACTAGCTAATTACTGTACATTGTGAGTAGAAGGTTAATGTTTACGGTCAGTGCCGTTTCAGAATAGGGAGGACGATTTTTCTTATTTCTATTACAGCATATTTGATGACTGTCATTCATATTTCATTCACCCAGCTCAATGTAAATTTGATAGGTTTAGGCTACTACGTGATACTCAAATTTGCCCTATATCCATCATGAGGTTACTACAACCTAGCCTACAAATGTATGTTTATAAAGTAGGTGCACAGGTCGAGAGACAAATTGAAATAATCAAGGTGAAAGACAGTGACACATTTAATACCACCTTGCACACACGTGCCGGCATCCAGCTGATCTGGGGAACGTTTTGCAACTAATACGAGAGTTTCTGCTGGACAAATTCAGGTATATCCCTCCCCATTCCATTCCGTTTGCTTCCATTTAAGACTTTTTGCAACAGAATCGGTGGAATGAATACACCCATGATCACCTGCACACACAGTTCACTTTCATAGCAGGCACATACAGCATAATCACTTTGCTTGTTGTATAATTCCTTCTCGCATCTACCCGCTCTCCTCCTCTCACCTTTTCATTTTGCTTGTTGACCTCAGTGCGCAACACAACAACTGTCAGGTGCAAAAACCTCTCCAAGCCAAACCTTCATACCATAACCGCTACAGAGCCTACATCGTTGTCAGCGAACTAGAACTAACACGTTAGTGAACGCACAATCCAATTCATGTGTACATTCATGCAGTACAGTGTGCAGCAAGAAGTTTAGCAGTTACACCAGCGATCCCAGGTGGCAATACATTTAGAAAACCTAAAGCTGACTTTGACTTTGAAGAGTTGCAGTATTAGATAGCCTTAGCTAGCTAGCTAGTATACAGTGGGGAGAACAAGTATTTGATACACTGCCGATTTTACAGGTTTTCCTACTTACAAAGCATATGGAGGTCTGTAATTCTTATCATAGGTACGCTTCAACTGTGAGAGATGGAATCTAAAATAAAAATCCAGAAAATCACATTGTATGATTTTTTTTAAGTAATTAATTTGCATTTTATTGCATGACATAAGTATTTGATCACCTACCAACCAGTAAGAATTCCGGCTCTCACAGACCTGTTAGCTTTTCTTTAAGAATCCCTCCTGTTCTCCACTCATTACCTGTATTAACTGTACCTGTTTGAACTCGTTACCTGTATAAAAGACACCTGTCCACACACTCAATCAAACAGACTCCAACCTCTCCACAATGGCCAAGATCAGAGAGCTGTGTAAGGACATCAGGGATAAAATTGCACAAGGCTGGGATGGGCTAGAGGACAATAGGCAAGCAGCTTGGTGAGAAGGCAACAAATGTTGGCGCAATTATTAGAAAATGGAAGAAGTTCAAGATGATGGTCAATCACCCTCGGTCTGGGGGTCCATGCAAGAGCTCACCTCGTGGGGCATGATCATGAGGAAGGTGAGGGATCAGCCCAGAACTACACGGCAGGACCTGGTCAATGACCTGAAGAGAGCTGGGACCACAGTCTCAAAGAAAACCATTAGTAACACACTACTCCGTCATGGATTAAAATCCTGCAGCGCACGCAAGGTCCCCCTGCTCAAGCCAGCGCATGTCCAGGCCTGTCTGAAGTATGCCAATGACCATCTGAATGATCCAGAGGAGGAATGGGAGAAGGTCATGTGGTCTGATGAGACAAAAATAGAGCTTTTTGGTCTAAACTCCACTCGCCGTGTTTGGAGGAAGAAGAAGGATGAGTACAACCCCAAGATTACCATCCCAACCATGAAGCATGGAGGTGGAAACATAATTCTTTGGGGATACTTTTCTGCAAAGGGGACAGGACGACTGCACCGTATTGAGGGGAAGATGGATGGGGCCATGTATCGCAAGATCTTGGCCAACAACCTCCTTCCCTCAGTAAGAGCATTGAAGATGGGTCGTGGCTGGGTCTTCCAGCATGACAACGACCCGAAACACACAGCCAGGGCAAGTAAGGAGTGGCTCCGTAAGAAGCATCTCAAGGTCCTGGAGTGGCCTAGCCAGTCTCCAGACCTGAACCCAATAGAAAATCTTTGGAGGGAGCTGAAAGTCTGTATTGCCCAGCGACAGCCCCAAAATCTGAAGGATCTGGAGGTCTGTATGGAGGAGTTGGCCAAAATCCCTGCTGCAGTGTGTGCAAACCTGGTCAAGAACTACAGGAAACGTATGATCTCTGTAATTGCAAACAAAGGTTTCTGTACCAAATATTAAGTTCTGCTTTTCTGATGAATCAAACACTTATGTCATGCAATAAAATGCTAATTAATTACTAAAAAAATCATACAATGTGATTTTCTGGATTTTTATTTTAGATTCCGTCTCTCATAGTTGAAGTGTACCTATGATAAAAATTACAGACTTCTACAGGCTTTGTAAGTGGGAAAACCTGCAAAATCGGCAGTGTATCAAATACTTGTTCTCCCCACTGTACATAGCAATCCCCTCTGTTTGAGTCCGTTTGTTGAGTAGACTAAATTAGCTGTATTAGCTAAGTAAGTGAAAGGTAAGCCAAGAGGATGAAAAAAAATACAACGATCTCTCTCTCTCTCTGTTGCTTTTCCTTAACTTTTTAAGAAATTAATTTGTTCGAAGCTGTTCAACTATTCTCTTTCTCTCTCTTTGAGTCAACTACTCACAACACTGCAGTGCTAGCTAGCTACAGCTTATGCTTTCAGTACCAGATTAATTATTTGATCCTTTAATTGGATGGACAACATGTCAGTTCATGCTGCAAAAGCTCTGATAGGTTGGAGGACATCCTCTGGAAGTTGTCATAATTACTGTGTAAATCTATGGAATTGGGTGAAAACCATGAACCTCCTAGGTTTTGTATTGAAGTCAATGTTCCCAGAGGAGGACAGAAAACAGCTGTCCTCCGTCTACACCATGGTGCTTGCCTAGAGGGTGTTGTTGAGGCTACTGTAGACCATTGTAAAACAGTGTGTTTAAATCAGTTATTTGGTGATGTGAATATATTTAGTATAGTTTTATCTAAAAATAATAATTTTTTTAAATGTTTCACTATTTTAATGTTTAACCTTCCTCCTCTGAGGAATCTCCACTGCTTCATATGCAGATTGAACTCACAGTATACATTGGCATCAGTAGTACGCACTGATCATGTTTGTGTATACTTATTCAACCTCAAAACAACAACAATGCCTTTCTATTAAAAAGCAAGTAAAAATACACCTTTCTCTCGACAACATTCCGCTGAAAAAGTAGCGCGTGAAATTCAGGAATATTTTTTAGAAATATGTAACTTTCACACATTAAACAAGTCCAATAGAGCAAATGAAAGATAAACATCTTGTTAATCTACCCATCTTGTTTGATTTAAAAAATGCTTTACAGCTAAAGCACAACATATGATTATGTTAGGTCATAGCCAAGTCGAAAAAACACACATCCATTTTTGCAGCCAAAGATAGGAGTCACAAAAAGCAGAAATATAGATACAATTAATCACTAACCTTTGATGATCTTCATCAGATGACACTCATAGGACATCATGTTACACAATGCATGTATGTTTTTTTTGATAATGTGCATATTTATATCCAAAAATATCAGTTTACATTGGTGCCTTATGTGCAGTAACGTTTTGATTCCAAAACATCCAGTGATTTTGCAGAAATACTCATAATAAACATTGATATAAGATACAAGTGTTATTCACAGAATTAAAGTTAGACTTCTCCTTAATGTGTGTCAGATTTCCAAAAAATCTTTACAGAAAAAGCATAATCTGAGAACGGCGCTCAGAACCCAAAACAGCCAGAGAAATATCCACCATTTTGGAATCAGCAAAGTTACAAACAACACCATAAATATTCACTTACCTTTGATGATCTTCATCAGAAGGCATTCCGAGGAATCCCAGTTCGACAATAAATCACTGATTTGTTCCATCATTTCTGTCCAAATAGCCACTTATTGTTAGTGTGTTCAGCCCAGCCCAGACAAAAACTTGAAATGTTCCATTACAGTCCTTTAGAAACATGTCAAACGATGTACGGAATCAATCTTTAGGATGTTTTAAACATACAACATCAATAATGTTCCAACCGGAGAATTCATTTGTCTTCAGAAATGCACTGGAACGAGAGGTAACTCTGTTGGGAGCGCGCGTCATGAGACCAAGGCACTATGCCAGACCACTGATTCAGAGGTCTCATTAGCCCCTCCTTTATAGTAGAATCCTCATTTAAGTTTCTAAACACGGTTGACATCTAGTGGAAGCTGTAGGAAGTGCAACTTTATCCATATCTCAATGTGTATTTGGTAGGCCAAGCTTTGAAAAACTACAAACCTCAGATGTCCCACTTCCTGGTTGGATTTTTCTCAGGTTTTCGCCTGCCATTTGAGTTCTGTTATATTCACAGACATCATTCAAAAAGTGAAAATGCTGCCCCCTACCCCAAAAAGGTTAAGGAACAGCGGGGATTGTGAAGTAACACAAACATAGGCACAGACACAAGCATACAAACACATGATAACATACACACTATACAAACATGTAGACATGGATTTTGCATTGTAGATATGTGGTAGTGGAGTATTATGGGCCTGAGGGCACACACTTAGTGTGTTGTGTTTTCTGTAATGAATGTTATGTAAAGTTTTACTGCCTTCATTTTGCCGGACCCCAGGAAGAGTAACCTTGGCAGCAGCTAATGGGGATCAAAAATAATACAAATACAAATACAGTACCTGTCCGCGGGTCATAGAACTCTCCCTCGTTGACAAAGATCTTGTCGAAGACGATGGTACCAGCGTTGAGCACGGGGTAGGTGAGAGCTGCAGAGAAGGAGAGCTTGGGCACGTTGGCATCAGCACCTGGCATACCTACGGGCAAAATCACATCAAGTCTCAGAAAATAACCCAGCAGTAGAGGGAGAACATGATTTTTATTTACACCATATGTGATTTTTAATTGTTCTGACATGAGGAAATCTATTTTCACAGTTCATTACAGACAAAATGGCAAGGTAAATAAAGTGTAGGGAACATAGTGAGAAAGATGTTTTCCTGTAATAGGCTAATCTTCTGAAGATCAGACACAGCTATACTGCCTTTGTGATGGGAATGCTACAGAATGCTACATTTTAGTAAATACTTTAACACTTTTTTTCTTAACTGCATAAACATTTCACTGTAAAATACCTGTTGTATTTGGCACATGTGACAAATAACATTTTATTTTGATGTAATTAGGGTGAAACACACATCACTGTTGAGGGCATTAGCACATTGCAACAGTAGGACTCAAATGCAATGATAAAACAAACATGAACATACCTTGTTCACCTTTGAGACCTGGAATGAAGAAGACAGGAAGAGATAAGTTCAGTAGTTGGACCAATTCAAACTGTTCAACCATGTTTGTTTTTAAGTATTCATTACTATTATTATTTTTTTTCTTTCTGTAAAGTGTGTTGTGACTTTGCACTTGAAATAAATTATGATTTGATGTCAAACATCAACATATAGCAAAACAACACTTCCTGAAGCATTAACACGTATTATAAAGGGTTTATATTGTTCCTGTTACCTGGTGGTCCTCTGGGCCCGTTCTCTCCCTGCTTGCCCACAGGTCCATCCCTACCTTGAGACCCCTTGGGGCCGGGCAAGCCTGGGAACCCTCTTTCCCCAGAGGGACCTGGAGGACCAGGCAGGCCTGGGGTGGTGGGAGGCAATGACAACAGTATTAATACATGTAACTTTCTTAATTTACATATATTTAACTGAAATAATCAGTGTTGACCCAAAGACTGCCTGTTATTGGACACAGGACATAGAACAAATTCCAGACTGTGTTAACAATACAGTGGAGGAGTTTTCTCATTCAAATATATAATTCAATTCTACCCACAAAAACAGAGGACTCATCTTTGTATCTGTGCCATTCAGTGTTAATTTTGTCAACAATAACTATGATGAAAAATACTTGTTAAAAGTTAGAGGTAGCCTAAATAGTCATTATTTTACAGAAAAAAATGTGACTAAAATGGCTGTGACTAAAACTAGACTAGAGTTTAAGTCCACTTATAGTTTTAGTTATTAACAAAATATTAAATGACAAAAATGTGATTAAACCAAAATTCACGCTGGTGCCATTTTAAAATAGTCAAGTGTCTTCTTCTTTTGTGTTTGAAAAAAAGCATAAAGTTTATATTGGTGATTTCCTGCCACATGCAGTGCTGGATCCTGAACCAAATATTGTGTGTCATTCATTTATTTTGACTGCTAAATGGCAGTGATATTTTTGTGTTGTTGCTTAAAGCCATTTACAAACCATAGGCAACACAATTTGAAGAAGAATACATCGCTCCCGATCAATAGGAATCCCCACCCAGTTTTTTTATTTCACCT
This sequence comes from Oncorhynchus masou masou, assembly GCF_036934945.1. Classification (NCBI taxonomy): domain Eukaryota; kingdom Metazoa; phylum Chordata; class Actinopteri; order Salmoniformes; family Salmonidae; genus Oncorhynchus; species Oncorhynchus masou. The sequence goes on from NC_088232.1 coordinate 14,986,986, forward strand.
TTATTTAACCAGGTAGGCAAGTTGAGAACAAGTTCTCATTTACAATTGCGACCTGGTAAGTTTACTACTTCAAATGGTGGAAGCCCTTAACCCCATACACCAGAAGAAATTGGCCTTTATGGATAGGGCCAAATTGAAATGTTTCCAACAGAATAATTATAAAAAGCATATGCATGACCAAGGTAGCAATTAAAGAGAACACTTTCGAGACTATGGGGAAATGAGATTGATTCCAAAAATTACACCATTGTTTGTATGTGCATTTTACATTTACCATACTTTTCACAGCATTTGTCAATAACAAAATCTGAAAATACTCTGGATACACTCAGTAACATAATAAGAATATTAATTGACATTTTGGAGTAGGTGCAAGATAAGAAAAAAAATATTACAAGGGTTTGAATGAGAGGTCTAACTGGTGTCTCCAAGTGGCCACACATAGCGGATTCTAATCAGACCTACATACTTAGGTTCAGTATTCATCCTCTGTAAAACTTCAAACAGGTCCTCCTCTGATGAAGAGTAAGAGAGGTCGGACCAATTTGCAGCGAGGTATGTATCCATTTTAATATGAATAAACTGAACACTACAAAATAACACCGTGAAACAAACAAAAGAGTCCTGTGTGGCACAAACACGGAAAATATCCACCCACAAAACACAATAGAACACAGGCTACCTAAATATGGTTCTCAATCAGGGACAACGATTGACAGCTGCCTCTCATTGAGAACCATACCAGGCCAAACACAGAAATAGAAAATCATAGAAAAACTAACATAGACAACCCACCCAACTCACGCCCTGACCATACCAAAGACAAAACCAAAGACAAAACAAAGGAACTAAGGTCAGAACGTGACAGGTAGTTCCATTCTACGCAGTCAAAAGCTTTTTCTGCATCTAATGAAGCCTCCACTACAGGTTCTTGGTCATTATTTTTGGATTCGGGGTAAACTTCTTGTTAACAAACTATAGTTTTGGCAAGTCAGTTAGGACATCTACTTTGTGCATGACACAAGTCATTTTTCCAACAATTGTTTACAGACAGATTATTTCACTTATAATTCACTGTATCACAATTCCAGTGGGTCAGAAGTGTACATACACTAAGTTGACTGTGCCTTCAAACAGCTTGGAAAATTTCAGAAAATCATGTCATGGCTTTAGAAGCTTCTGATAGGCTAATTGACATAATTTGAGTCAATTGGAGGTGTACCTGTGGATGTCTTTCAAGGTCTACCTTCAAACTCAGTGCCTCTTTGCTTGACATCATGGGAAATCAAAAGAAATCAGCCAAGACCTCAGAAAAATAATTGTAGACCTTCACAAGTCTGGTTCATCCTTTGGAGCAATTTCCAAACATCTGAAGGTACCACGTTCATCTGTACAAGCAATAGTACGCAAGCATAAACACCATGCAGTCGTCATACCGCTCAGGAAAGAGATGGGTTCTGTCTCCTAGAGATGAATGTACTTTGATGTGAAAAGTGCAAATCAATCCCAGAACAACAGCAAAGTACCTTGTGAAGATGCTGGAGGAAACAGGTACACAAGTATCTATATCCACAGTAAAACGAGTCCTACATTGACATAACCTGAAAGGCTGCTCAGCAAGGAAGAAGCCACTGCTCCAAAACCGACATAAAACAGCCAGACTATGGTTTGCAACTGCACATGGGGACTTAGACCGTGCTTTTTGGAGAAATGTCCTCTGGTCTGATGAAACAAAAATAGATCAGTTTGGCCATAATGACCATTGTTATGTTTGGAGGAAAAAGGGGGAGGCTTCATGGAGTTTATCGACCAGCATATCAATTTTGATGAGGTGTTCAGAAAGTGTCTCTTGGATTTTTGTTATACCTTTGTCAATCTCCATTTTGAATCATGCTGGTGATTCTTCCGAGCTAGCATCCGCCAAGGCCCAAGAAGGGCTGTCAGAGGAGGGCACTATTACATGCCTCGTCTGAGTCTCTGCAAGATTTGCATTTTTTGTTTTGTGATGTTTTTTTGGAGAAGTTTTAACTTCCAACTCACTTGTTAGTCTATAAGGTGCTGTTTTGAGCTCTCCTACCTTTGCCATTGATTAATTGAAGCAACATACTCATAGTTTGTTGTTTGCATCCCCACCGTCACAGAATTGTTGTTGTTTAAGCAATCCAAAAACATTCCATTATAAATCACAATCTGGGTCAAGTGGGCATAATATGAACACTTATTTTATAAAATACGATCTCACAAACATTGTAATTTTGGCACGCATAGAATGGAGTCATAAATGCATTCAAGTGCGGATTCCACGGCTAATTATCTTCACAGTCTGACAAAAATTGTGGTCAGGACAACCCAGGATATAATGTATGTCATCTTTGTAACAGTAGCTCAAACATAGCGATCATAGATGTTGACACTGTAAATTACATGACTTTTAAAATATAGAAATATGAAGTGCCCATTTGGACTCACGGGTGTGTGGTTTACTTGTATGACATCCAAGCGGTACTTATAATAATTCTCAACGTCTCATCTTTCAGAAAACATCAACTTGATTTACAGCATTTCCCCTCACTCAGACAACAACAAGTGGAGAACCTGAGCTCTGACCTCATGTATAGCAATGTTACTGTAAATTTAGGTGATTATCAATGATAAAAATCTGCCATTTTCAACCCTTTTTCAAGACCTATGCGACCCGAGAAGCTTCAAGGAGAGTTATGAAAGACTGCATAACACTAACAGACATACACATACTAATAGCAAGCCACCATTGAATAACATGTGTGAGACTCACATATTACAAACATTTGTTTAAATGACTAGATTATTAATGTTTTTGTAATCATCTTTGTTGGTGTTTGATATGTCTCTGTGTGTATTTTAGCTAGCATCGATTTGTATGTTGACAGTTTTTTGCAAATGTGTCAATTTAAACTTTACAGACCATTGTTCATTGTGTTCGTATATCCACTGGTTGTGCTGTGTCTCATATACTTGTCTAGTATAGACAGGACAAGGTTAGCCTGGCGTTTTTAAGACACATTATGGTTTTTGTACAGTTCTACCAAAAGCAATGTACCATTCAAACCTCTAACCAACTGCACCAACTGCACATAAAGCAAAACATGTGTGAGTGAGGATAGGTTTCATTAACATATCACTATATTGAATCAGTATGAACTCAACAAATTCTCAAACATTGTCAATGTAAATCATGTCTAAATGAACATGCCCTGTATGTCCAAACAATGCACTGTTTAGTTTCTGAAGTTACCTACATTGGATCAAGGGAAAGGCAACCTCAGTCCTGCTAATACACCTGACTCCAATAATCAAAGTATCATCTTCAGTTTAGATTGCAATTAGTTTATTCAGGTGTGTTAGTTATAGGGCTGGGGGGAAAGTGTGTCACCAATCAGGCACCCGAGGACTGGAGTTGCTCATCCCTGATCTAAATCAATACTTTTGAAACAGCTGGGAAAAAGGGAAGGATTATAGTGTCAAGTCAACACACTCACCGGTCAGGTCCTGTTCCGAGAGGTTCTGGAACTCCTTGAGGATATTGCTGATGGACGAATTGAGGTTCTTGATTTTTCCGTGGATCCCGTCCAGCTGAGTGGTCTGGATGTTCTTGATGACCCCTCCGTGGGAGATGACCGTGGCGTTCAGGCCGTTCACACAGTTCCACAGGCCCGACACATGCTTGTTCAGCCCCTCCTTGATCTTCTGGAGCGAGTCCGAGATGCCGTCCAGCCGTCCACACACACCCTCCATCTTGGACAGCCTCTTCTCCAGGCCGTCACCAGAGCGCTTGCAGTCACCCATCTCCACCACAAGGGTGTTCTCAAAACGGCGCACATCACGATCCACCCCGTCGAGGTGGTTGCGACTCTCCTCAATGTGCTCGGTCACGTCCTGCTGGATCTTGTCCAGCTCCGAGATGATCTTGTTCTTTGTGTTGCCCAGGTCGGTGATGATGCTGCCGTGTTTCTGCACTGTGTGCTCCAGGCCCCTCAGTGTGTCATTAATGGAGCTGAAGGTCAGGATGACCTCGGACAGTTCGCCCTGCAGGGACTTGAGGTGGCCGTTGTTAGATGTTCCTCCAATCACACTGTGGCCATCCAGAGGCTTCTGGGGGTCATCCAGGCCTCCTCCAGTGCCGCCACCTGTTGTTGGGGTCACAAGGTGGATCTTACACTGGCCACTACACTTGTCCACCTCCTCCTGGAATTTTCCCACCTCCTTCTGCAGGGTGGAGCACACCTGCGAACAGGAGCTCTGGTCTGAGTCCACCCGTGTCCGGATGGCGATGATGTCCTTCTCCCAGCGGCTCAGAGTGTGCTGCGTGTGGTTCTTCAGCTTCTTCAACTCGTCTTCCACTCTTCCGCAGATGTCGCAGTCGTCCACGCAACGACCCAGTGTCTCGATCTCTGTGACAATGCGGTTGAAGTGCTCGCCGTTGTCTCCGGTCAGGGCTTTGATTTTACGGATGTCGTGGCTGAGGTCCACCACCTTGTCCATTAGTGAGTCGCCTGAGACGGACAGGTCCTTGATACGTGTGTCGAAGCGGCGGATCTCATCCTCATTAGCCACCACCCTCCACGTGATAGACTTCACAGAGTCTCCGTTGTAATCATTTCCTCTGTCTCCTCCAGCTCCTCCCCATCGATCTCTGGTTCCCCCTGTTCCTCCTCTTCCGTCATCTCCAACTCCTCCAGTTCCGGTTTCCTCTGCTCCCCCTGCTCCTCCCCATCCTTCTCCAGTTCCTTTATTTCCTCCTCCATCTCCCTTTCCTCCTCCCCCTGCTCCTCCTCCAGCTTCTCCCCATCCTCCTCCATCTCCTCTCCCTCTTGTTCCCCATGTTCCTCCACTTCCTCCTCTTCCTCCTCCATCTCCTCTTCCACCTTCTACCACTCCTCCAGCTCCTCCTCCTAATCCTCCACAGCCACAGTCAGTCAGACTCTTGTCTAGGAGTGCCGTAGAGTTCTCCAGGCGGGTCAGCTTCTTGTCGTGGTCCGACACTCTGTTCTTTAAGGTGCCCACGTCCAGCTCTATGTCTTCGATGCGGTAGCCCTGGGCATCGAAGCGGTCCAGGAACATGGTCCGGAGGTCACCGAGCTCACGGTGGAAGTAGTCCTTCAAGTCGTTCTCTATTAAGGTGCAGCTTTCTTCTGTGTGCTGCACTGTGCTGTTCAACCGCCTTTCCAGGTCGTTCAGACGGCTATCCAGCCTGTCCTCTATAACCTTGGGTAAGCCGCTGCCAGCATTGGGTCCAAAGCCACCACCGGGTCCAAAGCCACCTCCTCCGAAACCTCCACCGCCATGACTACCACCACTTCCCAACTCCTTATCCAGGCGGTTCTGGATGACATTGTAGTTCTCCGACGCAGAGCTGATCTTTCTCTCTGCATCTGTGACCCTGTTCTTGAGGTCGGTGACAGTGTTGCAGCAGCCCTGGGAGCGTGTGACCTCCCGGCGTAGGCCGTCCAGGCTCTGGCGGTAGTGTCCGTCCACTGCATTCAGCTGCTTTTCCAGCACCTGGATCCTCTCCCTGATCTCCTGCTGCTGCATTCGCAGGTCCTCCACCCCAGACTGGCAGGAGGAGCAGGACAGAGTCACCCTCCTCTCCAGCTCTCTCAGGATCTCCTCTTTCAGCGTGCTGAGCGTCCCGCCACTAAACCCACCGGTGCCTCCAGAGGAGCCGCCAGTGCCACCCCCAAGATCATTCCCACTACCAGCATTCCCATTGACCAGGTGGTTATTGATGCTGACCAGGGTCTTGTCATGGGCCTGGGTCCGGTTGTCCAGCTGGTCCAGTTTGGTCTGGATGCTGTGGATGGTCTCTTTCATCTCGGGCTGGGCTGAGTCCGCAGGAGTCTTGGTGCCGCCACCGGTGAAACCCGGTTTGTGCATCTCCTCCTGGAAGCGTTCATTCATGCCCCTCAGGGTGGACTGCAGGTCATGGAGGTCCTTGGTCAGGCTCTGGATCTTGTCCTCCAGCTGCCGCATCTTGTCGCCATCTCCTCGCCCTTGAACACAAACACATTATATTATGGTATATAATCTACTGTATATAGTTATAGATTCATCATGTATACCATTTGAGGAGTGACATGGGGACATAGAGGAGGACAGAAGAAGGAAGAAGAAGAAGAGGGAGACATAGAGGAGGAGCAGAACAAACAGACATCCACCCACCGTCTCCCCTATTCTGTCCTCCGTGACCTGTGCCGGTTCCAGTCTGTCCCGGTCGGGAGGGTTTCGGCCGGGGTCTGGCTGTAGCAATCTGGGTCCCAGAACCTCCGCTCGGCCCCTCGCTACATTCGTCCCCAGTGTAACCATGGCAACACTTCCACTCCATGTCCGTCACCATCTTGTAGGCCACCTTGTACCGCGGCTTCATATATGTTCGATACCTGTTGAGAATCAGCAACAACAACGACAACAACGACAACAATGGTGAAGTGGTTCGCAATGAGGTTGTCTCACCTATCTAAATTGAATGCACTAATTTGGGTCACACTAGACAGGAGTGTCTGCTAAACGCTTATGTAACTGATGCTATGCAATCATAATTGGTCGCATGTGGTAATTTTCAACTTATTGTCCATCTGCCTTTTGCCCCATAACACCACTAGTCGTTGGCAGAACATAACATTACACATTAACTGAAGAACCTTGGACATTGTTTTATTTTACAACTTCACTCATTTCGTTTGTACAATATCCGTAATTTCCCTTACAGGTTGAGTAAGGGAAATTACCATTGAGTTTCAATGGGCCTGTCTGCAATTCTGAACTCTTGAAACTGCTCTCAGTCAAAGGCCTCAGTTTGGAGAATGTTTATGTGTCAATCCAAACTCAGTCATTACAGGCCACAAAGCCAGAGGCCAGGCATTTTCTGCCTAATTACGTTTTCTATTTAATTTGGGGTTATAATTTCGTTCCCGGGCTTGGAGGCATGAACACAAAGCTTAAACAGCAGACGCTGGTTGCTGCCCTGACAGGCACTTTGATGTAACTCTAAACCCCGGTATTCACCGGATACCAACGTTGATTAAATAATTTACAGGGAAACTATTCAGACCTTAACATGTTTATAATTATTCCACCAGCTCCTTTCCACACAGTATCAGAAATGCCTGTCACTCTGAAAGACTTAAGCATGGTAGGTATGCGCAGCATTCTCCTTTTACCCAATTATGTAATCTGGAAAATGTAACAAGAATTTCAGGATTGGGGAAACAGATTGCACTGCATTTGATAGCACACATTTGTGATAACTGCCAAAACATACTTAATTACTGTATGAACAAACTTAATACCCACGTCAAGTGGCCCAATATTTACATTAACCTAATTCAAACTCAAGCTGACCACCACCCTTAGTTTTCGTTGGTCAGATAACCGTAGTTCATAGGAGACCCCTCCCCTCTCTGATGGATGAGAATACTCCACTGTATGCAAATTCCTGAATTAACTCCTCAGGCTGTAGCAAATGTACTGTATGTTGCAATGGAGAGTAGAAGCCAAACTCCAAAATTAGATCCTAAAGCATTGTCAAACAATTAGAAAAGATAAACAAACACACATGCACACACACGCTCCACACACATGCGCTAGACACACACACACACACACTGATTTCTAAATTTTGCTTGGACCACGTTCAGAAGAAACTGCTTTTTTTCCCCTCTTTAAACTGAGAAGGAAATAAATGTTTCACAATTAATCCCCCTGTGCGTGAAAAGACATATATTGTTTCCTTTCCTGTATATGTGCTGTATGGTTCAGGCTCATACACAGTCATCTGTTACCCAGCTCTGAGGGAGCGTCAGAGAGAGAGACAGAGGCTCTGGCAGTAGTAGGCCTTCAATCAACACGACTCAGCTTGTACAGCCACGGCATTGTTCATCACACAAATGTCAATTACAGTATGACAGCTCTTAGCCTACCACTGCCATGCCTAGAATCATGCAAGAGAATGATAGAGAAAGACAAGAGAGAAGGGAGATGAAGAGAAAACGAGAGAGAGGGATGCTGTATAGTATGGGCTTCAGATTAGTCAAAGAGTTCCTGATTTCCCAGACATATTGGTTAAGTTTTGCGAGTCGTCACGTCTGTCTTTCCAATCTGTTCATTCCATAAGCAGTGTGTATGAGTGTGTGTGTTGGCAGACATTAGGGGCATTAGGTCCAAAAGGTCCTTACACAATTCCCCTCAGCCTTGGCATTCTTTCATCACAATATCCTCTGTCTGTCTACAGTAGATGGGCAAAGACTGATTCATGCAGTGGGTGTCTGGGTATACATGTTTAAATGAAATGTGTACGAGTAAGTATACGGCACCAGGTGGTAGTGCGTGTGTTTGTGTGTTAGGAGCATACTCACGTCACCATGCGAGAGCACTGTGTGCCCCAGGAGCAGGGGTGGTAGTCAGGCTTGACGTAGGTCTCCACTCCATCCTCCACCACACAGGTCACTGTCTTTGTCACCACATACGCACACCAGTTTCTACAGGGCGAGAGAAGGAGAAGGTTAGTTTGAGATTGATTCATGCACATACTGTACGCACATAGGCTTAGAGATCAGAGACTGCATACAAATCAAGGGAATACACTAAGTATTCAAAGCTGAGATGAGAAATTAGTGAAAGAGAGGGAGTGTACAGTTTAATCATGTATAAGTTAGGTACCGGTAAGTGATTCATTGCTGGGAATACTCCAGTATCTCCAGTATGAGTAACTATCATGGTCTTGTCATGCGTAGGAACAAAAATATATGGTGAGGCAAATACAGTAGTGCACATTTGACTACGATCTCAAGTATTGGTTCCTCTAACAACAAATCAGGACTCCAACAGAGAGCTTGCCTCTTCTGTCTTAACTAACATGCAGTAGGGGCTTAGTAGAATTACAGCTATGTGCAGTAAAAATTGCACTAGATTTGACCAGTTTCCATAGGAAATAGAGTGCCATTTGGGACTCAACCAGAGGGAGACAGCACTGAGCTGACTGCAGAGGGAGTGGTAATAAGATTTAGGGCAGCTGGTCTGTCACTTTTTCCATAGCAGCCCCAGGGCCACTGTTGATTTAGGGCTGGTCTTTTCTGCAGCCGCTATGGCCTGTTAAAAGACTAGGTTCTGCAGAGAAAGGAGCTGTATAGCCAGTGTGTAGTCCTGCAGAGCAAACCAACTCTCTCTGTGGTCACACTGTCAGCAGCTGGACTCTGGACGCTCAGTCACATGAATCTGGCAGAGTTTAACACAGAACACTGCATGGGATGTAAACACTGGGATAGAACAGTAGACTTGCAGGCATTAAAAAGTTGTGCTCTGCTATTGGTTGTACATCATGATGCATTATCATATCCTAGTGCTAGTTGGTTACAAAAACCTGTACCACTGTACTGTAGAAGAATGGTACAGAGCACCGAGACCGACCACTGGAGCAGTAGGAATAAACTAGGAACTGTTCCGAACAAAACACAAATGCTCAGGCATTCAATGATGGTACTGGGCCACTTCTAACCATTCCATTTCTTAATGTGGAACAGATAGACCAAACAGCAGGTTGGCGTTTATTGTAATGAGTCTTTTCCTGGAGGCAGAACTGAGCAATTTCCCCTTAGATAGTCTAGCTGCAAAGTCAAAATGAGCTATATTGTTAACATTTACGAAATGTCCTTTTTGGTCTTAATCTAAGGTCAGGGTTAGGCATTAGGGTTTGCATTGTGGTTAAGGTTAGGGTTAAGTTTAAAATCAGATTTTATGACTTTGTGGCTGTGCCAGCTAGTGACCCCTCTGCAGAGCTGCCTCCAGAACCAGATTCATGACAAAAAATGCTAACCTGTGACCAGTGTGACACTAGAACACCAGACCAAATTCAGACCATTAACTCCCTCCTGGAAAAAAAGGTTTGGTTTTAGTCTGCCAGGCAAGATCAACAAACAGACCACACTGTGGGGGAGAGGAGAGGAAAGGGGGAGGAGATGATCAGCTGTCTGACTGTCACTGGCCTGACACAGTGATCCTCCATCAGACTATTGGCTGTGGTCTGTCTGCCACTGAGGCTTTACATTCTGGATTCATCATCATTGCATCACTTTTCAAACGCTTGGATTTAAGACACATGGGAAAGACACAGTATCATGCAATACATTTCATAGCATACCAAACTAACCAGGCCAGGCATTTGTATTACTCATATTCTCAAGCTTGAGCTTACTACTTCTAGTGCCAGTGAGAAGCCCTGTTTCTCCCCACATCTGACATCTGTCCTGTGTTTGAGCAGATAAGCCAGTGTGCAGCTTTATAGGGACAAACACAGAGGGTTCTAACTAGCCTAACCATCCGGTATGGCTCTTGATTGAGATTTCTTCGAGCAGCAACATTTCTCCATGATGCGCTTTTGGCACTGGGACAAAGGCTTTGGTGTGTCTATGTTGCAACCCTCATTTGGAAATGATAACACATGGCAATAATGTAATCTCTTCCCAAAACTGTCCCTTCCTCTCTTTCTCTTTTTCTCCCCTGCTTCTCTTTCTCAGTACGGCATGCTCTCACTCCCCAGATAGCAAAACATATCCTCCCACTTGCTGTTTGCTGCCTTCCTTACACCCAAGGCTATAAATTCCTACCGCCAGGGGGCGAATGGACATTGCCGTTCAAGATGTGATTTCCATTTCCATTTCCAGCCATGAGCTAATTTGAAAGACAATAGCAAGGAATTTTTCTCATCTCAAATTGGGCCTGACACCTTCCAGCTAACCACAGCCAGCCAGAGGCTGCAAGCTGTTTTAGTTGTTTCTATAAATACCTTACATTTGTTGTGATTTGAATTTTATTAGATTTGCCAATTTAAAAACACAATACAGCCACAGATGTGGGCATAATGCATTTACAATAATTGAGGATGAAACACAAAAGTGATACACCTAATAATTGACAGTTTAAGTAGATCAATTATTATGATAAGTGTACACTATTACGTATTGGATCCTTCAAAAATACAACTTTTACATTACCTTGCAGTGAAGTAGACGTACTCTGTATTCATATCACAAAATACATAAATAAGCTCTCCGCAATGAATTTCAATAGAAAAATAGACAAGATCCTGTAACCATGGAGAGGTAAATACCTGTCTATTTATACGAAAATTGCCCTGATTAACTCCTTAGTCATATCTCAGTTTACTCACTTACTTATGGCGCTGCCTACTCCTGATGATTCGTTTTTCAAATGATATGAGAAAAAAAATATTTTGCTCTATCTGGGATGCTAAACCAGACAAAATAAAACGTGCCTATCTAAATAATGAATATGAATTGGGTGGGTTGAGATAATTAAATATAAAAGCACTAAACCTCTCTCTAAAAGGTTCACTCATTCAAAAGTTTTATTTGAACCCTAAATGGTTCTCAAGTAGATTACTAAGAAAAGATTATCCATTGTTTAAAAATGGCCTCTTTGCCTTTGTGCTGATTGCCATGTCTCATTTTTGATTAATTGCAAATGATACTTTTTTCAAAATATCTTTCTTTTTCAAACAAGCATTGCAGAGCTGACTACAATTTCAATTTCATCCCCCTGAAAAGATAAATATTAGACAAATATATTACAACAAATATTATGGCTGAACTCAAATGTGCTGGTTGATAAAATACCTGTATTTATGGAAAATATGTTTGATAAGGGTATTTTGTTCTTAAATGATATTGTAAATTGGAATGGTTGAGTTATGTCCTTCGTGGAGTTATCAGAATAGTATGGAAAGGTCTGATCAATCCAAGAGTACAACCAACTGATTACAACATTACGCCAAAAATGGAGGAGGCGGGTGTCAGCGGGAGGAGGTAGGGAACTGGTCTGTCTGCCCAATATAAAGGATCAAAACTGGAGAGGAATGAAAATATCATAAATAGGAAAGCATACCAGTTTCATTTGAGGACCAGGACTTTGACAACTGTGCCATATAGATTGCAAACTAGTTGGGAAGAGATTTTTGATGTACTGATTCCATGGTACAGGGTGTATGAGTTGATATATAAAACAAAGCAAGATTCAAGACTTCGTGCTTTTAAGCTAAAAGTATTATATAGAATTCTTGCCACCAACAAAATGTTGAATATTTGGGGCATAAAATCATCGAAGCTCTGCAGATTTTATTGTGAGGATACAGAATCAATAGACCATTTATTTTGGTATTGCCCTCAGGTAGCCTGTTTCTGGTCTCAGGAATGGTTGAAAAGGCATAGCATTGATCTAAAATTGACCCAAGAAATAGTACTGTTAGGAGATCTGGAGAGACTGGGTCAGTCAATTACTAATACTCTTAGTAAAAGTATTCATCTTCAACTCGCAATCTGTGGATTCTATTCGATTAGATAGATTGAAATTGTACGTTAAACATCACAGCCAAGTTGAAAGATATGTGTTGCGGAGAAATCCAAAGTGGGTGGCCAGCAGAGATAGATGGGATGGGCTGAGGGAAGCTGAGGGTTGGGATGTGGAATTGGAGACAAGTGGGAGTGGAGTTGCTGTGTGAGTGATAGAATGATGGTCAAAGATAAAAGTCCCCAAAAAAGTCCAAATATAACATAAGAAAAAGTACATTTGAATGACCCTAAGTGGCAGTGTTTTTACAACTAATGCCGGTTTGCCTGAGGCTGATGCCGTGCAGGTGTTTGTACACATGCATATACACATACTCTCATTCAAATAAACACACAAAAGAACACACATGTAATAGTGCCAGACATGCACACAAACATATACAAATGGCATTGCTGTTATGATTTTAGTTGTCCTTGATGTGCTTTGTTTTAAATGTATTATATATATATTTTCTTTTGCATTGTTGTTTGCTGTTTTCTTCCGTCTTTTCCTTTTTTCTCTTTAGTTCTCTCGGTTGTTGGTGCATTGGGGGATTCTTGGGGGTGGGGAATGGAATTGATTGTATTTTTTATTTTTCTTCCTGTGGGAGGGGTCTCGAATGGTTGAGGGACAGCTATTGGGGAACTGTGGGAGAATCTTGGAGGGTTCACGTTTTTGGCCTGGTGGTAGATCGGTCAACATGCCCTTGAGCAGGGCAATGACCCTGGATGCTTCTGTGTGTCGCCTTGAATGGGAGTCTGTTGGAGGACTGGTATGATGTAGTTATTGAGCGGCTTCACTGCAAGTATATTGTATGTTTCGAATATTCAATAAATAAAAAAGGGAAAAAAAGAACACCTTCTCTTTCCATTACATAGACTGACCATGTGAATACAGGTAAAAGCTATGATCCATTGATGTCACATGTAAAATTAACTTCAATCGGTGGAGATGAAGGGGAGGGGAAAGGTTAAAGAATGATTTTTAAGCCTCGCAACAATTGAGACATAGGTTGTATATGTGTCATTCAGAGGGTGAATGGGCAAGACAAAATACTGAAGTGCCTTTGAACGGCGTATGGTGGTAGGTGCCAGGCGCACCAGTTTGTGTCAAGAACGGTAATGCTGCTGAGTTTATCACGCTCAACTGTTTCACGTATTTTTCTAGAATGGTCCACTACCCAACTGCGGGAAGCATTTGAGTCAACATGTGCCAGCATTCCTGTGGAACTCGTTCGACACCTTGTAGAGTCTGTGCCCCTGCGAATTGAGACTGTTCTGAGGGCAAAAGTGGGTGCAACTCAATATTAGGAAGGTGTTCCTAATGTTGGATATACTCAGTGTAGATAGATAGAGCACCAATAGAAAGAGTGAGACACTACAACGGGACAACGGTGCCAAGTTTGGGCCCAATCATGAAGGTAGCTAAGAACATAGCCGTTACCAACTTGAATGTAAATACTTCTGTTGCCAGAAGATACCGACCCTACCGTTAAAATGTTTACACTGAGCTGCACTGGGGTCGGAACGCAACCATGGTTACATTAAGACACTGTGGCGCCGACAAGAGATATGGGTCGGAAAACGTACACACTACCGTTCAAAAATTTGGGGTCACTTAGAAATGTCATTGTTTTTGAAAGAAAAGCAACTTTTTTGTCAATTAAAATAACATAACATTGATCAGAAATACCGTTTAGAAATTGTTAATGTTGTAAATGACTATTGTAGCTGGGAGTGACTGATTTTTTAAATTGGAATATCTACATAGGAGTACAGAGGTCAATTATCAGCAACCATCACTCCTGTGTTCCAATGTCATGTTGTATCAGCTAATCCAAGTTAATAATTTTAAAAGGCTAATTGATCATTAGAAAACCATTTTGCAATTATGTTAGCACAGCTGAAAACAGTTGTTCTGATTAAAGAAGCAATACAACTTATTTTCGACTTGTTGAATATCTGGAGCATCAGCATTTGTGGGTTTGATTACAGGCCCAAAATGGCCAGAAACAAAGAACTTTCTTCTGAACCTCGTCAGTCTATTCTTGTTCTGAGAAATGAAGACTATTCCATGCGAGAAATTTCCAAGAAACTGAAGATCTCGTACAATGCTGTGTACTACTTCCTTCACAAAACAACGCAAACTGGCTCTAACCAGAATTGAAAGTGGAGTGAGAGGCCCCGGTGCACAACTGAGCAAGAGGACAAGTACATTAGAGTGTCTAGTTTGAGAAACAGATGCCTCACGAGTCCTCAACTGGCAGCTTCATTAAATAGTATCCGCAAAACACCAGTCTCAACGTCAACAGTGAAGAGACAACTCCAGGATGCTGGCCTTCTAGGCAGATTTCCTCTGTCCACTGTCTGTGTTCTTTTATTTTTATTGGCCAGTCTGAAATATGGCTTTTTCTTTGCAACTGTGCCTGGCGGAGTCGCCTCTTCACCGTTGACGTTGAGACTGGTGTTTTGCGGGTACTATTTAATGAAGCTGTCAGTTGAGGACTTGTGAGGCGTCTGTTTCTCATGTCGAACCTATCTGGAGAGACTTGAAAATAGCTGTGCAGCAACGCTCCCCATCCAACCTGACAGAGCTTGAGAGGATCTGCAGAGAAGAATGCGAGAAACTCCCCGAATACAGGTGTGCCAAGCTTGTAGTCTTCTCATACCCAAGAAGACTGTAATTGCTGACAAAGGTGCTTCAACAAAGTATTGAGTAAAGGGTCTAAATACCTGTTTTTGCTTTGTCATTATGGGGTATTGTCTGTAGATTAATGAGTAAAAAACAAACAATTTACTCAATTTTAGAAAAAGGCTGTAACGTAACAAAATGTGGAAAAAGTCAAGGGGTCTGAATACTTTCCGAATGCACGATGTAATGGGGAATTGATATACCCTAACAATCAAAACGCCAACAATTCACACAATTAAGTTTTGAAACAATGAATGTGCAGAAATTGGCTGGAGAGAGCTCAGTCTGGAGAGAGAAGTGCATTGTGCATCTGGGAACATGGTCAATCCGACATCTACATTGGCCATGCAGCATTTACGGTGATACAGCCTCTGCAGAAGTCAGGGCATTCATATTTCTTACACTTTGCAGAGCAGTGCAGAGCTTTTGTCAAGGAAGTGAGTTTGTGTTTTCTACAGGATGTACCACCCCCACCTACCATCAATTAATCATGTCAATGCGGAGCTACACAGAGCCCTCCGCATTGTAACAAAATTTGGGAGGCGCATGGCGATGCAGTACAGATCTCAATTTGGCCTCTGGAGACACTGCAATTGCGTCACACCCTCCATATGGAGCCTCTGACCACGTTTTTCAGATTAAGCATGAATTGGCTTTTAGTCTAGGCCTCCGCAATGGATTAGTTCACTGAGATGGGCGCAAATATATCCATACATATATACAGTGGGGCAAAAAAGTATTTAGTCAGCCACCAATTGTGCAAGTTCTCCCACTTAAAAAGATGAGAGATGTCTGTAATTTTCATCATAGGTACACTTCAACTATGAAAGACAAAATGAGAAAAAAAATCCAGAAAATCACATTGTGGGATTTTTAATGATTTTATTTGCAAATTATGGTGGAAAATAAGTATTTGGTCAATAACAAAAGTTTATCTCAATACTTTGTTATATACCCTTTGTTGGCAATGACAGAGGTCAAACATTTTCTGTAAGTCTTCACTTGGTTTTCACACACTGTTGCTGGTATTTTGGCCCATTCCTCCATGCAGATCTCCTCAAGAGCAGTGATGTTTTGGGCTGCTGCTGGGCAACACAGACTTTCAACTCCCTCCAAAGTTTTTCTAAGGGGTTGAGATCTGTAGACTGGCTAGGCCACTTCCAGGACCTTGAAATGCTTCTTACGAAGCCACTCCTTCGTTGCCCGGGTAGTGTGTTTGGGATCATTGTCATGCTGAAAGACCCAGCCACGTTTCATCTTCAATGCCCTTGCTGTTGAAAGGAGGTTTTCACTCAAAATCTCACGATACATCACCCCATTGATTCTTTCCTTTACACGGATCAGTCGTCCTGGTCCCTTTGCAGAAAAACAGCCCCAAAGCATGATGTTTCCACCCCCATGCTTCACAGTAGGTATGGTGTTCTTTGGATGCACTCACTCATTATTTTTTTACCAAAAAGTTTTGGTTTCATCTGACCATATGACATTCTCCCAATCTTCTTCTGGATCATCCAAATGCTCTCGAGCAAACTTCAGATGGGCTTGGACATGTACTGGCTTAAGCAGGGGGACACATCTGGCACTGCAGGATTTGAGTCCCTGGCGGCGTAGTGTGTTACTGATGGTAGGCTTTCTTACTTTGGTCCCAGCTTTCTGCAGGTCATTCACGAGGTCCCGTGTGGTTCTGGGATTTTTGCTCACCGTTCTTGTGATCATTTTGACCCCACGGGGTGAGATCTTGCGTGGAGCCCCAGATCGAGGGAGATTATCAGTGGTCTTGTGTGTCTTCCATTTCCTAATAATTGCTCCCACAGTTGATTTCTTCAAACCAAGCTGCTTACCTATTGCAGATTCTGTCTTCCCAGCCTGGTGCAGGTCTACAATTTTGTTTCTGGTGTCCTTTGACAGCTCTTTGGTCTTGGCCATAGTGGAGTTTGGAGTGTAACAGTTTGAGGTTGTGGACAGGTGTCTTTTATACTGATAACAAGTTCAAACATGTGCCATTAATACAGGTAACGAGTGGAGGACAGAGGAGCCTCCTAAAGAAGAAGTTACAGGTCTGTGAGAGCCAGAAATCTTGATTGTTTGTAGGTGTCCAAATACTTATTTTCCACCATAATTTGCAAATAAATTCATTAAAAATCCTACAATGTGATTTTCTGGATTTTTTCTTCTAATTTTGTCTGTCATAGTTGAAGTGTACCTATGATGAAAATTACAGGCCTCTCTCATCTTTTTAAGCGGGAGAACTTGCACAATTGGTGGCTGACTAAATACTTTTTTGCCCCACTGTACATACATAAGGTTTGAAGGTAAGACCCAGTTGCAGACAGTGTCGACGTAACAAAAGTTTATTAAATCAAACAAGTGCAGGCTAAGGTATGGCAAAGGTATAGGACAGCAGACAGGCTCAGTGTCAGGTCAGGCAGAGGTCGGTAATCCAGAGTAGTGGGGCAAAGGTACAGGACGGCAGGCAGGCTCAGAACTTCACAGAAACATGGCTCACTGGAGAGACGCTCTCGGATGCGGTGCAGCCAGCGGGTTTCTCCACACATCGCGCCGACAGAAACAAACACCTTTCTGGTAAGAAGAGGGGCGGGGGCGTATGCCTTATGGCTAACGAGACGTGGTGTGATCACAGAAACATACAGGAACTCAAATCCTTCTGTTCACCTGATTTAGAATTCCTCACAATCAAATGCAGACCACATTATCTACCAAGAGAATTCTCTTCGATTATAATCACAGCCGTATATATTCCCCCCCAAGCAGACACATCGATGGCTCTGAACGAACTTTATTTGTCTCTTTGCAAACTGGAATCCATACATCCTGAGGCTGCATTCATTGTTGCTGGGGATTTTAACAAGGCTAATCTGAAAACAAGACTCCCTAAAATGTATCAGCATATCGATTGCGCCACCAGGGCTGGCAAAACCTTGGATCACTGTTACTCTAACTTCCGCGACGCATATAAGGCCCTGCCCCGCCCCCCTTTCGGAAAAGCTGACCACGACTCCATTCTGCTGATCCCTGCCTACAGACAGAAACTAAAACAAGAAGCTCCCACGCTGAGGTCTGTCCAACGCTGGTCCGACCAAGCTGATTCCTCACTCCAGGACTGCTTCCATCACGTGGACTGGGACATGTTTTGTATTGCGTCAGGCAACAACATTGACGAATACGCTGATTCGGTGTGCGAGTTCTTTAGAACGTGCGTTGAAGATGTCGTTCCCATAGCAACGATTAAAACATTCCCTAACCAGAAACCGTGGATTGATGGCAGCATCAAAAGCGCGAACCACTGCTTTTAATCAGAGCAAGGTGACTGGTAACATGACCGAATACAAACAGTGCAGCTATTCCCTCCGTAAGGCTATCAAACAAGCTAAGCGTCAGTATAGAGACAAAGTAGAATCTCAATTCAACGGCTCAGACACAAGAGGTATGTGGCAGGGTCTACAGTCAATCACTGACTACAAGATGAAATCAAGCTCAGTCACGAACCAGGATGTCTTGCTCCCAGGCAGACTAAATAACTTTTTTGCACGCTTTGAGGACAATACAGTGCCACTGACACGGCCTGCAACGTAAACATGCGGTCTCTCCTTCACTGCAGCCGAGGTGAGTAAAACATTTAAACGTGTTAACCCTCGCAAGGCTGCAGGCCCAGACGGCATCCCCAGCCGCGCCCTCAGAGCATGCGCAGACCAGCTGGCTGGTGTGTTTACGGACATATTCAATCAATCCCTATACCAGTCTGCTGTTCCCACATGCTTCAAGAGGGTTCACCATTGTTCCTGTTCCCAAGAAAGCTAAGGTAACTGAGCTAAATGACTACCGCCCCGTAGCACTCACTTCCGTCATCATGAAGTGCTTTGAGAGACTAGTCAAGGACCATATCACCTCCACCCTACCTGACACCCTAGACCCACTCCAATTTCCAACTGCCCAAATAGGTCCACAGACGACGCAATCTCAACCACACTGCACACTGCCCTAACCCATCTGGACAAGAGGAATACCTATGTGAGAATGCTGTTCATCGACTACAGCTCGGCATTTAACACCATAGTACCCTCCACGCTCGTCATCAAGCTCGAGACCCTGGGTCTTGACCCCGCCCTGTGCAACTGGGTACTGGACTTCCTGACGGGCCGCCCCCAGGTGGTGAGGGTAGGCAACAACATCTCCACCCCGCTGATCCTCAACACTGGGGCCCCACAAGGGTGCGTTCTGAGCCCTCTCCTGTACTCCCTGTTCACCCACGACTGCGCGGCAACGCACG
Organism: Oncorhynchus masou masou; assembly: GCF_036934945.1. Lineage (NCBI taxonomy): Eukaryota > Metazoa > Chordata > Actinopteri > Salmoniformes > Salmonidae > Oncorhynchus > Oncorhynchus masou. The sequence continues at coordinate 15,006,340 of NC_088232.1, forward strand.
CCTCCAACTCAATCATCAAGTTTGCGGACGACACAACAGTGGTAGGCTTGATTACCAACAACAACGAGACGGCCTACAGGGAGGAGGTGAGGGCCCTCGGAGTGTGGTGTCAGGACAATAACCTCACACTCAACGTCAACAAAACTAAGGAGATGATTGTGGACTTCAGGAAACAGCAGAGGGAACACCCCTATCCACATCGATGGAACAGTAGTGGAGAGGGTAGTAAGTTTTAAGTTCCTCGGCATACACATCACAGACAAACTAAATTGGTCCACTCACACAGACAGCATCGTGAAGAAGGCGCAGCAGCGCCTCTTCAACCTCAGGAGGCTGAAGAAATTCGGCTTGTCACCAAAAGCACTCACAAACTTCTACAGATGCACAATCGAGAGCATCCTGGCGGGCTGTATCACCGCCTGGTACGGCAACTGCTCCGCCCACAACCGTAAGGCTCTCCAGAGGGTAGTGAGGTCTGCACAACGTATCACCGGGGGCAAACTACCTGCCCTCCAGGACACCTACACCACCCGATGTTACAGGAAGGCCATAAAGATCATCAAGGACAACACCCACCCGAGCCACTGCCTGTTCACCCCGCTATCATCCAGAAGGCGAGGTCAGTACAGGTGCATCAAAGCTGGGACCGAGAGACTGAAAAACAGCTTCTATCTCAAGGCCATCAGACTGTTAAACAGCAACCACTAACATTGAGTGGCTGCTGCCAACACACTGACTCAACTCCAGCCACTTCAATAATGGGAATTGATGGGAAAGGATGTAAAATATATCACTAGCCACTTTAAACAATGCTACCTAATATAATGTTTACATACCCTACATTATTCATCTCATATGTATACGTATATACTGTACTCTATCATCTACTGCATCCTTATACATACATGTATCACTAGCCACTTTAACTATGCCACTTTGTTTACATACTCATCTCATATGTATATACTGTACTCGATACCATCTACTGTATCTTGCCTATGCTGCTCTGCACCATCACTCATTCATATCTTTATGTACATATTCTTTATCCCCTTACACTGTGTATAAGATATTAGTTTTGGAATTGTTAGTTAGATTACTTGTTGGTTATTACTGCATTGTCGGAACTGGAAGCACAAGCATTTCGCTACACTCGCATTAACATCTGCTAACCATGTGTATGTGACAAATAAAATTTGATTTGATTTGATTTGAACAGGGGATAAGGCCTGTTTCAATGACTTGAAGACCATTCTTCACAGTAAGTGTTTATATTTTTAAATGTGTTACTTTTAAGTAATTTAAAAAAACTTGTTGTGTGAGACATTGTGCAATTGAACTGTAACTCAACTTACTTTCTTTGTGTATAGGAACCATTTGGAATAACCCTGCAACCCTAGAGGCCACTGAGGCAGTCCAGATTCAGGTCACCCTTATTTGAAAGGGTTCTTCAATTGTGAAGGTGGCGCACAGGGGAGAAGGATCCGCTCCAATGAGGGTTAACATCAAGTCTCAGACCACCTATCTCAAAGCCAGCCCTACCCCCAAGCCACAAGACTGATCTAGCAGCTGAACCCTGGGCTAACTACTGCACCCTACCACAGACATACCATTTATTCACATTCTGTACACACTTAAATCACTTTAGTCTACCGGAACAGAGCAATAGTTATGTCACCTAAGTGCACTATGTAGAAATACAGTACTTTCATTATAATTCCATGCTGCTAGTGCACTGTAGCTATTCCATACTATATGACTATACACTATAAGTATTTAAAGATACACTAAACAAAAATATAAACGCAACATGTAAAGTGTCGGTCCCATGTTTCATAAGTTGAAATAAAATATGCCAGAAATTGTCCATAAGCATAAAAAGCGTATTTCTCTCAAATTTTGTTACATCCCTGTAAGTGAGCATTTCTCTTTTGCCAAGATTATCCATCCATCCATCCATCCACCTGACAGGTGTGGCATAGTAAAGAAGCTGAATAAACAACTTGACCATTACACAGGTGCACTTTGTGCTGGTGACAATAAAAGGCCACTCTAAAATGTGTAGTTTTGTCACAACACAATGCCACAGATGTCTCAAGTTTTGAGGGAGCGTGCAATTGGCATGTTGACTGCAGGAATGTCCACCAAGGATGTTGCCAGAGAATGTAATGTTAATTTCTCTACCATAAGCCACCTCCAATGTCATTTTAGAGAATTTGTCAGTATGTCCAACTAGCATCAGAACCACAGACCATGTGTATGGTGTCATGTGGTCGAGCGTTTTGCTGATGTCAACGTTGTGAACAGAGTGCTCCAAGCTACGGACAAAAAACACAATTGCATTTTATCAATGGCAATTTGAATGTACAGAGATACCGTGACGAGATTCTGAGGCCCATTGTCGTGTCATTTATACGTCGCCATCACCTCATGTCATGCCCCACGTCGCAAGGATCTGTACACAATTCCTGGAAGCTGATAATGTCCCATTTCTTCCATGGCCTGCATACTCATCAGACATGTCACCTATTGAGCATGTTTGAGATGCTCTGGAGCGAAGTGTACGCCATTGAAGAGGAGTGGGACAACATTCCACAGGTCACAATCAACAGCCTGATCAACTCTTTGCGAAGGAGATGAAGCAAATCGTAGTCACTCCAGATAATCAGGCAGGAAATTTCAACGCTGTGCGTTACAGGGAAGAGGTATGGATGTGGTACCCTTCCTGCAGGCTCATTCTGTGCGTGATTTCCTGCAAGACAGGAATGTCAGTGTTCTGCCATGGCCAGCGAAGAGCCCGGATCTCAATCTCATTGAGCACGTCTGGGACCTGTTGGGTGAGGGCTAGGGAGCCAGAAATGTCCGGGAACTTGCAGGTGCCCTGGTGGAAGAGTGGGGTAACATCTCACAGAAAGAATGCACTGCAGCACTTAATGCAGCTGATGGCTACACCAGATACTGACTGTTATTTTGATTTTGATCCTCCCCCCATTTTTCAGGGACACATTATTCCATTTCTGTTAGTCACATGTCTGTGGAACGTGTTCAGTTTATGTCTCAGTTGTTGAATCTTGTTATGTTCATACAAATATTTACACATGTTAAGTTTGCTGAAAATAAACGCAGTTGACAGTGAGAGGACGTTTCTTTTTTTGCTGAGTTTTATCTATAAATATATAAAAAATAATTGTCAAAAGGGAGTAGGCACATCACTGGCTTGTCGATGAAAAAGCGTCTTGAAAACAACCCCACCTCTTCAAGGAATACCTAGGATAGGATAAAGTAATCCTTCTCACCCCCCCCCCCTTAAATGATTTAGATGCACTATTGTAAAGTGGCTGTTCCACTGGATGTCAGAAGGTGAATTCACCAATTTGTAAGTCGCTCTGGATAAGAGCGTCTGCTAAATGACTTAAATGTAAATGTAACTGGCATTTGTAGTGTCGTCAGTTGGGAGAAGGGCGATTGGGCTGTGTGAGGAAAATGGCATGTGAACGGCAGGAGCACAGCTGCTACTTGACAAAGTGGCCTATTGCGGGTGCCCTGTGAATGAGGCAATGGGCAAAAAAGCTGTCACATAGCGCTCAACCTCTCTGGAGGGAGACCGGCCTCTCCTTGTGCTCATTGCTAACTGGGTCAGACCACTAAATTGCGTGCTGTTTGGCAGTGTGCTGACTCAGTGTCACAACAACCACATGAAAAAATACTACAATTTCTGTAAGGGATAATCAACGAGGGGCTATGCGGAGAGTACCTAACCTTCCACGGAGTTGCATCATTTTCCAGAGAACACAGAGCCCTGAGTTGATTATCCGTTTTATACCATGGCTATAACTTAATAGTTTTGCTGCAAGTAATGTGTTCATTTGCAGGTAGAAATGTGTTCAACATTCATTGAAGTAGCTAGCAAGTTTACTAGATAGCTACAGTAGTTGCCTTGGTAACCACTTGCTAGTTTAGCTAACCAAACCAAAGTAGTCCTAGCCTGCTTCAATGAAAATCGATTTCAACAATGCCAATAATGTTTTCATATTGACTTGTGCTTTCAAAAGCAGAACATTTAAGAATGAACTGTAGCCATTGAATTCTACCGTGCTGATTTACCATGCATTATAGGGAAGTAATTCATGCTCTAGAATGCCATTAAAGCCAATCAGAATTCAGAATTCTAAAATGACATGGTATAATTATGCAATTAGGCCGAGGTGGTGTGGCATATGGACAATATACCACAGTTAATGGCTGTTCTTATGCACGATGCAAAGCAGCCATATACCACAAACCCCAGAGGTGTCCTATTGCTATTATAAACTGGTTACCAACGTAATTAGAGCAATAAATATTTTGTCATACACGTGGTATACGGTCTGATATACCACAGCTGTCAGCCAATCAGCATTCACTGCTCGATTCACCCAGTTTATACTATACACTGAGTATATGTAGCAGACATGAGTCGGTCATGGTTATGTGGTGAAGTAACCCTGCCTGCGAACTTCAAAACCAGTGTTTGCCCTCAAACAAAAAGTGAACATTCAAAACGTCTAAGATGTTGTTTGCTCCCATAGGAAACATGTTACATATACCAAACACTAGGAACACCTTCCTAATATTGAGTTGCACCCCCACTTTCGCCCAGAACTGCCTTAACTCATCAGGGCATAGACTCTACAACAGGTATCATCAAATAGAATCAGCCACAGGCCGATTTCTTGGAGAGCGGATGGTCGGGGGGGGGGGGGGCAGAACATAATTACAAATAATTTGTAGATGACAAATTGACCTCAATAAGCCCAAACAGATACAATATGTTTGACTAAAACATACTAATATTAAACCTTGCTTACATTTGTATATGATCACATTTCTCTCTATTATGGGTGGGAATACTTGGAACCATTTCTTAAACAAAATCACTTGGAGTTGATTTCCTGGTGTTTTTAGTCTTTTATGTCCTTTAAAAAAAAATTAAACATGTTTTTGCTCTGAAAAATTGGGGGGCCAAATTAAACCAGCCAAATTCGAGCCAGTTGGATAACCCTGTTCTATAAGGTGTCAAATTGTAGTTCGTAACATATCATGCTGTCATGCCCTGACCACAGAAAGCTGTTTATTCTCTCTGTTGGTTGGGGCGTGATAGTGTCTAGGGTGAGTCATCTAGGTAAATTGTATTTCTATGGTGGCCTGATATGGTTCCCAATCAGAGGCAGCTGTTTATTGTTGTCTCTGATTGGGGATCATATTTAGGTAACCATTTTCCCCATTGTGTTTGTGGGATCTTGTCTACAGATAGTTGCCTGTGTGCACACCAGTAGCGACATGTTTCGATTGTGCTTTATTGTTTTTGTTTGGTTAGTTTCGATTTATTGAAATATATGGAACTCTACGTGCGCTGTGCCTTGGTCTAATCATTACGATGAGTGTGACACATACAAAATAGATGGATATCCACAAATTAATACATACCGTACCAAATGTAACATATCTTACTAATTTCAGTGTCGCGGATTTTCCTTTATTATGTTACGTCAACCCCTGAGTCTAGGTTGATCAACTAACTACAGTAGTGTAAAGTACTGAAGTAAAAATACTTTAAAGTACTACTTAAGTAGTTTTTTTGTAGTACCTGTACTTTATTATTTATATTCTAAAAGTACTTGTGAGATTTTGAATGCTTAGCAGGACAGGAAAATGGTCCAATTCGTGCACCAATCCTACTGCCTAAATTATGTCTGAGTGTTGGAGTGTCCCCCTGGCTATCAATAATAAAATAAAAAACTGAAATGTGCCATCTGGTTTGCTTAATATAAGGAATTAGAAATGATTTACATTTTTTACTTTTGATAATTAAGTATACTTTAAACCAAATACTGTTAGACTTTTACTCAAGTAGTATTTTACTTGTTGACTTTCACTTTTACTTGAGTCATTTTCTATTTAGGTATCTTTACTTTTATTCAAGTATGACAATTGGTTCCTTTTTACACCACTGACTAACTACTAATCTTCTAGTCTAAGCCTAAAGGTTGGTTTTCGGGCCAGGCTTAGAGCTGTGTGGTCTGCTACAGTATGTGTGGTCTGCAGTTGCAGCCAGCCATGTTATATGGTCCAGGTCTGTTTTCAAACCCCCCACATTTCCTATCTTTATGACCCAGAATCACTTCCACAGAGGCACTGTGCCCCTGTGCCCCCGCTTACAGCCTCAAGGCCAGGGCGGTGGCCTTACATCAGCAACGACCTTTGACCTATTTCCTCTGTCCCACAGCTGCAGACCATGCAAGGGAGTCCCATGACAAAGCCATGTCACGTTCCTACAATGCACACACACGCAAACACAGCAAACACAGATGGTCCCAGAGTACACCCCAATTAACTGAGAGGATGTTTCTCATTAATCATAAAGGGTTTGGCTACATGTTTACTGTTTTGGCAACCTCAAAACAGTCTCTCTCTGTCCAATACATGACACAAGAGGTCTCCATCCGCTTCCACCATAACCACTCCCAGTAACTGCCTGCATCCCCTTCCCTTGGCATTCTCCCATACAGTATGACAAGAGATGGGAGAAAACCCATGTTGCTGTCGCCCTAAGATGATGATGATGATGATGTGAGGAGCCTCCACCCCAATCAATTAATCCAGCAGACATTGTAAACAGGCACCTCACCCAGACCCTATTGGTTTACGTCACCAACATTCACCACCATGCAGTCTCAGCCTCCCAGGGGACCAGGACCTCATCAATCTAAGTGCATCCTGTGAAGTCTGAACATATAGTATAACCACACGGCCCACCCTCCTGGGCCCAATGGGGAGTAGTGTGTTTGTTTGTATGTGTGTGCGTTTGGTTTTACTGTCTTTGTAGGGTATAGAAGTACTCATAGTAAAACAAGGAACATTTTGACAAATGGGGACATTTTGCCAGTTCCCACAATAAAAAAATGCTATTTTAGGCTTAGGGGTTAGGTTTAGGGTTAGTGTGTGTGCGTGTGTGTGTGTTAGGTTTTACTATCCTTTTAGGGAACAGAAGTACTCATAGTAAGACAAGGAACATTTTGACAAGTGGGGACATTTTGCCAGTTCCCAAAAGAAAAAAAGCTATTTTATAGGCTTTGGTTTAGGGTTACAATTAAGGTTAGGGATACATTTAGGTAAACTCACACATTACGGAGATGTAAGGTACAGAGCATAGCGCAGTGTTGCAATGTCATTTTTTGTCACAAAAGGGGTGGCTCCTTGTAATACACCCTGTCATTTGACAGTTTTTTTCTACTTGGAAATTGAAATGCAAAGTATTTTTAATTATTTTTTACTCAGCAACTCAGTTAAGAACAAATTCTTATTTTCAATGATGGCCTAGGAACAGTGGGTTAACTGCCTGTTCAGGGACAGAATGACAGATTTGTACCTTGTCAGCTCAGGGATTTGAACTTGCAACCTTTTGGTTGCTAGTCCAAAGCTCTAACCACTAGGCTACCCTGCCGCCCCAATTTTAACATTCCTTGGGAAGACTCATTCCTCCCGACCACTCCTGTCTCAGTCTTTGTGTCGGGGGGCTAGGGTCAGTCTGTCATATCTGGAGTATTTCTCCTGTCTTATTCGGTGTCTAAGTATGCTCTCTCTAATTCTCTCTCTCTTTTTCTCTATCTTTCTTTCTTTCTCTCTCCTTTCTTTCTCTCTCCCAGCGGACCTGAGCCCTAGGACCATGCCCCATGTCCACCTGGTTGTGCTGCTGCCCCAGTTTCAACTGCCTGCCTGCGGCTATGGAACCCTGACCTGTACACTGGACATGCTACCTGTCCCAGACCTGCTGTTTTCAACTCTCTAGAGACAGCAGGAGTGGTAGAGATACTCTGAATGATCGGCTATGAAAAGCCAACTGACATGTACTCCTGAGGTGCTGACCTGTTGCACCCACTACAACCACTGTGATTATTATTTGACCCTGCTGCTCATCTATGAACATTTTAACATCTTGGCCATGATCTATTATAATCTCCACCCGGCACAGCCAGAATAGGACTGGCCACCCCTCAGAGTCTGGTTTCTCTCTAGGTTTCATCTTAGGTTCCGGTTTCTATACCTGCATTGCTTGCTGTTTGGGGTTTCTTGGTTTCTGTACAGCACTTTGTGACATCAGCTGATGTAAGAAGGGCTTTATAAATACATTTGATTGATTGATTGGCTCGAGGGGCAGTATTGGGTGAGTTTTGCAACGGATGTCCCACCCCTGTGTCTACATCACATATTTTCCGATATCACTTCTGGTATAAACACGGAAGAGATAGACGTGCTGCTACTTCGCTGCTATTGCAATTCTACTTGCTATTCTCCTTGCAAGCGTCCTTTTTTTGTGCTTTTATTTCCATATTTGCCACACGCAATTATGTCTCTGTCAAGCTTTGAGGAGCGTCTGTGCAAGGAGGTGAAACGATTCAATAACCTCTACAATCCTTAGATGCAGTTGTATTCGGACAAGAACACAAAAGATGGAGGGAGACATCACAACATTTCAACACTGATACCAATGTCAAAGAAAAATAGAGAACGATCAGGTTTGTTCACAATCTGAAAAAAGTAAAGAAGATGAGGAGTGGGGCTGCTGCCGATTGTCTGACAACTGGGTTGGCTTCGTGTTAACGTGAAACATCGTCAGTGTCACGACTTCCGCTGAAGTCGGTCCCTCTCCTTGTTCGAGCGACGTTCGGCGGTCGACATCACCGGCCTTCTAGCCATTGCCGATTCACTTTTAGTTTTCCATTTGTTTTGTCTTTGTTTTACACACCTGGTTTCAATCCCCCAATTACTTGTTCATTATTTAACCCTCTGATCCCCCATGGGTTTTTGTGAGTGATTGTTTGTATGTATACGGTCTGTTACTGTGGGCTAGTTTATTGTGTTGTATATATTTTGAATTCTTGAGTAAAGTACGTTCATTACTCATATCTGCTGTCCTGCGCCTGACTCTTCCACACCAGCTACACACACTGAAAGCACGAAACACTGCTTTTAATCAGAGCAAGGTGACTGGTAACATGACCGAATACAAACAGTGCAGCTATTCCCTCCGTAAGGCTATCAAACAAGCTAAGCGTCAGTATAGAGACAAAGTAGAATCTCAATTCAACTGCTCAGACACAAGAGGTATGTGGCAGGGTCTACAGTCAATCATGGACTACAAGATGAAATCCAGCTCAGTCACGGACCAGGATGTCTTGCTCCCAGGCAGACTAAATAACTATTTTGCCCGCTTTGAGGACAATACGGTGCCACTGACACGGCCTGCAACGGAAACATGCGGTCTCTCCTTTACTGCAGCCGAGGTGAGTAAAACATTTAAACGTGTTAACCCTCGCAAGGCTGCAGGCCCAGACGGCATCCCCAGCCGCGCCCTCAGAGCATGCGCCAACAGACCAGCTTGCTGGTGTGTTTACGGACATATTCAATCAATCCCTATACCAGTCTGCTGTTCCCACATGCTTCAAGAGGGCCACCATTGTTCCTGTTCCCAAGAAAGCTAAGGTAACTGAGCTAAACGACTAACGCCCCGTAGCACTCACTTCCGTCATCATGAAGTGCTTTGAGAGACTAGACACCTCCACCCTACCTGCTTACCGCCCAAATAGGTCCACAGACGACGCAATCTCAACCACACTGCACACTGCCCTAACCCATCTGGACAAGAGGAATACCTATGTGAGAATGCTGTTCATCGACTACAGCTCGGCATTTAACACCATAGTACCCTCCAAGCTCGTCATCAAGCTCGAGACCCTGGGTCTCGACCCCGCCCTGTGCAACTGGGTACTGGACTTCCTGACGGGCCGCCCCCAGGTGGTGAGGGTAGACAACAACATCTCCACCCCACTGATCCTCAACACTGGGGCCCCACAAGGGTGCGTTCTGAGCCCTCTCCTGTACTCCCTGTTCAACCACAACTGCGCGGCAACGCACGCCTCCAACTCAATCATCAAGTTTGCGGACAACACAACAGTCGTAGGCTTGATTACCAACAACAACGAGACGGCCTACAGGGAGGAGGTGAGGGTCCTCGGAGTGTGGTGTCAGGACAATAACCTCACACTCAACGTCAACAAAACTAAGGAGATGATTGTGGACTTCAGGAAACAGCAGAGGGAACACCCCCCTATCCACATCGATGGAACAGGAGTGGAGAGGGTAGTAAATTTTAAGTTCCTCGGCATACACATCACAGACAAACTAAATTGGTCCACTCACACAGACAGCATCGTGAAGAAGGCACAGCAGCGCCTCTTCAACCTCAGGAGGCTGAAGAAATTTGGCTTGTCACCAAAAGCACTCACAAACTTCTACAGATGCACAATCGAGAGCATCCTGGTGGGCTGTATCACCTCCTGGTACTGCATTTGCTCCGCCCTGATCCATAAGGCTCTCCAGAGGGTAGTGAGGTCAGCACAACGTATCACCGGGGGCAAACTACCTGCCCTCCAGGACACCTACACCACCCGATGTTACAGGAAGGCCACAAAGATCATCAAGGACAACACCCACCCGAGCCACTGCCAGTTCACCCCGCTATCATCCAGAAGGCGAGGTCAGTACAGTTGCATCAAAGCTGGGACCGAGAAACTGAAAAACAGCTTCTATCTCAAGGCCATCAGACTGTTAAACAGCAACCACTAACATTGAGTGGCTGCTGCCAACACACTGACTCAACTCTAGCCACTTCAATAATGGGAATTGATGGGAAAGGATGTAAAATATATCACTAGCCACTTTAAACAATGCTACCTAATATAATGTTTACATACCCTACATTATTCATCTCATATGTATACGTATATACTGTACTCTATCATCTACTGCATCCTTATGTAATACATGTATCACTAGCCACTTTAACTATGCCACTTTGTTTACATACTCATCTCATATGTATATACTGTACTCGATACCATCTACTGTATCTTGCCTATGCTGCTCTGCACCATCACTCATTCATATCTTTATGTACATATTCTTTATCCCCTTAGACTGTGTATAAGATATTAGTTTTGGAATTGTTAGTTAGATTACTTGTTGGTTATTACTGCATTGTCGGAACTGGAAGCACAAGCATTTCGCTACACTCGCATTAACATCTGCTAACCATGTGTATGTGACAAATAAAATTTGATTTGATTTGACACAGGCCGCTTACAGTTAGACAGACACCAATATGTGAGAGACAGTATGTAGTCTTGTAAGGATAGGCATTTCCAAAAATGTTACTGTTCGAGTACACGCATGTAAAAAAAACACAAGGCCAACCCCTGAAAAAAAAATGTGTGCATCTATCTATATGCCAACAGTGCCCAACAATGCCTAATTTATCATAACCACTACAGATAACAAATTCTAATTATTTCTATAGACCTAACGGAAGCGTGTGTGTCCGTACGGGAGCTTGTATTGTATATTTTCTTTTCTTGTTGTTTGTAGAAATGTATAGCACCAGTGGATTTGTTCTTTATTTACCATGTAGATCTAATCTCTTCTCTTCTCTCTATTCAAATATGCAAGAGGAATTACTGGTTTTCATTTTTTTATAGGAAAGTAGCTCCAGGAGACTTAAATAGCTCAATTAGTTATTTATTTACAGTGTAAATGTAATCTATATTATACATTACAGCTACCATATGCAAATATGCAGGATGCAACACTTGTGTATCAACAGGCAGGCACTAAGTTATTTATTTACAGTGAATATTTACTCTGTTACAGTTAATATGCAACTACACACAATATAATACTTTTTATGTTTCTTTCTAGAATGTGAGAACATGTTAGAGAGTCCACATGAATCCTAGAGAGTTTAATCTTAGAGAGTTAAACTGAGAACTATTTTCTGTTTCTCCTCTGCATTCTTTGTGACTCATTTCAGGAAACTTGGTGTATGTCACGTGTCACTACTTCACAGGAGAGCCATTTGAATGTAAACTTTTTTATTTATCATAATGCATTTTTGGGAGGAAATGGCTCTGGAACATGTGAACTTTCATGTGCCTTCATAATAAACTTGAATGCCATCTGTAAATACGAATAAAATTGTTTAAATTACAAGCCTAGTTGGTTTAGCCAAAGAAAAAGTCAGGAACCTTCCTGCTAGCCATGATTGGCTGAGATAATGGTTGGGCTGGAAATGCAGAGAGATGAGTTTGGATTGATCTGCCATGTAGCGCGCTTCTGTCTATAACATGAGCTGGTCAGTATGTGTAGGTAATCCTTTCTAAGGAGGCCTTTTTGAAAGATATCCTGCAGTAGAACTGCAAAGGTGTTGCTCTCCACAAAATTTGCTCTTTTAGGGCCAAATCTCTGTCATGTCACCGTTCACCCCCTTCTCTTTTTTCTACCACATCTTTCACTAGAGCTGTCCAGAAAAACATCATCAGGCAGCCATGATGGTGTAGGTTTGGAAAAGGCCCTTCAGAACTTACTCTCAGAGAGAAAGGGACAGAGAGCGAGCGACAATGGAGGGCGGGAGGGAGGGAGGGAGGGAGGGAGGGAGGGAGGGAGGGAGGGAGGGAGGGAGGGAGGGAGGGAGGGAGGGAGGGAGGGAGGGAGGGAGGGAGGGAGGGCGAGAGAGAGAGAGAGAGAGAGAGAGAGAGAGAGAGAGGAGAGAGAAATACGGGAAGATCGAGAGATAATGTAAAAAGAGTGAGTGTGTGTGAAAGGAGGAGACATAATCAAAGAGAGAGGAATAGAGGTGGACAAACAACAAGCAGCTTCTCATGTTAGAATGTCATAGGCTGGCAGAGTGGCTGTTGGGAGACAAGTTAATCCAAGAGAGAGTGTGCCAGGGAAAAGGTTACACACACAGTTTAAACCTCCCAAAGGATGGATAACTTCTACCATAGAGCTGCCATAGAACAAGCTCCAATACTTCTCAGAGAGTCAAAAATAACCCCAGAATAACAGAAGCATTAAAAGTTGGCTCCTGAGTGGCGCAGCGGTCTAAGGCACTGCATCTTAGTGCTAGAGGCATCACTGTAGACCCTGGTTTGATTCCAAGCTGTATCACAACCGGCTGTGGGAATCCCATAGAGCGGCGCACAATTGGTCCAGTGTCATCCGGGTTAGGGTTTGGACAGGGTAGGCCGTCATTGTAAATAATCATTTGTTCTTAACTGACTTGCCTAGTTAAAGTGTGGGGGTGGAACGTGAAAGATTATGGAGTGTTTGACACTATAATAATCAATACATCAACTGCAATCAGCACCTGCAGCATAGACATGCAGAAAGTGAATAGGCACAGCCTGTTCTGTGTGGAATGGCACAACACATGCACAAACACACCACACCCATTAACTCTCACATATGCCTATACACCCACACAGCAAACCACCCTGACACAACGCACAGTCATGCCATTGTCCAGAAATACACACAACTTTAGACCCCACCACACACACATCCCATTCTTCCCTCTCCTGCCAGTCACCCTGCTTCAATGCAGCTGATGTGGAGACACAGTTTTACCTCTGTCTCCCCAGACACTGACAACACTGAACACTCATCATTCCCCATTATCAATCTGACAATATATCCCTGGCATGCAGCTCCCTGGCCTCCAATTACCTCCCAATTACCCCCCATTAACCACAGTGGGCTCATATAAAACACTGCAAATGACTGTCAATAGTACAGTACATGTCATTATTCATACAAGGAGCTGTACAGTACAGGGGTCTCAAAGCAGCACCGGATTCGCTGTTTTTTTTCCCTCATCCAATTGCTCAATCAGCATGTCTCTCCGTGACCTCTGACACCATCCACTTCATGCACGTCCCAAAAGTGTCATGGTTTTGTGGTTTTCCAACGTCTCCAATTTCTCTCAGTTTATAATATATCAGCTTGGTACAGTATCTACTTATGAAATAAACTGAATATAATAGAACTGTGCGTGTGTGTGTGTGTGTGTGTGTGTGTGTGTGTGTGTGTGTGTGTGTCAATGTATACATCCTTCCACATGCTTGTGATGTTTGTACTGTGTGAGTGTGCGCACACATGTGTATGTTCACACATACCCTGGAAGTATTTTAGTGTGGTTGTGTGTTCAATCAACCATTTAATAAAGACAACAGCCCTAAAGTTGACCTTGCAGGAAACTGTATGTTCTATGATCACGTTCTCTACACACAGAGAACAGCCAACAGCATGTCCATATTAACTAACGCACAAGGTCAAATGGTTCTAGGGAACCTATACTGGA